>NC_090319.1:153856634-154171012 GCF_040869045.1 Eurosta solidaginis
GTCCAAGCATAGGCGATTCTTTGTTCCTTTAATGACCAAGGAGACCGGTGAATTCCAGCTGCTGTTGGACTCCTCTATTACTCCCATACCTAACATCCTGTCCAACTCTGCATATATTAATTTTTGTATGGCTGGTAATATTGGATAGTGGCGTTGCTTGACTGGCAGATTCTCGTCCACCTCCTCGATGACGTGTTCCTCTTTGTCTGTCCGGCCTAACCCCAGTACCGCGAAGGACGGGAATTGGGCCTTCACACGCTTCAACATATTATGCTGTTCCGTCGTTAAAACGTATTGCACGGCATCGAAAGACAAGTCACCCTCGGCGGGTACAAGCTCCGCCACACTGGCAACATTTGGACACACATTCCCATTCATACCTTTACTCACAACACTCATACCAAAGGCCTGCCAAAAGTCTATCCCAAAATATAATTCCTGTTTGCAGATCAGGAACTATTAAAAATTCCAATTCTCTGGTCGTATTATCCCACACGACTGGTAACTTTTTGACCCCTACCTGGGCGATTTCCTCCCCGCTCGCGGTTCGGATATTGTGGCCCCTGATTGGCACAATCAAGGCCTCTTTACCGCACAGGAGTGCCGCTGATCCTTTTCCTAAGCAGCTGGCACTCACCCCGGAATCCAAGAGAGCCAATGCTTCCTGACCTCCTACACTCGTTTTGGCAAAAAATCTATTGTCACCTTTTACAGTGACAATTGTCGCGACAATTTTGCTGCGCAACCTCTTGAAATATCTCCTTTCCCCCTCATCTTATGAATCTTCTCAAAATTTCTCTTTTTTCTATTAGTACTTATGGTTTCACAAAATATCCTTCTTCTTGCTTCTTCATAATCTAGCTTTCTTTGGTGTAAACCCTTAACTTCGCGATTTTCCACGGTCCCTTGAGCTTTCCTAACCTCCCCTCTCTTTTCTATTTCTTCTCTCTTCAGAATTCTTATTTCAGGGCTGCCGGATTGCCTAACTCCTGGCTGGAGTCCCCGGTCAACTCCGCCAGCCTCGGGTTTCCCTGTTTGGGTTTAAAAACACAGAAAGGACGCATCACTACCACAAGCAAAACACACCATGTCGTGAAACGCGGACGAACATTTATTTGGTTTTTGTGTTTCTGTCGGGTTTTTCACATAATGATCAGGCATACCGCACGAAAAACACAACATTAAATGGAGAGGAGACGCACAATAGGAATTGACAGTGGATTTAGACGCAGGACTCACAGAATTACTAACAGACGGACGGGCACTATTGGGATGGGCTGGGATTTGGAGTTGGAGTTTCCTATCGAAAGCTTCTACTTTTCTTCCCTCTAAATCTGGCATTTCAAACCCTAATTCATTAACCGCCCTTGACCTATTCTTGTTTTCTTTAATGAGTTTCTCGGCTCTCTTGCATTCGGGTTTGAGCTCCGCTAATGAGTTCATTTTCGTTGCAAAGTAAATAAACGAACTCCAGTTGAAAAGAACAGCAGTGGATAAATAATGTGTTTAAATGAACGACGATAAAGTAGAGCAGCAGGATAGGGAAAAGAAAATATATGAACTGCGTCCAAGAAAGAGAGAAGTAGACCAAAATAAAATAGGACCGAATCAAAATTTTGAAGACGAAATTTTAGAGGATAGATATAATCACAGCAGTGGGAGTGCTATAGAAGCAAAGACTAGTGAATTGTTGGAACGTGTGGAAACTGAAACAAAAGAAATGGCAACAAGTGAACTAAACGAGTTAATAAAACTACTTGCAAATAAGTTTGATGATAATAATAAGGCTGCTATTTCTAATGATGGGTTTTCAAAAATTATTTGTGATTTTGATGGCAAATCAATACCTGTTGCAAAGTGGTTTGAAATTTTTGAAAGTAATGCTGAGGCATATGAGCTTAATGCGAAACCGAAATATGTGTAAGCCAGAAATAAAATCGTAGGTGTCGCAAAACTGTTTTTGAAAACAGAAAATGTAAAATACTATGATAATTTGAAGCGCGTTTTATTGCATGAGTTTAAACGCGATTACGATAGTTTTCAAGTTCACAAAATGTTATATGAAAAGCGGAAAAAACGAGACGAAACCTTCCATGAGTATATGTTGCAAATGAAAAAAATAGCTAGACTTTGTGACATGGAAGAACGCGCGGAAATACGATATATAGTAGACGGATTGACTATTCCGATGAGTGCCAAGCAAAATTTGCACAGTGCAAAATGTTACAAAGACCTCCGGGACCAATACGAAATTTTCGAGCATGGCAATGAGCGAACGGATAATATGCAAAACAAAAGTAATTTTAAACCGATGGCAAAAAACACAGTGGAAAATAATAAATTCTGCTTCAATTGTGGATCTAAAGATCACAAACGCAGTGAATGTAAAAGTGAGGCGAAATGTTTCAAATGCAACAAATTTGGGCATATTTCAAAAGAATGTAGTAAAATAAAACTTTGCAGGAAAAAAAGCGTTAATGTTGCCATTTCAAGTAATCGCTTTAAAACCATCAAGATGGACGGTGTCGAATTAAATTGTTTGGTGGATACAGGTGCCGACGTTTCGATAATGAAAAAAGAAATATACCATAGTAAATTCTCCAATCATAAATTATGTGATAATAAACTAATGTTGTTCGGTTTAGGCCAAAAATCAACTCAACCGATTGGGTATATCCGGGGTAAGGTGCGGGCGGACAACTCGAAAAGGAACATAATTTTGTTATTGTAGAAAACAATGCGGTAAAAGTTGATGCAATTATTGGATTTGATTTTATAAGAAACATTGTTTGTAAATTTGATGACGGTTATACATTTTTCAACAGAAATTCGGAAGATAATCAAATTGAATTAAATGTGTATAATGTTGACACGTCAGAGTCGGATGTCGACCCGAATTTTAAACGCGATATCGAAGCTTTGGTATACAAATACAAAACAGTAGACAATGTTAAAAATTCACCTGTTGTTATGAAAATTGTACCAAGTGCAGACATGAAGCCATTTCGGCATGCTCCAGCAAGATTGCCCCAACCAGAAGACTTAGCAGTTAACCAACAAATAGTTGAGTGGCTGCAGAGCGGAATAATTCGTAGATCCCACTCAGAAGTTGCCAGCAGAGTGGTCGTGGTAAAGAAGAAATGTGGTAGTTACAGAATATGTGTAGACTTTCGGCAGTTGAACGCAATGGTTTTAAAGGACTGTTTCCCAGTGCCAATAGTGGAAGATGTGTTGTTAAAGTTTGATTAAGGCAAAGTGGTTTGTCACAATGGACTTAGAAAATGGGTTCTTTCATGTCCCGATTGACGAAAGTAGCAAAAAGTACACAGCTTTCGTAACGAAGCGAGGATTATACGAATTTAATCGTGCACCTTTTGGGTTTTGCAACTCGCCTGCTAATTTTGTAAGGTACTTGAACTATATTTTTCAAAGTTTAATAAATAACGATGTAATGGAGCTATATATCGACGATATAGTAATATACGGCGAAACACCACAGGAATGTATGAAAGAGCTACATAATGTATTTGAAGTTGCTGCACAATATGGTTTGAAATTTAAATGGCAAAAATGCAAATTTTTGAAAACTAGGATAGATTTTTTGGGACACTCCATCGAGAATGGTGAGATTTGGCCAGGAGAAGATAAAATCAGAGCAATCGGGAAATTCCCATGTCCAATAAACGTGAAAGGTATCCAATCGTTTCTGGGTCTAACAGGATACTTTCGAAAGTTTGTACTTGGTTATGCACAGATAGCAGCTCCGTTGACAAACTTACTGAAAAAGGAGGCCGTTTTCAAAATTGGAGAAGCTGAGAAATGTGCTATTGAGCAACTGAAATCTAAGCTTACTAAAGAACCTGTACTACGTTTATATGACCGACAAGCTGAAACTGAGTTACATACAGATGCATCGAAGGAAGGCTTTGGTGCAACACTGCTTCAAAAATACGAAAACAAACTACAGTATACTTTTGGAGTAAGAAAACTTCACGGTCTGAGGCCCAGCAAAATAGTTATACGTTAGAGGTTAATGGGGCGGTAATTTCGAAAAGCTTCTTATCTGAACAATCGACTGTGGGGGATTATGCATATATACGACAAATTTCATCCATTTTTTCTGACAACAATATATGCAATATACGAAAGCATATTTGAAGCTTCAATTTGATAAATTGAGGAAGATATGACAAAAATCCTTTTTCCTGAAAATTCGATTGTACGGCGGTGTCTAATCGGACACTTAAATATACCCCCACACCAAATTTTATCGAGATATCTTAAAAATTGAGGGACTAGTTCATTCGGTGTACTTATTGGTGGGTCTATCTATTTTCCTTTAAGGACTTACACTTTTGATATTCGTGACAAAGTGAATATACCATTTCATTTTCAGGTATAACAAGTAAGAAAGGCTAAATTCGGGTGTAACCGAACATTACACACTCAGCTGAGAGCTTTGGAGACAAAATAAGGGAAAATCACCATGTAGGAAAATGAACCTAGGGTAACCCTGGAATGTGTTTGTATGACACGGGTATCAAATGGAAGGTATTAAAGAGTATTTTAAAAGGAGAACACCAAAAAAAAGGAACCAGGCATTCCGATCACTACATCAAATTCCGAGGATAATAATGAGACGGAACCTGTGAGCGCGGCTTTGATTCCTAAAGTGTCTTTTTTGATCGTAATATTAGTAAGTTGTACTCACATAGAATGGCCTGGTAGTTAATTTCGTTGAGGACAACAATTGGCAGCATTTGGTAACATTTGGTTTCACAAATTCCTACTAGGGTTAAAGTTAAATAAATTAGCTCAGTGCAACACCTGTCGCAATTTGTCTAACTGCGGTCATGATGGGCATACGAAAATGAGAATAGAGAAAGAGGAGGTAAAGATCGATTTCCGCTAAAATGAGCTCTTTCTTTCTGGCTGGAGATCTCAAAGTGACAAGTTGTGCTTCGATACCGCATCGGTGTTAATTTTATGAAACGGTGCATGGTCACCAAATTTACTTCGGTTACGGGTGAAATTACAAAAATATAAATCTATTGGTACTGCGAAAGTAAGAAAAAAGGAAACATTTGAAGCTTTCCGCGCGTAATCACGATAATCTCAACGAATTAGGTCAGAAACAAGAAAAAAACAAAAAAACTTTTCCTGCATTAAGTTTTCCTGTTGTAAAACAGATACCATAAGGAAAAATCCAGAAAATGCATCAGCATCCGGGAACCTGTTGGCAGATTTCTATATAGGTTTAAAGCACGTGGCCAAAAACGTTACGTAATCACTTTATGAAGACCTCTTAGAACTTAGACTACATTTGCAATGGAAAAGCTTGAAAATTACTAAATTCGATTCCAGTTTAGAGATCTTGGAGATCACAATACAACGCGCAACATAAATTTAATGTGAAAAGTTTGTGATTTTAATAATTTCATCATTAGTATTTTTCGCATTGAAACTACAAAAAAAATAGTTGTGGAAAATTTTCCTATTAAAAGAAGAAAAAAATATGTAGGAATAGCTTACTTGGCATTACAAAAGTTTCGGCATTACTTATTAGGCTTACGATTTAAACTAATAACAGATTGCTCGGCGTTCAAGCATACAATGAACAAAAAGGATTTGCCAATATCAGTAGCTCAATGGGTCATGTATATCCAGGACTTTACATTTACAGTCGAACACCGATCCTCAGTACGACTGAAGCATGTTGACAGTTTAAGCCACTATCCAGTAGATGTAATGGTCGTTTCGTCAGATCTAACATGCAGACTTCGAAAGGCACAAAAAGAAGACGACTCGATACGCGCAATAGCAGTCGCGCTACAGTCTGGCTCGTATGAGGGTTTCAAGATGAAAAATGGGCTAATATTCAAATGTATGAATGGCCGTGAGTTACTGTTTACTCCGAAACTAATGGAGCTCGAAATAATTAGAAATGCGCATGAAAAAGGTCATTTTGGCACGCAAAAAACTGCATATATCATCGAGCAACAGTTTTACATACCGCATTTAGAAAGAAAAGTTAACAAAGTTATTAATAATTGCGTCAGATGTATTATACATAATAAAAAGTTGGGAAAGAAAGAAGGAATGTTGTAAATAATTGATAAAGGTTATACCCCGTTGCACACTCTACACGTTGATCACCTGGGTCCAGTGGACGCAACCGCAAAGATATACAAATACATTTTGGCTTTTTCCCACGAAAACAACCTCAGCGGAAGAGACTATTGCAAAGTTGGCAGTGTGGGTCGATACGTACGGATATCCGCACCGCATCGTAAGTGACAGAGGACCAGCATTTACCTCGAAGATATTCGAAAACTTTTGTAAGGGAGGTAAAAGAGAACATATCTTAATAACCACTGGAGTTCCAAGAGGCAACGGACAAATTGAAAGGTCAAATCGTACAATTTTGGCCGTAATCGCGAAGTTGTCAGCGAATGATACAACAAAATGGTTTAAACAGGTCGGCCAGGTCCAAAAGCGATTAACGCGTGCATAAACAGTTCTACGAATACCTCACCTTTTGAGGCTATGTTTGGCGTTAAAATGAATACACATATGAACAATAAAATATCCGATATGCTACAGCAAGAATTTGTACAACGTTTTGATGAGGAACGACAACAATTACGGAAGGACGCAAAAGAGCAAATCCAAAAAGCGCAAGAACGACAGAAACAGCAATTCGACAAAAGATGTAAACCAGCAAATGAATACGTCGTTAGCGACTTAGTTGCCATAAAGAGGACACAGTTTGTTGCGGGAAAGAAATTAGCGAGTGAATATTTAGGGCCATACAAGGTCAGCAAAATTAAGCGAAACAACAGATACGACGTTTTAAAATGTGGCGAATTTGAAGGTCCGGGCAATACATCTACTAGTACCGACAACATGAAGCCGTGGAGAGCGTTAGAAAATGACGATGTGTTATTGTCATCTGAGACAGATGACGATCAGGATGGCCGAGTGTAACATGGCAACCCTAGATTATGTCCGAAAAATGACAAAAAAAAACATAAAAACTAGTTGAACAGTTGAACAGTTGAAGAGAAGAACTCGATCGTGTTGATTTAAGAACGCAGTTGAACTTTTATAAAAGTTGTAATAAATAATTTGAAAATCTAAATCGCTTAAAAATGTTAAATTCCCTATATTTTCGTAATATATTTACAATTTTTGTTGTAATATTGTAATATATTTACTTTATTAAATTTGATCAGTGCGGAGTTGCAGCAATTACTTCTGCATATAATTTAGATGAGCTTAAATATATGAAGCTAATATTTTTCTAACTTCTAACTAAAATTACCTAAATATCTAAATATAATACTACTAGAAATAAATGAAACTAAATTTGAGAAAAACTGAAATATTTCTAGTAATAAAACTAAGGTAACATCTCTACTTATTTACATATATGCGTTCTCTTTTTGCAGCGCACGAAGCCAGCCGAAGGCCGCAAAATTCTTTTCACATAAAATTTACACAAAATCACACGCAAAAACATACAAAAAGATACAAGTTATTTGGTCGAAGAAAACACGCAAAACAACAACAAACACCAACCACACATACAAAAGGGGTCAATTGTCCAATTAAGGGATTGGGTTTTGGCCAAAAGGGCAGCCAAAGAGGCTATATTGGCCAAAAGCATCCGAACGAATTAGCGCCAGAATTTCGCAAACACATACACAAACACGTACACACAACATAGTCAAAAAGTCAACAACATCACACCGACAAGGAAATAAGACCAAACCCGAACATCAAAGGCAAGACATGCAACTTCACACTATACACATCAAACCACCACACAAAAAGTTAACACAACCTAGTTTACACCGACTTCGCAACCGAGGTCAGCCCGATATAGACAGCAGCAGAAACATCATTGCACGAATAAAGGGTATAACAACAGCTACAACAACCAACGTACAATAAATTCAAGGATCAAGATCCAAGAGACAATTATCTACACAAGGATTTACAAAATTGGGTTGGCACAAAATTGGAGGTAGTAATACATACGTGGTACACAACAACACTTAACTATAATCAACAGAGCAAAACACCAGGAATATTTCACTAACGCACGCAAACGCATACACAAGGTAAAATCCATGAACACGACACAGCACATTATCTACTAACATACATGAACACAAAATCCCGCAACATAACTACGGCAACATACTGGTAAGGAACCCAGCAATAAGTGGTCCAGCAACATTCTGCACGGTGGCTGACAACAAGTCAAGACAATACACAGCAACATTGGTAACATTATGAATCCACCACCACAAAAATATCAATACATGTAACACGCAACGAGAGAGCCAATGAAATTTCCCCCACTGGCGCTCTCATCACCCCACCTGCCCTCCACTCCGATAAGTCATTAGGGCGCACCATGAAAATTTAAGAATTTAATCACACAAAAATATTATACATTTTTTTTTTTTTTCTAAGTAATCACATTTGCGTTTTTTTTTTATTTTTATTTTTCATATTTTTGTAAAACTTGTATAAGAACCGAATCTGTAAGATAGAATTTTTTTTTATTTTTGCAAAATTTTTTTGCTTTTGAATTTTTTTCCACTGATTGCGTTTTCTTTTTAATTAGTTTACATAAGTAGTCACTTGTGTGCAAAAGGTCATAAGTAGGCTTCAGTTAGATATTCTCTTTGGGATTTTTCTTCTGCTTTGTTTACAATAAGAATTTTTAGACTTTTGTAGTAGAATTTTTTTCTTAATTACATTAATTGAGTTAGTCACTTCTAATGAAACTTACTCATTCCACTTTTGCACACAAATTTCTTTTATTTTTGTAAACATTTTTTTTAATTTGTCAAAGTTATGAATTTTAATTTGTTTCTTTTGATCATCAACGATTATGGAGATTTTTTTTTGCAGTGAATACATCTGCTCACAGTCATGAACCTTAAATTCAATTAATATTTTCTTTTTTTCACTTTTTGTGATTGCACTTAACCTTTTTATTTTTCACTTAATGTACTCGCGCGATTATTTTTTCTTAAATTTTTTTATTTCACAAAAATTCATATTTTTTACGTCCGCGCAACCGAAGTAACAATCGGAACTAAAAGAAAACTTAAACATCAAAAAGACCAAGAACTAAAACTGTCCTTGATCTTGGTTATTCGGTCAATGCCCTACTAACTGAGTACCCTACATGTATTGTTGTTGTATATTTTTCTTCACTTTCAGCTTAATACGCCGCCTTTGGTACCAAACCCGGTTGACAAAAGGAGGTGAGTTCACGCTAATATAATAACATATATACACCACATGTACATATATTTATTTTTTTTTAATAACTAAACGTACACATATATATGTATGTACATATTTAAAATAAATTGAATTTGCATACATAGGCTTTGTGCAAGGAATATTAAGCAAGATCAGAATTTTTGAAAGTTAATTTATAGGACTTAGTTGAATAATGATAAATTATAATTTTTTTTTTTATTTTGAAATAAAATAATTAGAAATAACTTTTGTTGGGGTAAGCTGTCAATTGATGATCGTTAGAAGAATTGAGTTTCGTTTCTTGGGTTAAATCATTAAGTTAGGAAGATTTATTTTTGGATATGTAATTTTTACGTGAGTTATATACTAATAAAGAATTTTGTATGATTTTATGAAATTATCCAAATATGTTATTATTATATGGGTTGAGGATTATTATTTTTCATACATAGGTAATTTCAGCTACAACGTGTCTGCCTAAAGGCCGTTTCTTTGTTGGTGTAGGTGTTGCCCTTGCTGCAACTGATGGTAAGTTGGGGTAGTTGAGGGAAAAGATGGAAGATACGTAGATACCTAAAGACGGACATTAGTCAGGTTCAAGGGGACTCTACTCGGGAAGCGGAGCCATAGTAGGGTCCAAAGGCTGTTCACATCTCGTGAACAGGAGGGGTGGGAAGGCTCCACCTGACTCGGACAGGCATTCTCCCGCTTTCCTATATTTATTTTTCTTTAGTTTGTTTAGATACTTTCCCTCAGGCATGAACCCAATTTTGCTATGTAACTGTTGGGGAAGGAGAAGTGGCAAGAACCGCGCCTCAAAGCCGACGAGCCTCAGCCGGGCTACTACCATGCCACTCCGCCACTCCTCCTCTCCCGCACCAGGCAGTTACGTAACAATGGCGCCCAACGATATAGCCCATTAGTAATTTCCAATTTTTCCCATATTTCGTTTCTTTTACTTTCCAATTTTTCTTTTCGTTCACCTCAAGTTGCTTTTCAGTATACTATTTTTTTAGCTTTTCACTACCTTATCTATTTTCTAAATTTTCCTTCTCGCGGACAGATTTAGGGTCACGGGGGCAACATCGCTTGTTGTCAGCAACGAGAGATATGTGCCCAAGTGATAAACCAGTGGGGGGAGTGCTGGCGGTGATTTCTGAGTTCCTTTTAAGAACTCCAACGTTTTTGAAAAGTGGTAGCAGAATAATATTTTTTTTTTGTTTTTGTTTTGTTGCAAGCTACCTCAGCTGCCATGCGTATGGTCCAGCACCGTACGAATGTGAGGTTTTTGTACGTTTGCAGGGGGTAGATATTTTGACAGGATAAAGGGGGAATTGTGGTAACCACGTCTTGTGCTAGTTCTTAAGACGCTGTAGTGCCACATTTCACAATTAAGAGGGGATTAGCTGACTTTGACTTTGGACAGAATACTTCATTACTTTACTCAACTCTGTGGGTAGAGCCCATCAGGCGAGGACAACAGCAAATGCACCAACAGTACCACAATATATTTCAGAAAGTTTAAAATTTCATTTGGAAACTTAATTTAAAATACTTAATCATACTGAGATTTGTACATTTTTCTTATAGTTTTTTTATCATTTATACTTTGAAATTTTTTTTTGTAAACAGACAGGTTTATTATTATTTTTTTAACACTTGTTTGAAGTTTTATTACTTTTTTATAAAATTTTTTTTTTACAATTTAATATTATTGCTTTTTAAGTTATTTTGAAACACAAATGTATTCCAGGAAACAGTTTTCTGAATTTTTATATATTTCCCTGGTTTTATTGCTACTCTTTGAGGTTTGGTCTACAACAATTGTCTTTTATAGTTTCTCTAGTGTTTAGAAGAAGTCATTGAAAAATTTAATATTATTATATTGGCAATTTTTTTATATGTATATTTTTAAGAATTTTTCTTGAATTCATTTTTTCTTTTTGTTTGCATTTGCAACAGTTTTGTTAAACTCAAAACAATTATTGAAATACAGTTTTTCTGTTTTTAGTTTTTTTGATTAATATCAGACAAGCGTTTTATATATATATATCGGTACACCGTCAAAGGTTTTTATCGAGGCTATTTATTTTGAATTTGTTTGCCTCTTTGAATTTTACCCTTTTTAAATACATATACATACAAGTTATATCCCGTCTCGTGGGAGATGTAAAAAAATTAAAGGTGCGGAGAACTCACTGTCCTCCGATACTTGTGAAATGAAACAAGGAACGATTTTAGATTAACGTCACAACTTCTTTATTCGTGCCACTTGCACGCTGATTAACTACTGGCCTAAACATACGTTGTAACTTACTTAAATAACTTCTTAGATTAACTAAAATGTTTACATTGCAGTTCCCATGCTTTACCCAGAACTGCTCGCTTGTGTAAGCAGGAAATGCTTAGCGTGCGATTCCCATAACTAATGTAAGGTGACCTGATCGATGGTTTCGCGTGTGCCGCGTCAGCGACTTTATTCTGTTGAACTAAATAAGTCACATGCTTAGCAACGTGATCGTAGGGTGTGCCGTATTATGGTACCTATGCGTGTAACTCCTCCCCCTTTAAAGATCTGCGTCTCGTAGATCAAATGTCGAAAAGCGTGAGGGGGAGAAATTTTGTAAGGAGTGATTGCGGCCTTCTGGTGATGATTTAGTACTGACGCAGGCTAGGGTCTGAGCGATAAAATGCAGGTGCAGATTTGCCTTTGGGGATCCTATTTATGCTAATGTTTCCCGTCCAATGCGTTGCAATTTGAACCGGTGGAAGGTCTAGTTTCTTTGTGTAACATCTCCACAGCGTTCCGGCAATAAGGGCTATTGCGCAAATCGAGATAGCCTCTGTAACGGTAGAAAAATTGATTTTTTCATTGACATAGCCTAGATACTTAACATTCTCCATTGTGATGTCGTGGATGTACTCCAAGTTGACTTTCATGGTATGGTTTTTTATGTTAGAAAGTACGGCTGGGAGGGCGTGTGCGGTAACAGCTTCATTGCTGGAAAATTCCTGATCGCCAATCTTGATTGACTCGTTGTTGAATTGAATTACGTATGTGCCATTAATAGTAATTGTGGCATTGTTGCTCCTTATTATGCCCTGGTAGTTTGAAATGAAAATGGTGTTTTCGTTTACCAGCTCTATACGGGATCCGTTTCGTCTAATAAATTGACAACTAGCAGCCCCACCTTTTAAGAGTCGTGGCAGGCAGCTGGTTTCTTCCAGCGCAATCAAGAACTCGGAGCTGCATACTGTGGATGAGCCGATAACCATGCAATCCTTCGTCAACCCGTATGTCTCCTCTTGATTGACCAGCATTCTGTCGAACGGTAAGTCCACTTGTTTACCAGCGTAGATTTCAGCGCGGTAATCAGAAGATTGTATTTACTGGCCGTCACTTTCGGCATCGATAGGACGTAGAGTAGAAGTGTCCCGTTTGTGAGGACCGATGGTTGGCCATATTCGATTGCCTCAATTACATTCTGGTATGGGAGGGTTTCTGTTTCGGATAGGATTTGGTTCACTTCGTCTATGTCTAGCAAGTTGGTATTAACAATTCCTCGCTTTGCCAATTGACATGCTCGTACAAATTCATTGACCTCTTCACGAATGAGGACGATGTTGCGAAGTGCGCTTTGCTCGAATTCGATTCCTTCTGTTTCCTTTACTACGTAGTTGGTGCGGTTCACCACTTCTTCAATTCGTTTCAATACTTCATCGGTGGTTGTGAATAGCTTTCTATTGACCTTATATTGATGGTTGTTGTTCGCTGTTATCTGGTTTTGTCTGTGGAGGATGTTATTCCAATCTGTTGCGTCAGGCGATCCTGCCAGCCATTTCCATGCTGACCCAATCCAGTCAATGGATCGGGTGACTCTAGTCTTGCTTGTGCTTCCCATCAACTCTTCGAGTCGTTCGAGTGTTTGGTTGATGTAGTGCTGGGCTGAGAGCTGCTCGTCGGTTCGTTTGATTAGATGACTTGCTAATTTATCCATTTGAGTCACCATCGTGGTGTACTTTTGTAGGTCGATGACGTGTATGAGTTTGAATGAGCCCCCTATGATCCACCCATCCCCGCTCTGGATGGTTATTATTGGGGCCTTGTAGTTGAATATGTGTAGTGCGCTGATGGCTGATGCCAGCAGTGGGAATCTGCAACGCAAGATGTTAATTCTAATTTAATGTAGTTAGTAGTTGTTATGTTCTAAGTACTAAGTTACGGTTATCTATTTAATAAAAAAGAAAAAAAATGTTATTGATAGTAGGAAAGTATTATTAGTAAGCGGAATTCTTAAGATTAGATTGATTATCATTAAACTAGCGTTACTGTTTTAGTTTAGGATTTTCGCCTTTCTAGCGATGTTAATTTGTTAATGTGTCGGTGGTTTACAAATTATGATTAGTGGGGAAGATTAAAATAAAATTTAAAAATTTTGCTTTATACTGTTATTACAAAGGGTTTCAAAAATAAAAAGGAAACAAAAAATTAGGAAAATTAAAAAGGTGAAAAATTTTGGTTGTCTTTTTTTTTTGTATCCTTTTTCATTGTTAAAAATTTTTTCGTTTTTCTTCTTTTCTTTGGATTAATATTTTAATTTTATTTTTATTTGTTTATTTGTTTTTGTTAAAAAAAAAAAAATTTTTTGTTTTATTTTTGCTTAGCGGATTAGGCGCATAAGCTTAAGTTTTTTTTTTTTTGTTGTTTTTTTTTTTTTTGAGAATTAAATATTCATTTGCTTAGCGGCGCATAAGCTCAAATTTTTCTTTTTTTTCTTTTTCATCTACGGATTAGGCGCAGAGAATTAAATAAATATTTGCTTAGCGGATTAGGCGCATAAGCTCAAATTTTTTCCTGTTTCATCTACGGATTAGGCGCAGAGAATTAAATAAATATTTGCTTAGCGGATTAGGCGCATAAGCTCAAATTTTTTCTGTTTCATCTACGGATTAGGCGCAGAGAATTAAATAAATAAATATTTACTTAGCGGATTAGGCGCATAAGCTCAAATTTTTCTTTTTTCTCCTGGACCAGAGGTGTTAACATTTCTCGAACCAGCTATGGGGAGATCGCCAGAATCCCGTTTGGAAATAGTGTAGCCATTTGTCAAATTCGATGGCACTACGAGCCTACTAAGGAACGATTTGTCCCACTTACAAGCCCGCTCTTGTTAGATAAACTCCCTCTCGGTGCCAGATCTTTTATAATTTCTTTTCATGTTTTTTGTATGTTTGTTTGTTTTATTGTGTGGGGGCAGTTTGTCCCCTTCTTTTTATATTTTTAATGTGGAGTTTATGAATTTTTTTTCCACTAAGTGTGGTGACTGAAACTTTATTGTCTTTTGAAACGATTTCTTTCTTGTATAGAGGTTTTTGCTTCCCCTTTAATTGCTTATCCTTCACGTATATGACGTCATTTTTGTCATAACGCTCCGGTAGCATCCTTTTTTTATTGTGTCTTTTTATCTGAGCCATTTGCTTTTCCCTCAATAGTGCTTTGATTTGGATATTCATTTTTCTGCTCTGGTCAAGGAGTTCTTGGAAGTTGGAGGCTTGTGAGCGATTAAAAAATATGTCTGTTGGTCTTTTGTTCGTTACCGAGTGGACTGAATTATTATAGCGATCTACAGCTGTGATAACAAGTTCCTTGGTCCTGAGGGCTTCAGTCTCCGCCTTTAGGCATCTAAAAATTTCAAGTAACGTAGAGTGAAATCTCTCGATTTGGCCGTTCACCTCGCTCCTCTGAGTTGGGGTGCGGTAAAGCTGAATTCCGAGAGATTCTAACAAGCTTTGTATAACAGGGCTAATCAATCCGCGTTCGTTATCAGTGACTAAAATTCTAGGGGTGGTGAAATAGTGCAGAAGTTTCACTATTTTTTGCCTAAGGTGCAGGGTTCCTTTGTTTCTGATGTGAAAAAGCTTTGCGAATTTAGAAAATTTATCGATGCAACTCAAAAATTTGTCCCCTTGAATTTCGAATATATCTAAGTGAAGGATCTCGCATGGTCGCGATTGTATTGGTGTAGCCTGTAATTCTGGCCTATGGGGGTGCCTGTCGTACTTACTGAGTCTACACGTGTTGTTGTTGTTGTTGTAGCAATGCTCGCCCCACCTAATAGCCGCGACCGATTACAAATTGTCATCAATATCCTCTAACGGGAGTCCAAGGAAACTTGCCGTTTCAACAGGGGTGGACCATAAGGAAAGGGGTGTTAGAGGCGTTGGTTCCACATTACAATTAAAGAGATGGTTGGTGTCATGTGGGGACACATTGCAAGCAGGGCATACCTTTTGTATGTCAGGGTTGATTCTGGATAGGTAAGAGTTTAACCTGTTACAGTATCCAGAACGAAGTTGAGCAAGAGTGACACGCGTTTCCCTGGGGAGTATGCGTTCCTCTTCTGCGAGTTCTGGATATTTTTCTTCAAGTACTGGATTCACCGGGCAATTCCCGACATAAAGGTCCCACGCCTGTCTATGGAGTTCACCAAGGACCTGCTTGTGTTTTTCCGCTTCATACGGCTGGGTTCTCAGGTGCCGTATTTCCTCAAAATGCTTACGGAGATGACTCCTTAGGCCCCTAGGCGGTGCTGGTTCGTCAATCAGATGTCTGTTGGGATGCCCAGGTTTCTGGGTATTCAACAGAAACTGTTTGGTCAGCATCTCACTTCTCTCCCTGATGGGGAGTATTCTCGCCTCATTATGAAGATGGTGTTCTGGGGACATAAGAAGACAGCCCGTGGCGATTCTGAGAGCAGTATTTTGGCAGACCTGTAGTTTCTTCCAGTGGGTGGTTTTTAGGCTTGGCGACCATAAGGGTGACGCGTAGCACGCAATCGGCTGGCTAATTGCTTTGTATGTGGTCAAGAGCGTTTCTTTATCTTTTCCCCAGGTACTGCCAGCAAGGGATTTGAGGATTTTATTACGGCTCTGAATTCTTGGAACAATTGCGGTTGCGTGCGCACCAAAATGTAGATCCTGATCAAACGTCACACCCAAGATTTTGGGGTGTAGGACAGTCGGTAGCGTAGTGCCATCGACGTGGATGTTCAATATGGTCGACATTTGGGGCGTCCATGTTGTAAATAAGGTCGCGGAAGATTTAGTCGGTGACAATGCCAGGTTTCGCAAGGCGAAAAAACTGGAGAGATCAGGGAGATAGCCGTTTATTTTATTGCATAGCTCATCGATCTTTGGGCCTGGGCCTGTGGCCATTATTGTGCAGTCATCGGCGTAGGAAACGATTGTGACTCCTTCCGGTGGTGAAGGTAGCTTAGATATGTAGAAATTAAACAAAAGCGGGGATAGGACACCACCCTGTGGGACCCCTTGTTTAATTCTCCTTTGTTTTGATGTTTCGTTTCTGAATTGCACCGATGCCTGCCGACCACCCAGATAATTTCCGGTCCACCTTTTAAGACATGGGGGAAAGGTGGACCCTTCCAGGTCTTGCAGTAACGAGCCATGGTTTACCGTATCAAAAGCTTTTGATAGTCTACACGTCTCACAAGCCAGTACATATTTCCTAATTTGACTGCTCATCTTGGGAAAATAGCAACGCTCAAGAAGTTGTTTCCTATTCTCCGTGGCATTACGGTGAGCCCTCTTGTGCTCCTTTGCTATTGCTTCACACACACTATCTGGATTTCTTAAGTCCTCCACAAGGGTTTGCGCTATTCGTACCTTATAGTTGGTAAAATGGTCTAAATAAACTCTCTGTAATAGCCCTAACTGATCTTCCGGTATTTTGATACCATTGATGACATTTGGGCTCAGTTTTTCTTTCAAGATGCTAATTAGTTCGTTTTCACTAATGTTTTCTATCCCTACGTAGTGGCGTGAGTGTCCAGGGTGTGGTTCTTCGTAGATTTGAAGTCTGCCCCCGAACACAATTTGGTTTCTGAAAACATTTAGTGGTACTTCCACGAAGGGGATCAGGTCTGTGTTATCCTGTTCTGCGCTATGGACTGTATCGGAATCTGATCCCATGGTTGCATTCTGACTACCGACCTCGGATGTGGGCGGCATTGAATCCGTCAATTGGTTTACTTGGGTTTTAGACGAGAAAGGGCATCAGCCACGACGTTAGATTTTCCGGGTTTGTAGATGAGTTCATAATTGTACTCTTCGATCCGGGCTTTCCATCGCTTCAGCTTAGCATTGTAGTTGCGATTACTGAGGGAGAAAGTTAGTGGTTGGTGGTCGGTGAATATACGTATTTTCCTGGCACCATACAAGTAATTTCGCAGATTGTCTAACGCCCAAACGATGGCGAGCATCTCTTTTTCATTTGTAGCGTACCCTTCCTCTGTGGTTGTTAAGCTTCTCGATATAAACGCAATTGGCTTGTCTTTACCATCATAGTCCTGTGACAATACCGCGCCAATAGCGTAGTCTGAGGCGTCTGTTGTTAAGTTAAAGGTTTTTTCGAAGTTGGGAAGTGTTAGGACTTCTGAGGTTGTCAACATTTCCTTAAGGTCATCGATGGCCCCAAGGGCGTCCCTGTTTAGTGATATTGGCACTTTTTTGGACTGCGTAGCCTTTACTTGTGCGCGTTCACCCCTTGTGAGGTTAGTGAGCGGTTTCGCGATTTTGGCGTAGTCCCGAATAAATTTCCTATAGTAAGAAGTTAAACCTAAAAAACGTTTGAGCTCTTTTAGATTTGAGGGTGGCAACAGATTTCTTATCGAATTTATTTTCTTAGGATCTGGCAGGATTCCTTCGGAGGTTACTATATAACCCAGAAATTCAACGCTTCTTTTTAAAAACTGTGTTTTTTTTGAGGTTAACTTTGAGTCCCGCGTCTAGTAGTCTAAAAAGAATTGTTTCGATGTCCTCCAAATGGGTGGCCTCGTCCTTGCTGAAGATAATTATATCGTCGATATATACAAAACAAATTCGACCTATAAATTCTTTGAGGACATCGTCTATCATTCTTTGGAAGATAGAGGGCGCATTCTTTTGCCCCAAAGGAAGTCGCAGGAATTCATATTTTCCATTCATGGTGGAAAATGCCGTTTTAGGGATGTCACACTTTTTCATTGGGATTTGATGGAATCCTGACGTTAAATCCAGTGTGGTAAAATATTTGGCTTCGCCAAGGCTGGCAATAGTCCCGTTGATGTCCGGGATGGGATATGTATCGGGAATCGTTACGGCGTTTAACCTTTTAAAATCAATGACCATCCGGTATTTCTTTTCTTCATCCGAGCCGAATTTCTTTGGGACAATCCATAGGGGGGATGATGCCTTGTGAAAGCAGTTCTTGAATTTGTCTTTCGACCTCTCCACGCATATTGACGGGGTAGGGATAGCTTTTGGTGTAAATGGGGTTTTCGGTTGTTGTTTTTATCTCAGCCTGGAGGTTGGTTTGAATTTCCGTGGATTGGTCGACTGGACCGAATAAAGTTTCGTACTTTTCTAGTATTCCATATAGCTTGCTTTTCGTATGTTCGGTGACATGGTTGTCAAGGGGGATGACTATATTAATGGAGTTAACTTGTTGCGCAGTCTTTCGCTTAAGAGGCAGAAGGATGTCTGGTTTAAGGATGAGGGTATTGAGTTCCCTATCTAACACCGCTTTAATTTCTGAGAGAGTATCATCCCCTATTATCCCGTCAAATGATTCTAGACCGGGAAGGACAAAGAATGTAGTCGGCAGATCCCTACCAACAAACTGAAAAAAGTTTCCGCAAACCTTCTTGTCGATTTTGATTCTACCCCCCGCCGAGATTACATGGAATGGTTTTTCCACTGGGGTAGTGTTTAAGGCTACGCGCTCGCTAATGTAGTTTTTATTTGCGCCGGTGTCAACTAAGAACTCTAATATACCTTGACCCTGAGTGACGTACTCTAAATATGGTACTCCGGACACGAGGCTCCCATTGTAAAATTTAGTTGGTCAATTGACGAATCTTTTTGTTCATTGGAGGCATCTTCTCCCTCCTTTTCGTCTACGGCCACCAGATGAAACAATTTTTGTTTCTTGTTTGTTTCGTTGTTTGAAAATTTCCTGTCTGGCGGGTTTGAGCGGATGCACCGGCATCCGCTCTTAAAGCCGTGGGTGGGGTCACTGTTGTTGCGCCAGCTTTGCGCAGATTGGTGGCTATTCTTGGTTTGCCCTGACCTGGCGTATGGGGAGTTAAATCCCCTCTGATTTTGATGTCGGTCTATAAAGCTCCCATTGGAGTGGGTTGCATTATTGTACCTTGAATGGTTCGGGGCTGGATTCTGCGGTGTGCCAGAGTAGTCTGTGCTGCCGCGAGGAAAATAACGCTGTGATGGAGTTTGGTACGAATCGCCGAACATTCGGCCACTTCTGTTTAATACCTGTGGGGGGCGGTAAATAGCGTTTCGCCGATCCACGTTCATGAACGTAAGGCATGACGAATATGCCTCAGGTAAGGATTTTGGCTTCTGCATAAAAAGCAAGGTCGGCAAGTCGCCGTTTAGCCCCCTGATGAAGACATCCAAGGCTCTTCGTCTATGTGCCTCGGCCAATGCCTTAACCGTTTCTGTGTGCACATATTTATCAGTGCTTATTGTATTTATCATGAGTGACAATTGCTTGTTTATTTGGACATAGAATTCGGACAACTTTTGCCGCCCCTGGGTCATGAGGGTAAGTTGCTGATCAAGGGTTTCGATATCCCCAACGTCCGCATAATGCAAGGAGAGAATCTCCTTGATTTTCTTCCAATCCGAATCTAAAATATTGTGAGACACCAAGGCGGCATCTGCCGCTCCCCTAATATTGCATCTTATGTGCCTTAAAATTGCCCTATATATTGGATTTTGCCGAACGGGCTTATAATCACTTAAAACCTGTTCTACACTATGGATCCAGGAGATATAGTGCTCCCGAGATCCATCAAACACTTGAAGTTCTTTCACACAATCTGGTAACCTTGCTATTTCTTTGAGGTGCTCCTCCGTCTGAGGAGTCACAAGAGGCTCTTCTACTGGTGTTGCCTCACTATCGACAGATTGCCGATGAACCTCTTCTACCCTACTTTCTAGTCTCTCTAGGGTTTGGCTAAGTTCTTGTATGGACTCGTCAGCGTTCGTCGATTCTACGCTTTTGAGGCGTTCCTCGAAGCTCCTCAGCTGAGCGAGGATGGCGTTCATGATTAGGTATGCTGAAAAGATAAGAACTGTAAGAAAATATACGTGTGACCTACACAATCCAATGTCTCATTTGAGGATTCTATTGGAGAATTTTCAATTTTCTCTCTTTCTCTTTCACTTTTCCCTGTTAGATTGGGGAATTTTCAATTTTCTCTATTTTTCTTGCACTTTTCACTGTTAGATTGGAGAATTTTAAATTTTCTCTCTTCTTCGTGCACTTTTCACTTAACACACGCGACGCGAACCCTGTACTCCGAAGCTCGGGCGCCAGTTATCTCCCGTCTCGTGGGAGATGTAAAAAAATTAAAGGTGCGGAGAACTCACTGTCCTCCGATACTTGTGAAATGAAACAAGGAACGATTTTAGATTAACGTCACAACTTCTTTATTCGTGCCACTTGCACGCTGATTAACTACTGGCCTAAACATACGTTGTAACTTACTTAAATAACTTCTTAGATTAACTAAAATGTTTACATTGCAGTTCCCATGCTTTACCCAGAACTGCTCGCTTGTGTAAACAGAAAATGCTTAGAGTGCGATTCCCATAACTAATGTAAGGTGACCTGATCGATGGTTGCCCGTGTGCCGCGTCAGCGACTTTATTCTGTTGAACTAAATAAGTCACATGCTTAGCAACGTAATCGTAGGGTGTGCCGTATTATGGTACCTATGCGTGTAACTTACATATACTTTAAGAATTGTCCATTTTTGAATTTTGCACGTATATTTTTTTTGACCCTTTATACACATAAGTATCCTTTTTATACACTTTTTATATACATATATCCACACATACACTCAGGGAAAAAACATTGTAAAATCAATGAAAACCTGCTTAATCCAAGCAAAAACGTATTTAAAAGTGACGTAAATATGAAAATTTTTATTTTAAAAATGTGCATTATAAAGTTGTAAAATCAAGTAAAAAGATATTTGATTTAAACATTTTCCAATTTCATTTTAAATACATCACGATTTTGAATCAAAAATGATCACATTTAATTTAAAAATTTTCCTTTTTGATTCAAGCATGGGTTTTGTTAATTTAAAAAATATTTATATTTAAATCAAATATGAGTTATATCGAATCAAATACCTAAATTGTTGAATTAAAAATGCACGTATTCGTTTTGATAATGAAACATTTTACTTTTTCGACTTCACCACACTTTATTTATTCACCTTTTTTAAGCCATACAAAAATTGTTAGTTATAATCAAAAACTTAAATCTAAAATCGTACTATCAAAAATTCCTTATTATAATTTTATCATATTAAATTCGGCATTTAAATGAAATGAGCTACATATATATTTATATATAATGAAGTTATGTGTATTATTCAAACAAGTTAAGATAATCAAAACTGATCAAAACATCACATGTCTATTGTTTTGTTACAGAATAAATACATGATAAATACAACGTTTAAAGATATTTTGGTTTTGCATATGTTTTGCCATTATTTATAGAATATAAATGTAATGGTTGACTTGTAAACATAGATATATTTATAACTTTTAAAACGTCTTCTTTCAAGCCAACTTAAAGGAATGAAAATGTTGGTCGAAGCTTTTAATATATATAGGATAGCATATAATATAAAGATTATTATTTTGATACAGAAATGATTTAATTTTGAATAATTCAGAATTATTGTGAGAACATAAATAATAATTGCTTTTATAATAAGTGCCTTTATAATGTACTTCATTTAACAACATTACAGTTTTAAAATTAATGGGTTGATTGATATTTATTTTTAAAAAAAATTCCTCTTTTGTTAAATCTAGAATTTCATAGCTTTTATAACTAATAATTGATTCAAATGATTTTTCATTATCTAACAAAAATTTAGAAAATTTTATACTTGACTTTATTGCTATAGAATATGGAGGATTAACTCTCGAAGTAATGCTGTTAAAATATACTTTAGCTTCTTTATGCTTCGCTTCGAAACGCATACTCCAAATATATTTAAGAGGTCCGCAGTTTTTAATAGCTGTGGTGTAGTGCACAAGAAAATGATGTTTGGGCTTTAATGTCCTAAAAAGCCGAATATGAATAGAGTGATGCGATTTAATTAGCTCTTCCAAGACAACCAGCTCTTCAGTAGCTATTTGAGGTTTTAATATGTATTCTATTATTTGCGTTAAAATTAAAAAAAACTTCAAGTGCTCGTTATCGCGTGGTATTAAGTCGCCTATCATTAGGGGTAAAAAATGAATAAAACATGCCACTTCAGATGCGGACATTTTTAAATTATAATTACTTAATCTTCCGGCTTCTAAAGGGGGAGATTTATTGCCTATTTCTATTTCGCCAAACTGAAAAAATTGTTTTCTACTGTTAATAATATCGAGTGTTATGACTTTGTCTTTAATCAAATTTAGCAAAACATTACAAACATCATATATGCAAACTCCTTCGAAAACATCATGCATTAAATCAAATGTAAAATTTTCAGTCACACTAAAATATTTTAAGTTATCAAAAACGCAAACTTCCCTTATTCCTGTTTCCTGATAATTATTTTCTGATAAGTCTTTGTAATAGTTCTCTTCATTTCTCAAAGCTTCTTGCTCCTCTGATACATCGCTTCTCATTTGGTCTTTTGTTCTAGTGCAAACACGAGAGAATCTCTTAGAATTGAATGATTGAACAAACCCCATTATGCTATTAACGGCTAAATTGTCTCCTATTACTAAACCTAGCACAAAATGAACTTTTTTACTTCCATTTTCCGTCACAATTTCAATACCTTCTTCAAGGAGCTTTAACTCATGTACAAGGTATAGAAATGAGTTCTCAACACCGCTGGATTTAACTGTTTTTGTTGAAATGAAAGCTCCATGAAAAATGTACTGTAGTTTGGACAACAGGTGTTTTGGCATTGATGGAAAACTATAATAACATCCACATATCGAGTACGTATGACTGCCGAGAGCATTGTTGATTTGGAAATCATCAAAATAAAGAATGTATGGTATAACTAATTCAGATTGAATTTTATCTTTTCGTGCTTTAAATATTCTGCCGCTGACAAAGTTTTGTATACTACTTTCTTTTAAGTATTTTTCTGTATTCTGTAATGTGCTCTGCAAAAGGCATGGAATCTCAAAAATAGCTTTGAAGTGAAAATTTAATGGCATAATGTATATGTCGAATGATTTAGGAGCTAAGGTTGGGATACCGTATTTTGTTGTTTCAGTAACAGATTCTTTGATGGTGATAGTCTTTGGATGTTCATATAAGTTAAGTTCCTTTAATATCTTAAAGAGTCTATACTCAGAGCTTATATCCTGAAAAGGGTTTTTACAAAATTCTAGTAGTAGTTGCAAGTCATCATTAATATCACTAATAGCCTCTGAGTTTAATACATTATGTATAATAAAGGATATAGACGAAAGTAGAGAAGATACCATAGACTGAATATCGATTACTTGTTTTCGTGGCAAATTGTTTTGAGCATACAAACTTAAAGATAAATACAGCGCCTTCTTCTTTAGATTTTTAGTTTCATTAACAATATTTTGCACTGATAAATTAGCACCATCTTGTGTTTCCGTTTCTGTACTTGAACTATTACTTAAAATCGGTAACAACATATCTTCCGTTGGAGCTACGTTTTGTGCGGATGTGGTTTCAAATTTTGTATGAATATTTTGCAAATAATTGCGAAAAGAAGAAAATTTTGTGAATAATTGATTGCAGTTATCTTGCTTACAACGCAGTCGTAAAAGTTTCGTAGAAAGCTTATGATATACTTTAAAATGACATTATAGGCGTCAGCTTCTGAAAAATTTTTGTGACACTTAAAGCAAAAAAACATTTTGAACGAATTAATTATTTGTCATAAAACTCAAAATGGACGTCAGGTTTGCCGACTTGCAGTCATATGAAGTATAAATTTCAAAAAAAAAAGTGTTGTATGAAAGTCCAAGAAGTTTCACATGCCTGAGGATATTTTACAGAAAGTGTGTGAAAGATTTTGAAACAGATATCTAAACATTCTAGAAAGGACTCAAATTTATATAATGTTTTATCAAAATATATATAAAATCCTATAATATCTTCCTCAACTATTCCTTCGACAATTATGAAAGGCTGTATTGTCATTCCTACAGAGTAGTACATACTTATTAACTCAGTAATTTTTCTTTCGTAATCGTTGATTGAAGTTAATAGCAAAACAAAGCTTTCTTGTGCGTCAGCTATTGTGGCCTTTTTCCTTATTTTCCCGCACGAACTTTGAAACCTCGACGAAGGTGGAAGAACTCCATTTAGAAGCGTTGTAAGAATGTGGTCTTGTGTATCTAAAAAAAAAACATAAATTAACGTAAGCGCATGGATTTTGTAGTGTTTTGTTTTTGTTTCATTACACTTGATCAGCGTTTATGTACCTTTTTTCGTTGAAGCTTTAGCGAGAGAAAAGAGCTGCTTGCAAAAATCGTTGTGTAGATTAACTTCATAAAAGCGTTGTATTTTTTCGGTAAAAATTTCCCATTTCGAATATAAACAATTCTCCTTACCAGGATACATGATCTTAAAATCAAGGTATATCTGCAATGTGTGGATGTGTTGCTGGGAAATTCAAACTAAGTATGTATGTATGTATTTTCATAGTTACCAGTTCAGGAGCCCGCGAATCAGTATATTTCGGCCAGGTTTGGAGAAAATCAATATTTGTTAGTTCTTTTAAGTCATTCTGTCTCAAGTTAAATGTTTTTTGCCATTTATCTTTGACTTCATTTCAATCAGCAATGCTTCTACTGAGAGATGTTTTCAATGCTCTACATATAGTAACATCAATTTCAGGAATAATATAATGTCATTTGCTATAACTTCGTCAATAACTATGCTTATGAGGTCGTCACGGTTTCTGTTGGTCAAATGTTGATTTTTTTGTAGGATTCTAATAAAAGCTTCCCCTTGCAAGTTTGTTGGAGTAAACTTAGTAAATCCTTGTTCAAGAAAGGATAGTTATTAGGGGTATTTAGATCGAAAATAATTTATTAAACTTACTTTGTTGAGACAGTGAGGCGAAGAAGATGATTGGCTTGACGGCATAAAGTTATTACTTTGTAACCATTCAGTTACTTTGCTTGGCATCGACATGGTTTCATCATCTATTCCATACTATTAACAAAATAAAATATGTGAACGGATAAAGATTTTTTAAGAATTTACCAATGTACATACGCACCTCTTTTTTCTTCCAAATAAATAATTTCTCTCTAAACTCTACACGTAGACCCAGCGGCGGAATGGCTTCCTGTAGGTCAGCAGCCTTTAGAAATTGCAGGCTTCTGAAAGTTATCTGCGAAGCTGCAGGCGTTGTCAGATATATGTAATAATAGCAAGTTATTAGCTCGATACAAATATTTATTTGTTAAGTAATTACTCACCTTTTAGGAATGGCAAAACGTCGACCAAATCAAACTCTTTCAGCAGCTCTACCAACTTCTCCTCATCCTGATTTTCAACAATTTGTGTGGTAGTAACAACTACTCCTTCTAAATTTGTACACACTTCTTCAGATTCCACGTTCTCGAAATTATAAATAAAATCATCAATTTGCAACGAGTTGTTCATTTTGTTCACAATATATCAAGCAAAATCCACAAAATAAATTTTTTGTCAGAACGGACAGCAAATAAAATCAACTAAACTCAGCAAACTGCTTCTTCTTACTTATGCATGAGCCATACCTTTAAATATGAACATGTTTAAAATAAAGACGTTTATGTTTGAACTAAAGTGGTACATTTTTGATTCAACTATGGAACGTTGTAATCGCACGCAATTTTTAAAATTAATATGTCAATATTAGAATTAAAAATGCAACATGATTAATTCAAATATGAAACATTTTAAAATCCAAAATACACTTTAATTTTAAAAATGACATATTTAGTTTAAAAATATTTTGATTTGTTTTGAAAATCTTCATTTTTAAAATAATAATGTCCTCGTTAAAAACGTGCATATTAAAAATAAAAATTTTATTTTTGATTTTAAAATGCAATTTTTCTCTGAGTGTACATATATTTCTTTCATACCATCTTTATCATTTGAATTGCGACTGTTTATTTCAAATTTTTTTTAACTCCGATTTAAGAAATAAATCCATAGGTGAAATAACCGTTGAATTTAAAAAAAAATTTTTTGCTGTACAAAAGCGTTTCGGTTTTATTTTTTTGTTTCCTTTGTCCAACTTTGGAGTTTGTATTTTTTTTCATTACGTTTCGGTAGTCGGGTTGCGGACTTCCTTTTGATACCAGTCCCTTAGTTTATGGAAGAGTTTAAGGACTGTGTATAAAAATTCTTCACTATGCACCTTAAAACAATAGCACAACAAACTCCTTTTATTTATGGTATATAAGTTATACTATTTTAATTCACTTGTATTATACAATAGAAAAAAAGGAATAATTAATAAAATAAAAAATGAAATATGCGCAACGGCGGGCGGGCGGTAATTTAACTGACGAACGGTGCGGGCACGATCGATGCGTGTTTTCGGGCGGGTAGTTTAATGACAACTGATTGAGAGTGAGCGCGGTGTTGGTCTGCAAGCACAGCTGTGCTGCACTTGCGCTTGGCCGCACTAGCCGGGTGTCGCCAGACGGAGGGGGCGGACTTAGTCCGAAAACTGGATCATGTCTTCAACATGCTCCCCCCCACCCCGCCCGACGCGTTGATGGGTTAAGGGCGGCATCAACCCTATCAAGGGCCGCCCGTGCCTTTTCGACCAATTTACGAAGTTGTTCGTCCTTGTGACGAGCCGATCGGCTTGGCGGTTTTCCGTGCGGGCTCGTGGGGTTGCCCTGTCTCTTCGTCGGCTGTCGTTGTCCTGGCGTCCAGCATGGTTGTTCGGTCGAGCCCGGTGGAGCAAAGTGTGGTGGCCGAGGACGCATTTTCGGCAGCTGCTTGGGGAGTCGCACGCCCCGGTGGAGTGTGAAATTGCGAGGCAGTGCCGGTGGGTTTTCTCACACTGATATCGTTCCTCCGGTTGCATCGCTAAAAATGCCCGGCACTGTCTTAACACATGCCGTTGACCACAGAGGCGACACTTTGGTCCCTCGGTTGTTTTGCGGGTCCTGTAAAGACAAGAAAAGAAAAATATTCGTATTTGCCGGCATGGGTGAGGGTAGCTTATATATCTTTTTCAGATTGCTAGGGGCATGAAACAGAGGGTACCAGAGGTAGGGTTGGCACTACTAGGCCGTTGGTATCACGCACAATTTGGCAATATTACGGGTGATTAGTCCATTTTGGGTTTTGAGTTCCACAACTCGAACATGGTTATCCGATCCAGGGTGTAAAGTGATTACCCGTCCCAAACGCCATTCGTTCGGGGGTAGTAAATCATCCTTTACCACGACTAAATCTCCAACTTGAATATTGCGTTGAGGGCATTTCCATTTGTACCGCTTATGCAGCTCCTTGAGATACTTGCTCTTCCATCGTGTGCTGAATTGGTGGTGAAGCACTTTCAGTTTCTGCCATTTGTGGACCAAGGTGAGATGCTCTGCAGTTGGCTCCGGTAACGACAAGAGTGGCGCGCCTCGTAGGAAATGCCCTGGGGTTAGGACTAGGGGATCCATTGGATCTTCGGACATAGGAGAGAGCGGTCGGGAGTTGAGGACCGCCTCTATGCGTACTAAGAGGGTGGTGAGCTCTTCGAAGGAAAACTTCTGGTTTCCTGCTACCTTCGTGAAGTGTATCTTGAAACTTTTCACGGCCGCTTCCCATAGACCACCCATGTGTGGAGCGTATGGTGGGATGAATTTCCATGAGAATCCGTGAGTTGCATATTTTTCTGCGACGTCTGTAGCGACTTCCTTGAGAAATGTGGTAAATTCCCTTTGAAATACGCGTTGTGCGCCGACGAACGTCTTTCCGTTGTCAGAAAATATCTGATGGGGTAGGCCACGGCGGCCAGTGAATCGGGCAAAGGCTGCGTTGAAGGCGTTGGTGGTGAGGTCAGAATACACTTCTAAATGAACAGCCTTTGTGGAAAAACAGACGAACACACAAACGTAAGCTTTCACATACGAAACTCTGCGAAGGGGAGAAGTTTTTACCATAAATGGTCCAGCAAAGTCGACTCCTGTTGTATGAAAGGGTAGAGAATATGTTGACCTCTCGGGTGGCAAGGCTGCCATTACCTGCGTTTTCATCTACTGTTTATAGATGGTGCAGGTTTTGCAGTGGAAGACGAGCTTTTTGACCTTTTGCTTCAAACGTGGAATGTAGTACTGTTGCTGTACCATTCGGATCATCAGCTGTTTGTCGGCGTGCAGCAGGTTCGAATGGAGTAAGTCTAACAGAAGAGAACAAGATCGAGAGTTTTTGGGTATGATATTTGGGTGCCGCTCATTAAAGCTATAGGTGGCATATGTTAATCTTCCAGAAACTCGCATGATTCCTGAGTCATCTAGCATGGGGTTTAATGTCAGAAGGGTGTTCTTTTTGGGTAAGGGTCCTGACGTTTGAAGCAGCTCTATCGTGTCTCCGTAATGATTCCGTTGAGTTTGAATGATGATTTTGATTTTGGCATCATTCACTTCGGCGTGGGTGAGGTTGAGCGTGGCTGGAACTTTCAGTTTCCTTGCTTTCTTGATAAACCGCAACATATTGGCCACGACTCTAAGCGCTCGAGAAAACGACGAAAACCGGTCGAGTATGTCTATATTTTCTTTCTGCAGGGTGTGGAATACGTCCCCATGTCGTTGTTCGGGCGGAGTTGGTTGGTGAGGTGTATCCTTTGGCCACGAAGTTGATGGATTGATTAGCCAATTAGGTCCTTCCTACCATAGCGGACATTGGACTAAATCTTGAGGCTTGCAACCTCGAGTGCCCAAATCCGCTGGGTTATCCTTACTGGAAACGTGCCTCCAAGTGGCGTTGTCGACGTTCTTAAGAATTTCAGAGGTTCTGTTGGCGACATACGTTTTCCAGGTATGGGGTGGTTTTTCTAACCAGGCCAGTACGATGGCAGAATCTCACCAGAGAATGAGTTCGTGTTGTGGTAGATTCAGCTCACTTCGCAGCTGTTTCACTAACTTGGAGAGTAAAACTGCTCCACAGAGTTCCAACCGTGGAAGACTCACGGTTTTTAGCAGCTAGCAAATGGGATGAAAAACTATTTTCATGGGTTTGTACTCGTAAATATATACAGGCACAAAATGCTTTTTCTGAAGCATCTGAGAATCCATGCAGCTGGATTAGTTTATCGGGGGAATACTGTACCCACCTAGGGATTTTAATGTCTCTGATATGAGGTAAATTTTCATAAATTGAGGTCCATTTTTGGAGAGCTCCGGGCTTCACGTCTTCGTCCCAATCCGTTCCTTCCATCCAGAGTTGTTGCAGCAACATTTTTGCAAGAATCATTATTGGCGAAAGCATCCTGCGGGGTCAAACAGTTTTGCAACTGCTGATAAAATCTGCCTTTTTGTAGTCGTGTTTTCTGCTGATGGTGGATCATACGTGTAGGTAAAGGTGTCGGTTAGCGCGTTCCACTGAATTCCAAGGGTTTTTGTTGAACTCGAATCATGGAATTTAAGGAAGTCGACGTCTAGCAAATCAGGGTCGGGAACGGGTTTTAAAATTTCAGGGTGATTTGCCGACATCTTCCTCAAAGGGAATCCTGCCGATTTTAAAGCTTCGATAACTTGAGTCATGGAGTTCAAAGTGGACTGTATATTATGACCGCCTGACAAAATATCGTCGACATACGTTTCATTCAACAAAATGTCTTTAGCGAGCGGATATTCATCTTGACAGTCGGGGGCGAGTTGGTGTAGGGTTCGAATTGCCAAATATGGCGCGCATTAGTCTAAAATCTTCTATCGGCAGAGTTGGGTGTTTTCGAAAAACGATTCGATGAAAATCTTTATCTTCTTCATGGATGAGTATTTGGCGATACATTTTCTCAATATCGCCGTTAAAAAAAAACTTATAAAGTCGCCATTTAAGTATGACGAGAATTAAGTCATTTTGTAGAATGGGACCTGTATGAAGCACGTCGTTCAACGAGTTGCCAGAATGCGACATTTTTGATGCGTTGAAGACGACTCGCACTTTTGTGGTTTTGCTGTCGGGTTTTATGACAGCATGATGGGGTAGATAAAACGATAGATATTTACCATCTCTAATTATGTCTTGTTTGGAGGCGGGTTCCATGTGATCCATGGTTAAATATTCATTAAGGACTTCAAAATATTTGTCTCTTAATTCGGGGTTTCTTTCGAGCGTGCGTTCGATGCTGATATACTGCTGTTGTGCTGCGGGTCGTGAATGACCGAGTGCCAGATTGGCTGGAAATTCCGATCTGAAGGGTAGTTTGACTCTGTAGCGCCCATCTTCCTCACGAATTGTGGTTGTCCGGTAGAGGGCTTCGCAGTATTCATCATCTGCTGATCGTTGTTGGGTTTGGTGAACTTCTTCCTGTTCCCAAAATTGTCTCAAAAGTTGATTGATGGTGTCATCGGTGCATTCCGTGACATGAGTGCTGAAGGTTGATACCTTTTCAGCTACAGGGCCGCTTAATATCCATCCGAATATTGTGTTTTAGGCAACTAATGTTCCACTCACATTATGTAGAGGTGAAGATTTGCTGGGTGATATCGCTGCCTATTACCACATCGATTTTCGATGGTATCGAATACTGTGGATCGGCTAACGGTAAATGGGACAGTTCTTCGAGATCGATGCTTGAAACTCTGACTGTGGGCAAGAACTTAGTTAGTTTCCGCAAAATTATTGCTGGTGCGTCTATCATTTGGGTTAAGTCTGCTGAACAGAATGTTATCTGGCAGACTTTATTGGCATTTTTCACAACCGTTCCACCCATTCCAGATATCTGATGGAGAGACTCTTTTGTGGGTAGACCAAGCACCTTTGGTATACGGGATGATACAAAAGTTTTTTGTGAACCTTGGTCTATTAGGGCACGAATTTTATGAAGTTCGCCAGCAAAGTATACTGATACTATTGCTGTAGGTAGTAGGGTGGTTCCATGATTACTCGAAAAGAGTGTAGAAACCGGGTTTTTGTCCCGAGACTGTTGGGAGGAGGTGGCTCTTGCGGCGGCTTTCGATATTGAGGCTCGCTCGTCGTCCGTTCTCCTAGGGGTGCCGGCTTGGGCATTTTGAGCTCTGGGGTTTGGTTGTGATTGTTGGGCTTTGGGCTGCAAATGCAGTAGTGAATGATGACGCTTTTGGCAATAAACGCACGTGAAACTACTTTTACATTCGTTCTTGGGGTGTGACGTTGATAAACAGTTTTCGCAGTAACTATTTTCTCTCACAAATTTGATTCGGGCTGATACCGATAAATTCCTAAACCTAACGCAAGATTTGACTGCGTGGTATTGGTTGCACAATCTACACGAAGCCGTTTTATTGAACTCGGTGTGATATGCATGGGTTTTATTATTATTGGGTTGGGTCGAGTTTTGATACACCGTTCGTGGCGTAAAACTCGAAAATTGGGGTTTCGCTTTGCCTGGGCTATAGGTACTTAGTCTTTCTACTACCTCGTATCTACTGGTGAGGAATTTATTCATGTCATCCCAAAGGGGCAGCTCCTTCCGGGAGCTGAGGGATTGTTCCCATAGTGAAAGGCTTTCACTTGGCAGCTTGGATGAGCAGAGGTAAACGAGGATCGGGTCCCAGTCCGTTGTCGGGATTCCCTGGGTGTTTAAAGTTGACATGCAATTGTTGATTGTTGTCTGCATCTTCTGTATTTGTTCTCCGTTTTCTGCGAATATTGTGGGTAGGTTGAACAGCGTCTTCAGTTGGTTGTCGACGAGTATCCTTTTGTTCTCGTACCTAGATCTGAGCGCTTCCCAGGCAAGCTCGAAATTATCATCGCTCAGTGGGTATTGCTTTACAATAAGTCCTGCTTGACTTTTCGTTTTCAGGCGTAGGTGGTATAATTTTTGAGCGGGTGATAATTTAGGGTGGTTTTTATAGACTGCCGTGAACATATCTCTAAAGGATGGCCAGTCTTCGTATCCACCATGAAAGACTTCGGTGTCACATGGTGGTACTTTTAAATAAAAACCGTTTGCGTTTGAATTATTCATTGGGTGGGCGGGTATTTGTTGTTGGTTGGTGCTAGCAGTATTAAAAAGCTGTAAGGCTTCTAAAATTTCCGATTTGCATGTTTGGTACGTTTCCATGCATTTAGCAAATTTTTGCTCAACCGAGCCGCTGACATCTGTATAATTATCAGAGAAACTTACATCTCGATGGGACTCTAGCACCTTTGCCCATATTTTATCTAGGTCTTCTAATTTGACCTTAAGCACATACTCTGATTAATCGGTAGCTTGGGAGGGTGACCATCTTGAGCAGTAAACTTCTACTTGGTTACCGTCATATATGAATTTCTGCAGGCATTGGTCTGCAGTGGTGGGTTTTTGGCTTATGCAAAAAGATATGCAAGTGCGTTTGGGTTTTATGGGTGCATATACTTCTAGATTTGTATGTAAATTTAATCTTGGGTGCACCGGTAAAATAAACTTTAGGAAAAGTGACAAAATTTGTCAAAGTTCGTTGCTATGGGTTTTTTTATAAAATATATTTTATGTAATATATGTATATATGGGTAACTTGGGCAGCGGTTAATTTCACGCTGGAAAAATATATATAGCTCGTGGATGATTACCGAACTAAGTGGGTATATACATATATACGTATATACTTTTATAATTAAGTAGGTATTTAGCGCAACGAACTTTTTGGGTACCGGGCAGTGGATTTCCGTTAGTACGGGAATGAAATTTTATTTATTGAAAAAATTATGGTTTTTGACGGGGCTGTACCTTTTGGTACCAGTGGATAGACAAATGAAATATTTTTCCGTTTAGGCTTTATGATAATGGTATATCACCAGGGTCCAAATCTTTAGATCGGAGAGTCTAAAATTGGGGGATTTTTGATTTCGGGTCCGTGCTTTAGACGGATGGAATATATACGGGGAATATATTTGGGTAACAAGAGTACTTACTCAGACATTTTTCTGTATAGGTAGTTTTTGAAAGTATGTAGTTTGTGCTCCTTTATTGTAATGTGCTCCTCGTGGTCGATGTGTTGTTGTATCTTCTTTGGTGTTGTGTGTCTTTTTTTCCACTTAAGTTTTCCAACCAAAAGAAATTTTTTCTCAATTGTATTTATTTTTTTTTTCTTTTTCTATTATTATTATTTATAATTTTTTTCTCAAACTGTATCCCTTTTACTTGAGTTTCCGGTTTTCCCAACTTTTTCTTTCTTTTTTGTGTTCTCGTGAAATAAATTTTATATATTTATTCAAAAATTTTCACTTTTATCTTCCTTTGGTTTTTTTTTTGAAAATTTTCAGTTTTTATCTTTTCTTTTGTTTTTTCCCAGGATTTTATTTTCCTTCTTACTTCACTTTTCCTTAAGGTAAAATTTTTTCTTTTTCTTGTATGTTGTATGTTTTGTCCAATTTATTTGAAACAGTTTTTGTTTGTAACACTTTTTTTTGTTAGCACTTTTTGTGTAAATTTGCGCTTTTTTTCACCACCCTAATATTTGGTTCTTTTCTGTATTAATTTTAAAATATTTTTTTTTGATTTCTCAATTTTTCCTTAAAAATTTTTCCTTCCAGGTTCTTTTTTTTTTTGTGTACACATAAATGTATATACATATGTTTTAATAATTTCTGCTTTAACACTTTGTTGTTTGTGTGTTTTTATTGAATTTAGCACTTTTTTAGTTTTCTATGTCCGTGCCGAAACGCGTTTTTACGTGTTTTTATGTAAACTTGCTTTTTGTATTTGTTTGGTTTTTTTTTTTAAATTCTTTTATTTATTTTTTCTTTTTTTTTTTTGGTCGCTGGCCGTTTCAACAACAAAGGACCATGCTTATTTTTGCACTAACACAGCACTATGTGTATTTATAAAGAAGGCGCGGAGTTAAATTAAAATATGTATTTTATTCACACTTCAAAAGCTTGCAATATAAAACAAAGTTATAAAAATTTAGATTAATTATATAAAAGAAATAAGAGTGGGATATTTGCGCGACGGCGGGCTGGCGATTCGGTTTAGCACGACGAAAATCTTTTTACGGGCACGATCGAGGCATGCAGTTGGGCAGTTATAAGTAAACTAAACTGTTGAGAGTGAGCGCGGTGTTGGTCTGCAAGCACAGCTGTGCTGCACTTGCGCTTGGCCGCACTGGCCGGGTATCGCCAGACGGAGGGGGGCGGACTTAGTCCGAAAACTGGATCATGTCTTCAACAGACTGTTAGGAAGCAACAGGCGAATTACACGTATCGTAGCAAGGGGTTTGGAGAACGAGGTGGTAGGGTGCTTATTCAATCAAATCGACACAGGCATCGAATTACCAGCCGATTTCGTCCCAATAGACCTCTGGAATCTTTGCACTGCTAGGGTATTTGGGCAAGCAGAGGTTTCGGTTACTGATAGGGTTGTCATAAACACGTCAGATCGGTCGCTGAATTTTTCGCAGAAATTGGAAAGATTGTTGGAAATGTCGGACACAGAGGAGGGAGCTGTTGGAGGTGAAGGGATACAAGACCCCAGAGCAGGTTCAGCGGGGACTGGCAGAGACAGGCGCACGCAGGCATCAGTAGAAGAGCGCATCGACCAGCTAGGACGTATGATGGAGGTGATGATGCAGCAGAACGCTGAGATGAATCATCACATTGGTGAAGGGCGAAAGGTAAGGGAGGATATATCCACTCTTAGCAATGTGTCGCTTATGTGGAGACATCTATGCGCGCTCCTGCTGCATCCGCTCCTCCACCGAACACGTCCACGCCAGGACAAGATAGGGATGCCACCACAGAACCGCGAACCACACAGATGCAGGAAACGGCCACTCCAACTATTCTGGGCGAAAGAAAGTAGATTTAGACAAATGGCACCTTAATTTCGAGGGGTTAGCAAAGGGGATTACGGTGGAAAGTTTTGTTTTCAGGTTGGAACGAATGCGCGTACAATACCAGCTGTCCTATCAAGAGTTGTTTTCCGATTTCCACTGTCTAGTTTCAGGGCCCGCTCTCAAGTGGTATTGGCAGGTGCTGGAAGATCACGCCGATGATGTGTCGTTTGACTATTTTGGGTTGAAGAGGGAAATTTTATCTCAATTTAAGTCGGCAGAGTCAGACTACGAAGTAATACGCGAGATCATGGAGCGGAAGCAGCAGCCCCAAAAGAGCTTCGACGTATACTATGCTGACGTCCACGACCTAACGTTCCGACTGAGGCAAAGAATCCCGCAGAACGAGCTGGTCAAAATTATTAAAGGCAACCTAAAGTCATATCTGGCCAACCTGACATTCGCAACAAAGACAGAGACATTGGCGGAGTTGAAGGCCGAATTCAAGAGGGCGGCAAAGTTAATTAAGGAAAACAGGTCCAGGGCGAAGCCAGTCAACGAGTTAGGGACAAACAACGTAGATTGGTCAGAAGATCAGGAGAGTGAGTTTAGCATAGAGGCGTTCAACAAAGACAATAGGAATTTAGGGGTTAGTAAGAATATGTCTCGTGCCGCTGTCACATGAAACAATCCTAAACCCAACATCCCAACCAATTTCCCAGTCCTGTCGCAAGTTCGTCGTCCAATGTCCATAGTCAAAATGTTAGTCCTGTTCAAAACTAATTGTTTTGTCCCTCCCCGTTTCACCTTATGTTGTGTTATGCTTGTGGCATGCCGGTGGATTTCTATTTGAAGAACCCGGCAGAAGCAGCAAAAGACACAAAGTGCAAGTCGAATTTCCACTTTATGAAATGCTTTGCGTGTGGAGGTGATTCGTCCTTTTGTGTCTTTAAACCACAGGCGGGAAACCGGGCGTTGGCAGAGATGTCCGGGAGCTCTGCCTCAAACCAGGATCGCCCGGGGAATTAATTGGAGATAGGCAGATAAAAATTTTAAAAAGAGATAGAGAGAACGAGGTAAAGGAAAAAGTAGAGAAAAAGAAGAAATTTGAGCCAGTTAGAGATAGTTTACATGTTAGGAAGTTGAGGTATGAGGAGGCAAGGACAAGAATATTCTGCGAAGAGATCAAGGCTAAAAAGAAGAAGAAAAATTTCGAAAAAATACGGAAGATGCGGGAAAAACACAAGATTTTCAAGAGGATTAGAAAAAAAATTATTTCCACCATAGTTACTGTGCAGGGTGATAATAGGTTGTTCGCCAAAATGGATATCGGTTTACGCGAGGTGCTCGCGCTCTTAGATTCCGGGCTAGCTGCTTGGGGCAAAACGCCCATAAGTTACTCGAAGGGAAGGAAAGCCTGATTCTGCCGATTCAGGGTCAAAATGTGAAGACAGCCAATGGGGGTGAAACCGCGGTTGTTGGTGTAGTGACTCTTCCAGTACTCTGGGATAGTACCACTCGGGAGCTGGAATTTCTGATAGTGCCTGGGCTACAACAAGAGGTCTATGTAGGGATCTATTTCTGGAAAGCCTTCCAGCTTAATGTAGTCAGTAGTGGGCCCCAAATCTAATCAAAGGTTTCTGTCGAATCAGAGCTTACTCCTGCGGATGGTGACTTACCATTCGATGCGGTGCAACATGATTTGAGTCCGGAAGAAACTGTAGCTTTGGATCGTGTAAAAGCACAGTTTCCTTCCTTCGCAATATTTGGGTTGGGTAAGACCGATGTAGAGGAGCACGTCATCGAGGTAACGGATGAGCACCTTCCTGTGAAGCAGCGCCACTACCCTATTTCTCCGACAATTCAAAAGTTAATATTCGCTGAACTGGACAGGATGTTGGAGATGGGCGTTATGGAAGAGAGCAACAGTTGCTGGAATTCCCCGTCTCACTCGTCATCAAAGGAACTAAAAATCGCCTATGTTTGGACGCCCGCAAATTAAATGATCGCACCATCAAAGACGCCTACCCACTCCCACATATAGACGGTATTCTAAGTCGGCTTCAGAATACCAGTTACATATCTGCCATTGATTTAAAAGACGCGTTTTGGCAGATACCTTTAGAGCGAAAGTCCAGGGAGAAAACTGCTTTCACTGTACCTGGTAGACCTTTGTACCATTTCACAGTAATGCCTTTTGGACTGTGCAACGCGGCACAGCGAATGTGTCGTTTAATGGACAAGGTCATACCAGCTTATCTTCGTGAATCTGTGTTTGTGTACCTAGATGATCTACTGGTGTGTTCCGAGAATTTTTCGTCCCATTTAGATATGTTGTCCCGTGTTGCAAAATGTCTTCGTGATGCGAAATCGACGATAAACGTTGATAAGAGTAAGTTTTGTTTTAAAGAAGTAAGATACCTGGGTTTTGCCGTAGACGATCTAAATAAGGTGGCAGCGATGCGAGACTTCCCCGAACCCCGAACACCGAAGCAACTCAGACGGTTCCTAGGGATGACAGGCTGGTACCGCAGATTCATACAAGATTACGCGACAATTGCAGCACCGCTACACGACTGCCTCACTAAAGACAAAATAAAATCTTTTAAAATGACGGACGAAGCGATGCAAGCATTTGATTGCTTAAAGCAAAAATTAATATCTGCGCCGGTGTTAATACATCCGGATTTTGAAAAGCGCTTTTACATGCAATTTGACGCATCCACGGACGGAGTTGAAGGGGTACTCTCCCAACTAGACGAGGACGGAAACGAACGACCGATTGCCTACGTATCTGCGAAACTAAATAAGGCACAAAGAAAATACAGTATCACGGAACTAGAGTGTTATGCAGCGGTCCTTAGTATAAAGAGGTTCCGGCCCTATATCGAGGGATTGCCCTTTACGGTAATAACTGACCATGCCAGCTTGAAGAGGTTGATGGGTCAGAAGGACTTGTCTGGCCGGCTGGCAAGATGGAGTTTAAAATTACAAGGCTTCAATTTCGACATCCAGCACCGTAAGGGCACCCAAAATGTAGTGCCGGATGCTTTATCCAGGGTCGACATGAGTGAAATTTTAGTAAACGACATAATACTGGACATCGACGTAAATTCACCTTACTTTAAAACGACTGAGTACCACGAACTCATAGACACGGTGACAGCGAACAAGGACAAATTACCGGAACTGTGCGTATCTGATGGATACGTTTATAGACGGACGCAATTTGACAAGGGGGAAGGGCTTCAAGGAGACCATGCCTGGAAACTCTGGGTACCTACTGAACTTCGTTCTGGGTTGGTGGAGGCATCGCACTGTTCGCCTTCTGCAGGTCCCGGAGGTATACACAAGACCCTTGCGCATCCGTGAAAGATACTACTGGCCAGGACTTGTGGCAGATGTACAAAATTATATTAAAGGTTGCGATACCTGTAAAGGCAACAAAACCCAAAATGCTTTCCACAAACCGTTGATGGGAAAACAACATATTATTTATAGATTTTATAGATTTATTTATAGATTTTATGGGTCCATACCCACGTACATGTGACGGTAATGTTTATGTATTTTTGTGTCTAGATCACTTTTCGAAATTTGTGTTTTTGAAACCCATGCGTAGGGCAACCTCAGCTGAAGTCGTAAAATTTTAGAACAGGATGTTTTTCACGTGTTTGGTGTACCTGAGTATGTACACTCCGACAATGGCAAACAGTTCGTTTCAGAAATGTTTACATCATTTTTAGCAAGATACGGGACGACGCATGTAAGAACGGGGTTCTACTCGCTACAAGGCAACGCGGCAGAAAGGGTCAACCGATCAATATTGCAAATAGTGAGGTCATATGTAGGCGAAAACCAGAAAAATTGGGACAAACACATTAGTGATGCGGCCTTTGCGTTACGAAGCGTCATCCATTCGGCGATTAACACATCACCGTATTATGCGTTGTTTGGTATGCCCATGGTGCAACATGGTGCATCGTACGAATTGTATCGAAAATTAGGCGCAGTCAAGGATGTGGACTGTGAGCTAGAGTTCACATCAGATAAGCTTCAGGCGATTAGAAATAATATTATAAAAGAGCTGAGGTTAGCCCACGAACGTAGCAAGAAGGTATTTAACACTCGAAGTAGGGATGTGACGTTTAAGATTGGACAAGTGGTATACCGCCGAAATTTTAAACAGAGTTCACAAATCGACAACTATGATCCCAAACTTGCTCCAAAACAAGTAAAATGCATAGTACTTAAAGTAATAGGTAACTCGATGTATGAACTCGGTGATGTTAGTGGAAACAGAATCGGGGTATACCATGCTAAAGACATATTTGTGGCATGATGTTAGTTAATGTTCAATGTTGCATGTTATTTATTACTCACCTTTGTACCGGAGAAACTTGACCCTTAGAAAGTTAACATCCATTTTTATATTTTTTTGTAATTATTTATTCAATTATTTTAGGTTTTATTGACCTGTTAATGTAAGTATACCGTTTTGACTTAACTTTTATTTAATTATACATTCCCAACTTGACATATTAATCCATTTATACATTTGCAACTAGACTAATTTTTTTCAATCTGTGATATATTTTTAGTTCAAACTGTGATATAGGATTAAGATGCCCATCTGTAATACTGTAGGTTAGTTTTTAATTAATTTATTTAATTGTTTTGTAGTGTAGTAAATACATGTTGTTGTAGTATATGTTTTAGTGAAAAGTTAGGTAAGAAGCGAACTAGAAGCCCGGCATTAGGTCGTGGGTCGAGGCCACACGTTAGCCCTGTACTTATAAACCAACCCAAGGCTGCGTTATGAATTTCTTTACGCACACGCTCCATGATGCAGGCACCATCGCCGGATGCGAGCCTGTAACGACAGCCTTTGAGGATTTCTCTGACGACACGCAAGCGGGTATATGAACAGATGTGTAAGCAACCGCCAACCAAATCTCCTTCTCCGCTTTACGATATTAACAAAGCGGATGTTTGATTGTGTGAGTGGGTTAAACTGTTGCTTGCACATATGTGTATATACGTGCCGCTTAAAGGGCGAATGCGGATTGGTTCAACCAAAGCAGGAAGGCGATTCGTGACTTACGGTGTCCTAAATGCCGCAAGGCTTAGTGGGTATAAAAGGGGGTCCCGCTGACCAACAGCATTCAAAATCGGAAAGTCGCGGTCTTAACTAGTGCCAAAAGTGAAGTGAAAAGTTTTATATTCAAAGTGCGTTTTGTTCACCTTAAAGTGTGGGTGCGCGAGTGACAAAATATTTTTTAAGTGCGGTTTCACGCGAAAAGTAAACGCGAGCGAAAAAAATAAGAGTGAACCTTGATACCAGGGAATCCTCCCTAGGTGCACCGCAGAGCAAGGAGTATCGCCACCACTGGGCGTGGAAAAATTCCCTCAAGAAAGCAGCAAAGTCACCGGTAAGTCAAAGTGTGAGATTTGAAATTTTTTTTTGAAAAACCTTTGTTTTTTCCCGTAAATAGAACATTTTTGTTGGATCTTGGTTTAAATAATTTTGTTTGAAACTAAACATTTTTCTTTCTCGTAAATTTTGTGAAACCGGAGAGTTGTTAGTAAACCCTTTTATTTTCGGAATTTTATACAAGAAGAAAAAAAAATTATTGAATTAAAAATAGTTTTGAATCGCTAAATCGGCGCAACCTAAAGTCCACTTCGCGAAAGTAGATTTTTTCATAAATGTTTCTTTGGCACTTTTTATCCAAAAATCATTCCTCTATTATCAAGCTAAACATTTTTGACCCAAAATTCCTTTTCAAATTTTGACCGTTTTTCGGTGTAAATACTTGCATTCCCGTCGAAATATTTGTTGTGAATTTTTATTTTATTAGACTTTTATTCGATCGAATTTGGTTTTGATTTAAAATTCATAAATATTAAAATATGCATAGGTGCACTTACATGTACATATGTATATACATATATATGTACAAGAGCACATATACAAACAAAAGGTAGATTAAAAGAAGAACAAGAGAGGAGATAATTGAAATATTTTTTTTGTTAAGTCATTTTAAATTTAAAAGAAGAGAAACGAAATAACTAAATTTTTTTTCAAATCCAGAAACAATTTTAAACAAAAATTCTTTAAAATAAAAATATTTGAAAATATATATGCGTTCTCTTTTTGCAGCGCACGAAGCCAGCCGAAGGCCGCGACATTATTTTCACATAAAATTTACACAAAATCACACGCAAAAACATACAAAAAGATACAAGTTATTTGGTCGAAGAAAACACGCAAAACAACAACAAACACCAACCACACATACAAAAGGGGTCAATTGTCCAATTAAGGGATTGGGTTCTGTCTAAAAGGGCAGCCAAAGAGGCTATATTGGCCAAAAGCATCCGAACGAATTAGCGCCAGAATTTCGCAAACACATACATAAACACGCACACACAACATAGTCAAAAAGTCACCAACATCACACCGACAAGGAAATAAGACCAAACCCGAACATCAAAGGCAAGACACGCAACTTCACACTATACACATCAAACCACCACACAAAAAGGTAACACAACCTAGTTTACACCGACTTCGAAACCGAGGTCAGCCCGATATAGACAGCAGCAGAAACATCATTGCACGAATACAGGGTATAACAACAGCTACAACAACCAACGTACAAGAAATTCAAGGATCAGGATCCAAGAGACAATTATCCACACAAGGATTTACAAAATTGGGTTGGCACAAAATTGGAGGTAGTAATACATACGTGATACACAACAACACATAACTATAATCAACAGAGCAAAACACCAGGAATATTTCACTAACACACGCAAACGCATACACAAGGTAAAATCCATGAACACGACACAACATATTATCTACTATCACACATGAACACAAAATCCCGCAACATAACTACGGCAATATACTGGTAAGGAACACAGCAATAAGTGTCCCAGCAACATTCTGCACGGTGGCTGGCAACAAGTCAAGACAATACACAGCAACATTGGTAACATGAATCCACCACCACAAAAATATCAATACATGTAACACGCAACATCACTCACCAGAAACAACGGAGCAGAACATCAGCAACATAACTGATTGAGCGAACGGGAGAGCCGATGAAATTTCCCCCACTGGCGCTCTCATCATCCCACCTGCCCACCACTCCGATAAGTCATTAGGGCGCACCAGGAAAATTTAAGAATTTAATCACACAAAAATATTATACATTTTTTTTCTTCTAAGTAATCACATTTGCGTTTTTTTTTATTTTTTTTTTTCATATTTTTGCAAAACTTGTATAAGAACCGAAGCTGTAAGATAGAATTTTTTTTATTTTTGAAAAATTTATTTGCTTTTGAATTTTTTTCCACTGATTGCGTTTTCTTTTTAATTAGTTTACATAAGCAGTCACTTGTGTGCAAAAGGTCATAAGTAGGCTTCAGTTAGATATTCTCTTGGGGATTTTTCTTCTGCTTTGTTTACAATAAGAATTTTTAGACTTTTGTAGTAGAATTTTTTTCTTAATTACATTAATTGAGTTAGTCACTTCTAATGAAACTTACTCTTTCCACTTTTGCACACAAATTTCTTTTATTTTTGTAAACATTTTTTTTTAATTTGTCAAAGTTATGAATTTTAATTTGTTTCTTTTGATCATCAACGATTATGGAGATTTTTTTTTTGCAGTGAATACATCTGCTCACGGTCATGAACCTTAAATTCAATTAATATTTTCTTTTTTTCACTTTTTGTGATTGCACTTAACCTTTTTATTTTTCACTTAATGTACTCGCGCGATTATTTTTTCTTAAATTTTTTTATTTCACAAAAATTCATATTTTTTACGTCCGCGCAACCGAAGTAAAAATCGGAACTAAAAGAAAACTTAAACATCAAAAAGACCAAGAACTAAAACTGTCCTTGATCTTGGTTATTCGGCCAATGCCCTACTAACTGAGTACCCTACATGTATTGTTGTTGTATATTTTTCTTCACTTTCAGCTTAATACGCCGCCTTTGGTACCAAACCCGGTTGACAAAAGCGAGGTGAGTTCACGCTAATATAATAACATATATACACCACATGTACATATATTTATTTATTTTTTTTAATAACTAAACGTACACATATGTATGTATGTACATATTTAAAAGAAATTGAATTTGCATACATAGGCTTTGTGCAAGGAATATTAAGCAAGATCAGAATTTTTGAAAGTTAATTTATAGGACTTAGTTGAATAATGATAAATTATAATTTTTTTTTTGCTTTTGAAATAAAATAATTAGAAATAACTTTTGTTGGGGTAAGCTGTCAATTGATGATCGTTAGAAGAATTGAATTTCGTTTCTTGGGTTAAACCATTAAGTTAGGGAGATTTATTTTTGGATATTTAAATTTTTACGTGAGTTATATACTAATAAAGAATTTGGTATGATTTTATGAAATTATCCAGATACGTTATTATTATATGGGTTGAGGATTATTATTTTTCATACATAGGTAATTTCAGCTACAACATGTCTGGCTAAAGGCCGTTTCTTTGTTGGTGTAGGTGTTGCCCTTGCGGCAACTGATGGTAAGTTGGGGTAGTTGAGGGAAAAGATGGAAGATACGTAGATACATAAAGAAGGACATTAGTCAGGTTCAAGGGGACTCTACTCGGGAAGCGGAGCCATAGTAGAGTCCAAAGGCTGTTCACATCTCGTGAACAGGAGGGGTGGGAAGGCTCCACCTGACTCGGACAGGCTTTCTCCCGCTTTCCTATATTTATTTTTCTTTAGTTTGTTCAGATACTTTCCCTCAGGCATGAACTCAATTTTGCTATGTAACTGTTGGGGAAGGAGAAGTGGCAAGAACCGCGCCTCAAAGCCGACGAGCCTCAGCCGGGCTACTACCATGCCACTCCGCCACTCCTCCTCTCCGCACCAGGCAGTTACGTAACAAGTTGTATGAGTGATGAAAAAAAATGTGTAAAAGGTATCAAAAAAATTAATAATAGGTAAAAAAATGCTAAAACAAAAGTACCATTCAAACAATATGGTTGTACTTTAGGATATTTCAAAATACTAATAATTTCGAAATAAAAAAATTGTGAGTTAAAATCCAAAACTTCCTAACGACTAATGTGCAAGATCAACTTCTGTCAAAAAAAAGGAAAATTTATGTTTGCTTTGGTGATTCTGGTGCTGCCTTGGCGAAGGTTCGGTGAAGGCGATGACGTCCGTCTCTATAATGTGTCTAGTCAGCCGTCTTGCTGTCCGTGGAAGTGTGGCACATCATACCTATCAACTAGTTTCCAGGTGTGGCTGCCACACCCCCCTACTCCTATCTATCGTGGCGACGTATGCAAACCTCACTTACCGGCCATGCGGGATCACAGGTAATCCAGCTTCAACAGCTCGCCACGATCTGCTACTAACGTCCGTCTGCTAGCTGGGTGCCATGCCAGATACCACTTTGCCAAACTGTTGAAGTTCAGCAAAGGAACCCTGACATGGTCACTCAGCTTATCCCTATCCTTTCGTCATGATGACACTTATCGGCCAGGCGGACCCAAACGACGTTGCCATCATGACGGTCCCTGTCCTCAGTCGGGAGAAGGAAACTATGGTTGCGATTTCAAGAAAAAAGTGGAGATAGAAAGCGTTACAATTAGTGAAGGGTAAACAAAAGGAAAAAGTAGTAACATAAGAGAAAAATGGTAAGCAAAAAAAGCAAGAACGTTATTTGGCTATTACGTTGTGGATTTAAGGCCAAAAGGAAAACTGAAAAAAACTTTTTGTAACTAGAGGCAAATGTGCTAAAGATTACAAGTTTTTTTGCTATTGCGTTGAGAAACAACAAAAAAAATAAAAGGAAACTGAATGAAAATTTTGTAAACTAATAAGGCTAAATAAGAAATAAAAACGGAACTTTAAAGGTTAATGGAGGTTGAAAAAGAACAAAAAAGGAGATACAATTTTAAAAGTGATTTGAAAAGAAAAATGAAAAAAAGCTGATCGGGCTATTAAGCGTTGGGCGCCATTGTTACGTAGCTGGCTTGTTGGGGTGGTGAGGAGCGGCGGCAAGCAGGTATGCTAGCTCGTCGTATTGGGCGGAGTATTGCACCACCGACCTCACCCGCAGCCACATGAACAAAAAGGGTTCATACCTGCATGTGTATATAAAGGAGAGAAAACTGAAACAAATAAAAATAAACGTGAGGGGCAGAGTTAAGAGGGGGAAAAGATGAAGGCCTGTCCTGTCAGGTGGAGTCTACCCTCCCTCTGCAGTGCAACTTGCACCGCACCGTGGGCACTATGCTGACTCTTATCTACTTACAGTGCCCCCAATCCTGACCTAAGTCCGTCCGTCCGTCAACAAGTCATTTTCCTTTGTTCACCTTCACTTACCCTTATCGCGCAAGCGCAGCACCTACACCAAATATTTAAATTTAACCCTGCATGACAAAAAAAAGGAAACCTATATATTAAACCATACATTATTTATCAAATATTTCTTAACCTCTACGTAACAATAAGTTATGATTGATTTAAAAGAGAAAGGAAATAAAAAAAACTAAAATACGATTTCAAACAAAAAAAACCTAAATAAATCTAATCTTAATTGGCCTTATCTCACCCTAATACTACGACTACTATTTCAATTGCCAAATAATTTAAAATAAGCAAAAGCGATTACCAATAATATATAAAAAACTTAAGCTACGTTGATGTCTAATTACAAAATATTTAACTTCCAATTCACAAAGATAAACCGTAAATATAAAAGCAAAACAAAATTATATAAATGGCCACAAGGTTAATTCAAAACATTTCGTGTGGGGTTTCTGACCCACCCTAATATGCTACTTTCCGTATGGAATCTTATAGATACAATTTCAAAAAAAAATTCAGTGACAATATTCCTTACGCTAGTAACAAAAAAAAAAACCGACAAAACGAACAAAGCCCTAATCCCTGACCTAACTCAACATATAAATGTAACAAGAAGGGAATGTATACAACGGGAAGAATTAATAATTTTGCATATAAAAAGAATGAGAAAAAGAAATTGAAATTATAGAAATATGTACGTATCAAAATAGGTATATGCAAACATAAATTTCCACGAAATTTTGCGTGCATATATACTCAAATAATAATGCAAATTGTAGTTGTTTTACTCACTTACCAAATCACTCAATTCGTTGAGGGCGCCTTCGCGTGGTTGAGTAGCTAAGCAGGAAAGAGAGGTACACACTCAAAGCATATACGCTCAATAATTGAAATTTTTGTGCAAGAAGTAAAAAAAATTAGGCAAATAAAAAAAAATGCAAATGCCAGCTTTCAAAGCGTGGACTGTGCGCGAAAAGGGAGCGTAAATTTGCGAATAATCTATTTGCAACTTTTAATCTTGCATCAACAAATGTTTAGGTGAGAATTACCAAAATCTCAAAACTTCGTAATTTTGAGTTAGCCGCCATGACTAACTAGGAAACGCGAGTATACCGAAAATAGAGTACGTGACCATAAAAAAATAATGTCAGAAATAAAGCAGGATTAAATGAAAGGTAAAAGAAAAAAATGAAGTGAACAATGCGCAAAAGAAAACAAATGAAAATTGGAAGCAAAAATGGAACCAACTAAATGGTAGGAAAAAAGGGCAAAGAGAATTTTTGTTTTTTTTACAAAAACAGAACTGAATTGAATTTATGATAAAGAAAAAATAAAAAAATTGAATTTTTGAACAAAAAGGAAACTAAATGAATTTATAAAAAAGGAACATGAGTGAATGCACACTAAAAGAAAAAGGGAAGCTATGAAATTCTTATGTAAGAAAACTAAAGCAAACGAGATAATTTATGGTAAAAGAAAATTATGGAGCAAAAAAAACTCCCCCCCCCCCCCCCCAAAATTCACAAAAATTATGAAAGTAGGTAATTACTCTACTAATAGTCTGCAATAATCTAAATCTACAACAATCTAAAAAAAAAACAAAAATGACTCCGTGATCCGTGCCTTCTCGGACGTCGGGACTGCTTCTTCTCCACCTGGTGTTGTTGTTGTTGTCGCCGTCTCGAAATGTTGCTGGTTTTATATAACAAGGTTGGTGGTTGTAGCTTTTCGATACCTTTGCTTCTTGTTTCGTATTAGTGGTGCGGTTTGGGGATGTAAGCCCTGTTCCCGGTTATCATCGAACTATGTTGTGTGGAGGTACTATCACAAATTATTGTTGTAGTTGTAGTCATGGCTTAGTACCAAAAAGGTTTAGGTCTAATGGCCGTTGCATAAAAACATTGCTATATCGAGGTTTACGCCGCCAAATCGGGTTTAGAGCTGCCTAATCAAAGAGTTGTGGTTGTTGCTGTGGTGCGCTGAATAATATAAAAAAAATTCGTTGTGGCGGTCTTTGGTTTTTCAGGCTGGGTGCCGCCAAATGGTACGGTTTGTAGTTGTTGTTGCGTGGCCGATATGCCGGAAATGGCTGTGCCCAGTGGGTCTTACCAACTAGCAGGGTTACCTAGAATTATGAGAAAGGAATAAAAAAATCAAACTTTACTAAGTAAAATGTATGTCGAGCTTTAAAAATTCATCAACCATATTAATGCATACATTTCTTGTTTGCATGCTCATATACTCACCTTACATACATATATTTGTACGTAGGCTTACGTATATGCTTGCAATTTTGATTTGGGCTTGCTTGGGAGATGGACTAGGTTAATGTCCCAGCTCCCGTCGAGCACGCCTAGAAAAACAAACAAAAACTGGAGGTGCACTTACCTATATCTGGCTGGCTGATTATCGCCTTTTTGTGAGGGTTTGGTTGATTCGGCGATACATATCCCGAAACTATACTTTACGGCGCGGCGCGCACAATTTAAGAAAACTTCTTCTTTTTTTTCTAAACTGGTAACTTTGCGGCTTAATTCGCGCACTTTAACCGACTTTCTTCATGTACTTTTTAAATAATCACCCCTTTGACAACCACCACTGGACACTGCTTAAAATGTACTTTTGGCCCGTTGCCTAACGTTCTGCCTTTTTATCTCTACCGCCGTGGTAAGGAAAGTTACCCAAAACGGATAGTTTTAACACATACAAGCTTTTTACTTTCGGCTTTCCCGTACTTTCCTTTATGCATTTACACAATCATACATTCACACATTTGTACGTCCACACAAAATGACACCTACACAGATACATTTCGTTCGTGCCCTCACCGCAATGTAGCTATACCTTTGGCAACATTGTTGCAGCTAAAAACAACCTGATGCCGAATCGACTGGTCACTTCCGCTGCAACAATGTTGTCATAGCGGAGTGTAGATACGTTCTTCCCAACATTGCGGCTGAGGCATGAACCTAGACACACTACACACAGATACGGGCACACGCTACCATTCACTCAAACCAGTACCTATGGTGAAAGGCTGTCGTTACATCACACCAATGGGGAAATTTGTCACACCCTTTCTCCAATCTGTCGCAAATACTGCCCTTCCTAATTTAGAATCTTAGCGCAATGTGCACGATTATCGCATATGAATATCTCTTGTCTTCCATTAACGCAATACCATTTGGAAATTCTAAATGTTTACTACAACCAAATTTGTGTATACCATTGCCGTTCTGGTCGGATATAATGACACGCATCACCTTGCAATCAACACAATAATACGTCCCTTATTATAACTATAACACCACGTGGAGGCTGTAGTATATTGCCACCAAATTTACATACAAACTGTTCAGGTTGATTAAAGATTTGTATTTGATGTGTAGGCGAACGCCCAGTAACAATAATATCTCCAGAATTACGTATAACTGCAACACGATTTGGATATAAAAGTTGCGAATCACGTTTATCACATTCACCAATTTAAATTTAAAACGTCCTTCATTTGGACGTTACCACGTAGACGAAAGCAGCTTAAATCAGCAATACACAACCAAAATCGGGTTTCCTCGTGACTCACCAAAAATGAAAAGGGAAGAAAAAGCAAAGAATCCAGCTTACGTGCATGGCTTCCGCTATCTGGTTCCCACCGATAAATTTATACCCCGATATTCTGTTTAAGCGACTCGAACACAATTCGTTTTGTTCAACCCCATGGTGGCTTATGTCCCTGCCACACATGCCCTGTTCAAATTTCAAAATCGTCGTGTTGATGATAAGCGTATGAGATTCAGAAGCAACTTTTGTGTCGTGAGAGAATTATGCGCTAAGTTAGATGGATTTGCCAATAAGAATAATTTAAAGCGCTAAAAAAATATTCACCATCACGGCAGTGGTAATTACCATTGTGTTGATTACGTTTTGCCTTTGTCATCTCCTTTTGACAATTCCTATGCCAGTGAATTGGAAGAAGACCAAACTCAGCTGATGAGATGGAATTCCTGGCGATGTCAACCGCACGAAATTAGCACAGAAAGTGTTTAACCACCCCAGGCGACCATGACTGAGTGTGAATCCTAACCTTTTCACCTATCACTAACCAACTAGTGCGTTCAAAATGTGAATCCTCACAAGGGGACCATAACAAATCTTGTTTTCAGCAATGGTAACCGGTCACTTCCGGTTCGGTTAGGTTTTTTTTTGCGTTAGATTTTTTTTGAATTTTGAATTGAATTTAACGGTCTGTCCGTGGCATCCAGTTCGACCGGATGTCGTTTTATTTTTAATTTTAAGCGTTTTGAGTCGGCTCTGCGCTTTTTTGTCAGTTTTTTTTTAAGGCATGATATGACATTTTTTCTGTTTGTGGCGCAGGACGGCAAGGTTGGCAAGAACCCCGCCCAGCCGACATGACTAGCCACAGTGCACCGCTAGATAATGCCGACTGCCTTCCTTGCTGCTCCACTATCGATGCGTTTCCATAACAACTAATAAAGCTCCAGTCGCTTCAATGAAGCAAACAAAGTCACGAGCGATTAGGAACAACGAGCTTAATTGGGTTGCACAAGAAGAATATGCCAGGCCACTGAACATATTCCCCAATTTGGTCTATCCAGCGGCATATGATATTACACCTTAGACATTTTTTGAAATTCTTCGTTTCTGAAGTAATGAATATGCTGTGTGATCAAACTAATAAATATGCTGTGTTCAAAGTACCAAACAAGGCCATCCCAGCAATTACATCCGAAGAAATGCGGGTATTCCTTGGGATTACCATTGTAACTGGATATTGTCTTCCCTTGCTGACATGGGTAGTGTTATGGTTAAAAATACCATTAGACGCAATTGTTTCGAAGCGATACACAACAAATTTCATTTTGCGGACATATCTCAGTATGATGAGAAAGACAAAATATGGAAGCTTCGTCCACTCACCGACAAGCTGAAAACACCATTCCGAAAGAACTTTGTACCATAGCAACATCTTTCCTACGACGAGAGCATGGAGGAATATTTCGGCCGACGTTCATAAGAGGAAAGCCTGTGAGATTTGGTTATAAAATGTGGTCGCTAAACACACCTCAAGGCTACTTGATAAATTTCGAGATGTATCAAGCTTCAAATCCAAGGATTAACCCAGAATACATCGAAAAGTTTGATGAAGAGGTCAAACAGTATCCTTTTTTTGTCAAATGCTTTGGCAAAGTCGATCGAAAGGATAGACATGTGATATTTGTTATATAGAGTTTTACATATATGATGATCTAGGAAAGGAAGATCATACCAGACTGAAATCCTACTTGGAATGGGGATAGGAGCTTTTTGTTGTTTAAAAACCCCATCATCCTTGTAGCGACTATTTTTTCCACGGTTGTGCTCATGCAGGGAATAAATGATATAGGTCGAAAGTTTTTAAATCGTCTGGCTCTTACGTGGTTTATGTATTGGGATGATAGTTGCTGTTTTTAAACTTTGAGGGATTATACCGGAGTCGAAAATGGCAATGTAACGCTTTAGTAGCATCAGTTTTATGGATTTAGGGGGTTTGTGATACCTTTGACAGAGTTTAAGGCATGCAAATGTTGAGCAAACTGGAAAGATATATCGCTACTGTTAGTTATGATGGAGTTATTGTAATTGATGAATATAATTCTATTTGGATTGTATGGTCCTGTTAGGGTATTAATTCTTTTCCAAATGGCCGTGGATGAGTAACTTGAGCTAACTTCTTTTGTGAAGCTTTCTAGGAACTTAAATAGCGCATTCTTGTTTTGAAAGCTAATTAAAGAGTCGGGACTACTCAATCGTTGATATTCCTTCCAAGCAGTAACTTTTTCTTTGTGGATATTACTTAAAACTGGGCTCCACCATGGGACTTGTCTTGACGTTTTAGGGCAGAAGGTTGTTGGTATAGCTAGATTTGCTGCCTGTCTGATAGCTTTCGATAATGTAGCTGTTTCTTTGTTAGTGTTCCCTTGCATGAACTGCTCTAGGTTGATGGAGTTAAGAGTGACTTGGTATCTTGTTTGGTTGATTTTCCGACAGGGTGGATAAATGATGTATATTGGAATGATTTTCCGTCATCCCTTGTCAAATTTGGTTTTGAGACAAACCGGTTTCGGCGTTGTGCCATCATCAGTGTCGATTTTCGTTCTGATCTGTTGTTGTCGTTTGTCCTGTATTTATAGTTCGTAGGTATATGACCAGGTATTGTTAAATTGATGCTTGGGTATATTTAGTTATGTGTATGTGCTGTGTGTTCATTCAGAACCGAGGGTGGTTTACTAATCGATTTGTGTGGCTGACTGGGGTAGGTAAAAATCTGTGATTTTAGTCGTTTGACCTTCTTTGTCGGTTTTTTGTTTTGGTGTGTTAAATGTTTTGTATTTATTTGTTGTTGTGTGTTTGTCTGTTGTGCCTGTGTGATTACGTTGTTTCCTGTAAACAAGTTTTAAAGGCTCGAATATTGTGTCAGAAATTGTGTTTATCTGTTCGTTTATTATTCTACCGTCGAATGTCTTCTGTTTGTAGATTTCCATGTTTTCGAGTACGTTGAGACGTCGGCCCTTTTCTTGTATGTGAAGAACCCTAACTGTTTTATTGATGTTTGCTGGGGAATATTCATTCTCGACGCGAATTTCGGAGTAACATTCAATTCCAGGCATTTTTTGTTGAACCAAATGCTCGCCTTTGCTTTATATATTTTCAGTAGACGTCGCTTGTAAATTGTTAGTAGTTCGTTTGCGTTCAAGTTAAAAGCCTGACAAGCAATAACTGACTTATCTTGTTTGGTTGATTTTCCGACAGGGTGGATAAATATATATTGGAACGATTTTCCGTCATCCCTTGTCAAATTTGATTTTGAGACAAACCGGTTTCGGTGTTGTGCCATCATCAGTATCGATTTTCGTTCTGATCTGTTGTTGCCGTTTGTCCTGTATTTATAGTTCGTAGGTATATGAGCAGGTATTGTCAAATTGATGCTTGTGTATATTTAGTTATGTGTATGTACTGTGTGTTCATTCAGAACCGAGGGTGTTTACTAATCGATTTGTGTGGCTGACTGGGGTAGGTAAAAATCTGTGATTTTAATCGTTTGACCTTCTTTGTCGGTTTTTTGTTTTGGTGTTAATTGTTTTGTGTTTATTTGTTGTTGTGTGTTTGTCTGTTGTACCTGTGTGATTACTTTGTTTCCTGTAAACAAGTTTTAAGGGCTCGAATATTGTGTCATAAATTGTGTTTAACTGTTCGTTTATTATTCTACCGTCGAATGTTTTCTGTTTGTAGATTTCCATGTTTTCGAGTACGTTGGGACGTCGGCCCTTTTCTTGTATGTGAAAAACCCTAACTGTTTTATTGATGTTTGCTGCTCACAGAGTATATCAATTTTGTTCGCATAACGGCAATCCGTAGCGGCATAAACTAAACGAGATAGATATAGATATGTATAAACATGATCTGGGCGAAAAAAGAAATTCATTTAGCCATGTCCGTCCGTCCGTCCGTCTGCCCGTAAACACGATAATTTGAGTAAATTTTGAGGTATCTTAATGAAATTTGGTATGCACTAAGTTCCTAGGCACTCATCTCAGATCGCTATTAAAAATTAATGAAATCGGGCTATAACCCCGCCCAGTGCGATAATTCATTACCAAAGACAGATTGTAGGTGGGTTGACCTTATGATGCAGAGTAGAAAATTAGTACAATTTTGGACAATGGGTGTGGCACCGCCCACTTTTAAAAGAAGGTAACTTAAAAGTTTTGCAAGCTGTAATTTGGCAGTCGATTAAGATATCATCATGAAATTTGGCAGGAACGTTACTCCCATTACTATACGTGTTCTTAATATAAATTAGCAAAATCGGAAGACGAACACGCCAGCGGGTTAGGGGATCAGAATATACCCGTGGTAGGTATGCCTGTCGTAAGAGCCGACTAAAATACCAGATTCTAGGGGCTGTGTAGCGCAACCTTTGAGGTTGCCAGCGCAACATATAGCTTCTCCAAACCCAATTGTCAACCTCACCTATCCGCGGCGAATCCTGTTTCACTAACAGACGAGGCTTGTCGACCCCAAGCTCCTCATGGAACTTGGGGGTAGGGAGGGAGGGAATGGCCTGAAGGTTTAATGTGGCCACATTAATCGTTCCCGAGATGGTCGGGCTAGCACCTTAATGGTGCTATGATACCGGAGCGTACCGGATTTGTATCCGGCAAAGGACCATCACATCGATAACACTCCCCAAATTCTTCGGGGAGCAACCTTATCGCTACAACAACAACAACAACAACGAACACGCCATAAGTCGACAAAAATTTAACAACTCTTGTGAAATTTGGTAAGGGCATAGCTTCTATGACCACGCCCACTTTTTCGATATCGAAAATTACGAAAAATGAAAAAAATGCCATAATTCTATACCAAATATGAAAAAAGGGATGAAACATGGTAATTGAATTGGTTTATTGACGCAAAATATAACTTTAGAAAAAAACTTTGTAAAATGGGTGTGACACCTACCATGTTAAGTAGAAGAAAATAAAAAAGTTCTGCAGGGCGAAATCAAAAGCCCTTGGAATCTTGGCAGGAATACTGTTCCTGGTATTACATATATAAATAAATTATCGGTACCCGACAGATGATGTTCTGGGTCACCCTGGTCCATATTTTGGTCGGTATCTAGAAAACGCCTTCACATATACAACTAAGGGCCACTTCCTTTTAAAACCCTCATTTTAATACCTTTAATTTGATACCCATATCGTACAAATACATTATCTGGTCTACCTTTATGGCGATATCTTGAAAAGGCGTCCACCTATAGAACTAAGACCCACTCCCTTTTAAAATACTCATTAGCATCTTTCATTTGAAACCCATATCGTACAAACACATTCTAGAGTAACCCCTGGTCCACCTTTATGGACCTAACTCCAAAAGGCGTCCACCTATAGAACTAAGACCCATTCCCTTTTAAAATACTCATTAACACCTTTCATTTCATACCCATATCGTACAAACAAATTCTAGAGTAACCCCTGGTCCACCTTTATGGCGATATATCGAAAAGGCGTCCACCTATAGAACTAAGACCCATTCCCTTTTAAAATACTCATTAGCATCTTTCATTTGATACCCATATCGAACAAACACATTCTAGAGTCACCCCTGGTCCAACTTTATGGAGCTAACTCTAAAATGCGTCCACCTATAGAACTAAGGCCAACTCCCTTTTAAAATACTCATTAACACCTTTCATTTCATACCCATATCGTACAAACAAATTCTAGAGTAACCCCTGGTCCACCTTTATGGCGATATCTCGAAAAGGCGTCCACCTATATAGAACTAAGGCCCAATCCCTTTTAAATAATCATTAGCACCTTTTATTTGATACCAATATCGTACAAACGAATTCTAGAGTCACCCCTGGTCCACCTTTATGGCGATATCTCGAAAAGGCGTCCACCTATAGAACTAAAGATCACTCCCTTTTAAAATACTCTTTAGTACCTTCCAATTGATACCCATATCATAAAAACATATTACAGGGTTACCCTAGCTTCATTTTCCCACATGGTTATTTTCCCTTATTTTGTCTCCAAAGCTCGCAGCAGATTATGTAATATTCGGTTACACCCAAACTTAGCCTTCCATACTTGCTACTTTATAAAAATTCCCTCTTTCGCTGAGTATGCTACGATTCTCGAGTTCAGCCACTGGTTCGAAACAACTCTTGAGATTTTAGAAGTATGCCTAGTTATCAACATGAGCGCTAATGGTACTAAAGCCCAAACGCCATTTCGAACGAACGCAAATAAATGCTAGGTTAACTAGAGTTTAACACTGCTGGATCGGCCGCTGAAGCTCAGCTTAAACTTCAGTTAAAGTAGACTGAGAAACTGCAGAATAATTTTAAGCGTAGGCTAACTGACAAACTGAATTGAACTTGTACTGAAAAAACGGCCCCTAATCAAAGAGCACAGATTTCACGCATGTTCCGCCTACCACACCGAAGATCCTGGCTTCACGCCCCGGGCAAAGCAACATCAAAATTTTTGAAACTAGTTTTTTCAATTAGAAGAACATTTTTCTAAGCGGAGTCGCCCTCGGTAGTGTTTGGCAAGCACTCCGAGTGTATTTCTACCATGAAAAGATTCTCAGTGAAAAACTCATCTGCCTTGCAGATGCTGTTCGGAGTCGGCATAAAACAAGTAGGTCCCGTCCTGCCAATTTGTAAGCAAAGCTAAAAAGGAGCACGACGCAAATTGGAAGAGAAGCTTGGCCTAAAATTTCTTCGGAGGTTATCGCGCCTTAATTTTTTTTATGTATTTGGTACTCACTTTTGTCTTTTGGTTATATCAGTGTGTATGTGTGAGTAATTACTTCTGCTCTTACCCTGCAAAGAATGCGATTATTCTAGGATGATTCGGGATGAGTCGCGAGGGGTATGCGACTAATGCCAGTTTTGATATATTTTGTATGCGTTAAACTATTCCCTTTTGTTGGATCATGTCCTATGAAGAGACTAACGTACCCATTTATACCCGAACCGGAACGATGGGACCAAATCCCCTTTGTACACATACGGGAACGAAACAAAAAGTGTAAGTTTTCGTATGCCACGAGACTATGTACATTTTAAATGCAATATTACAACTTGCAAAAGATTGTTAAATACATACTTCTAAGTAAATAAATTATTAAGTCGCCAACTCATTCCAAGAGACATGTGGCGACGATAATGAAACAGATGGTCCAAGTCATTTAGGTTCGGTATAATGCACCGCTTTTCTTTAAATGATTCGAATAAATCACCTGTAATCTTTTTTATTTTGCTCATTTCGTTTGGTGTGTTTTATTGTTTCTTAAAGTGGGGTACATAGATTTCAAATTGTGTCCAAAAAGGACTAGAGGGGATCAATTATGCCCCAATGTGGACAAAAGAGATCAATCGGAGCCACTCTCTTTAGGAATTGATCGCACAATTTTTTACAGGGTAGTTGATAACTGCGTGTGTGTATGTGAAATAACCCTGCAAAAAATGCGATTTGCCTAGGATGAGTCGCAAAGGAGTATGCGACTAATGCCAATTTTGATCTCTTTGTATGCGTTGAACTGTTCCCTTTTGTTTGGGCACGCCTTATGAAGAGACTTGGGGTAACTTCATAAAAAAATCCGATTTTTTCGGTAGCCACTATCGTCTCGAATCTTTTGAAAATCTTTGCATCGACCTCAAAAACGGTTTAAGATATTGTGTTTTATAGCCATCTTTCCTTTTCAAAATCGCTTGATTACCGCGCCCACTTTCTGTACAAAAATGAGAAAAACAAATACGCATACAAATTCGAGATATGTAGCATTTTCCGCTTTTTCCCATGTATTTGGCGATGATAAAAAGTACATAAATTGTTCATAACAATATAGTTACACAGCAGTTTCAGATATTCATTAACGGATGTTTTCATATCCTGCTCAACAACAACCGACATTTAAAGATCCATAAAGCTATATGACATCCACCCGTTGATTTTCCTAAAGAAACAAAGTTTATTTGGGTGTTTAATTGATATCTGTGCATGTATGTGTGGCTGTTGTGGTTGCTTACTTTGCTGTTGTATAATCATCGATAGTCTACAGTGCGCGCACGGAAAGAGGTTGAATATCAACTTTTAATTACTTTCAAACAATTCCGTCGCTTTTAGTTATAATTTGAACGTTCTACCTCCAAATATGAAAAAGTCGGGCTTTGAGTTCCGTACGAAAATAGGTATTTTTGGTTTTCTTGATTTACAGATTATAAGAACTATGGAATGAAAATTTATTTAATAATTTGGAAAAAATTTAAACAACGTGACATGAGGACGGACAAGGCGACAGCTGTTTCGATTATATCTTGTAAATCTCTTCAAAGTCTTTTCTCCCGGGAGTGGGAGTCGAACCCGCACTCCTACGATAGTTGAAATGGTTACAAACGCATTCATCTACGTCATGCCTTAGTTGTTGTAAAATTTTTCCCAATTGCCTTCTTTTGCATATTTTTTTAAATCTTTTACACATTGCATACTTCGTATGCAATTATGTGTCAAAGCTATGCTTGTTGGTGAGGCGGTTTTCAAACAAACTTTGGTATTGTTGCTGTTTTTGTTCTATTTATAGAACTACAACGAATTAACCAATTTTGTCTGTTTGTATGATTTAATCGGGGATTGCCCGTATTGCTTTTTTAAATGTATGAAAATATTTTTTGAAGCAATTTTTAATTTTATTCATGCCTATCATGGCAAACGTCGGATGGGTTGCGGCGGGAGTTAAATCGATCAGCACTCAATTCACTTTCTTGCTAAAATGCTATCATTGAATCCGACGGATGCACTGCATTACAATCCGTAAACTGTATTATCAACATAATCAGCTGTGCAATAATTTCAAAACACAAATAAATATTTGTTCAATGTGTAATATGGATTCAATAGCGTTTTATTTAGATTTTGATGAAAACACAAGTAAGGATGCAAGAAGAACCCGAAAGCAAGTAAGAGATAAAGCTGTTGAGGTACTCCGGTTACCTGATGATGTGTAAGTTCACGGAGAATATATATTTAGAACAGTTGACGTTGTCAATTTATGTGTACTCCTTAGATTTGTTAAACAGTTCCGGCTCAATAAGTTAGCCTTTCAATATGTTCTGGATATATTAAAGCGGGAAATGCCTCCCGCTCGCATCTCATGGTCAATATCACCAGAGCTAAGATTGTTTGCTGAAGGGGGCTATCAAAATGGTACTGGACAAGATTTTAATAATGGCATGGCGCAATCCACAGTTTCCACAGCACTGTCCGACGTTCTTAATATTTTAGAAGCAACACTATGCCCTAGATGGATAAGCCTGACAATGACGGAGACTGAAAAGCTTGAAGCCAAAAGGTATTTTTTTGGAAAAACAAGAATTCCTGGTATAGTTATGTGTGTAGATGGAACCCATACAAAAATTTTAAAACCTGCTGGGGACAATGCACACCTTTATTATAATAGGAAAGGGTATTACAGTATTAATGCCATGATTGTAAGTTAATTTCCACTATATAATTTACTACGAAAATAATTTCCTTTCTTAAGATATGTGACCATAAGTTGCGAATAAGATATGTGAATAGCAGATATGCAGGTGCTAGCCACGATTCCTTTATTTGGGAAAATAGCGATGCTTCAACATATTTCCAAGCCTTGTACGAAAATGGAGACAGAAGCACTAGATTGCTGGGTATGCATTTAAGAAAAAAAAATTAACCATACATTTGTAATTTTGTTTTACATAATCTTGCCCTAGGTGACTCTGGATACCCACTTTTACACTGGCTGATAACACCCTTTCGAAATGCTGGAGCTAATACACCCCAAAGCCGATTCAATAAAAGTCATAGCTCGGGTCACAATATTGTTGAACGCACTATAGGTGTCTGGAAGAATTGGTGTCGATGCCTACTTTCCGCTCGCCAACTTCATTATTCTCCAGAAAAAGTGGCTCAAATTATAAACGTTGCGGCGGCACTTCATAACATTCGAATCCATTACAATATTTCAGATGAATATTTAGACGGGGTTTATGAAAACGATGATTATGAAATAGGTGAACCTGTACAACACCAAAAATATATAAATGAAGCAAACCAAATTCGCAATGAAATGTTACAGAACTTTTTGTGAAAGAAAATATATTTATTTTCTCTAAACATATGTATATATTTGTTAAAATTAAATAAAAAAAGCCTTCCTGGCAAATGTTGCACTTTAAAAACTAAAGCTAAAAAAATCACTAATTCAGTCAGATTTGAATACTTGTACTTATACTTATACTTATTTTTTAGGTGTCAGTTGTTTGTTGATCCCTCCTAGCTCAATACTTAAAAGTTTTTTTTTACCCTCAATTTTTCAACAGCATTCGTCTCCATAGCGATATTGTGCCTTTTTGTCTCTTCAAGAAAAGCTTGGAGAATTTCATTATTTTTTTTTTCTGGTAATCACCAAGCCTTTCTACGGATCTAGTCATTCGTTTTATATCATCTTTGACATTTCTAAAATGCAGTTCTTGCGCACCAACACCTTCGCTAATTTTTGAATATAAGCTCTCCTGCACACCTATTTGCTTTTCTAATAAATCAAATTGCTCTGGTCTATTTTTTTTGTGTGCATTGCAAATATTTTGCTGATTTTCTACATTTTCATTTCCTACGAACTCATGGTCCATGGCATCTCGTGAAGTATATAGATTACTACCCTCACGAGTTCTCTTCGATGTAGATGGAGTAATGTCATCAACTGTCAGCTCTAAATTTATTGGAGTGGTATTCTCAGTTATTTTCTTCTGAGGAACTCCTAACTGCTTTGCATTTCTAATGCCACCGACACAGTCATTTAGACCTACTAATTCAGCAACATCTTCTTCCAAACTAGTTAGCGGTTGTTGCCTATTTTCTCCTCCACCAGTTGCTTGCATTTCTCTTTTGTTGTGTGCCAACTTTTTCTTAACTGCAGACTTAAAGTCTAACCAAACCTAAAATTAATACGTAATTAAGTATATTTTCAATTAAATATTGAATAACCTACAAACCTTTTTCCATTCTGCAATGGTTTTCGATGGAGGTCCTAAAGAGTTGAGATCATCACGCACGCCTTCCCAAAATTGTTCTACCTCGTTTGGAGCATTTCTTGTAAAATTTTTGGCTATATCGGGATGCTCCTTCATTTTAGATACCAAGCATTTAAACTGGTCCCTGCTGGATGTGCGTTTCCTAAAAAAATGGAATTTTTAATATATATTACTCAAAAAAGATATATAAAAATATTTTCCCTTACATTTTATTGCTCTCCATCTTTATTTTAATAAGATCCGCAACACAATGAACTACGGATGAGAAACGAGTAAATTTGTTTTAAACGCGGATCGAATGCGTTATCGGTGACACCATTTATTTAATCGATCCGCGCACTACATTCTCGATCCGCACACTGCTTTATCATGCGTTTATTATGATACCGAATACCGTCGGATCGAGTATAACTCCCTCCGCAACCATCCGACGTTTGCCATGATAGGCATGATTATTTATTTAATAATTTGGGAAAAATTTAAACAACGATGTCAGGACGGATGTGTGCAATGTGTAAAAGATTAAAAAAAAATATACAAAAGAAGGCAATTGGAAAAAACTTTACAACAACTAAGGCATGACGTAGCTGAATGTGTTTGTAACCATTTCAACTATCGTAGGAGTGCGGGTTCGACTCCCACTCCCGGGAGAAACGGCTTTGAAGAGATTTACAAGGTATAATCGAAACAGCTGTCGCCTTGTCCGTCCTGATGTCACGTTGTTTAAATTTTTCCCAAATTATTAAATAAATTATAAAAGTAACAAGTAAGGAAGGTTAAGTTCGGGTGTAACCGAACATTACATACTCAGTTGAGAGCTATGGTGACAACATAAGGGAAAATAACCATGTAGGAAAATGAACCGAGGGAAACCCTGGAATGTGTTTGTATGACATGTGTATCAAATGAAAGGCATTAAAGAGTATTTTATGAGGGAGTGGGCCATAGTTCTATAGGTGGACGCATTTTCGAGGTATCGCAATAAAGGTGGACCAGGGGTGACTCTAGACTTTGTTTGTACGATATGGGTATCAAATCAAAGGTGTTAATGAGTATTTTTAAAAGGGAGTGGACCTAAGTTCTATAGATGGACGCCTTTTCGAGATATCGCCGCAAAGATGGACCAGGGGTGACTCTAGAATGCGTTTGTACGATATGGGTATCAAATGAAAGGTATTAATGAGTATTTTAAAAGGGCGTGGACCTAAGTTCCATAGGTGGACGCCGTTTCGAGATATCGCCATAAAGGTGGACCAGGGGTGACCCTAGAATTTGTTTGCACAATATGGGCATCAAACGAAAGGTATTAATGAGTATTTTAAAAGGGAGTGGGCCTTAGTTCTATAGGTGGACGCCGTTTCGAGATATCGCCATAAAGGTGGGCCAGGGGTGACTCTAGAATTCGTTTGTGCAATATGGGTATCAAACGAAAGGAGTTAATGAGTATTTTAAGAGGGAGTGGGCCTTAGTTCTATAGGTGGACGCATTTTCGAGGTATCGCAATAAAGGTGGACCAGGGGTGACTCTAGACTTTGTTTGTACGATATGGGTATCAAATCAAAGGTGTTAATGAGTATTTTTAAAAGGGAGTGGGCCTTCGTTTTATAGGTGTTCGCCTTTTCGAGATATCGCCATAAAGGTGGACCAGGGGTGACTTTAGAATTTGTTTGTATGATATGGGTATCAAATGAAAGGTGTTAATGATTATTTTAAAAGGGCGTGGGGCTTAGTTCTATAGGTGGACCCCTTTTCGAGATATCGCCATAAAGGTGGACCAGGGGTGACTCTAGAATTCGTTTGTGCAATATGGGCATCAAACGAAAGGAGTTAATGAGTATTTTAAGAGGGAGTGGGCCTTAGTTCTATATGTGGACGCCTTTTCGAGATATCGACATAAAGATGGACCAGGTGTGACTCTAGAATGCGTTTGTACGATATGGGTATCAAATGAAAGGTGTTAATGAGTATTTTAAAAGGGAGTAATCCTTAGTTCCATAGGTGGACGCCGTTTCGAGATATCGCCATAAAGGTGGGCCAGGGGTTACTCTAGAATTCGTTTGTGCAATATGGGTATCAAACGAAAGGAGTTAATGAATATTTTAAGAGGGAGTGGGCCTTTCTGGACCAGGGGTGACTCTAGACTTTGTTTGTACGATATGGGTATCAAATGAAAGGTGTTAATGAGTATTTTTAAAAGGGAGTGGGCCTTCGTTCTATAGGTGTTCGCCTTTTCGAAATATCGCCATAAAGGTGGACCAGGGATGACTCTAGAATCAGTTTGTACGATATGGGTATCAAATTAAAGGTATTAATGAGAGTTTTAAAAGGGAGTGGTGGTAGTTGTATATGTGAAGGCGTTTTCCAGATATCGACCAAAATGTGGACCAGGGTGACCCAGAACATCATCTGTTGGATACCGCTACTTTATTTATATATGTAATACCTGCCAAGATTTTAAGGGTTTTTTATTTCGTCCTGCAGAACTTTTTCATTTTCTTCTACTTAATATGGTAGGTGTCACAACCATTTTATAAAGTTTTTTCTAAAGTTATATTTCGCGTCAATAAAACAATCCAATTACCTTACCATATTTCATCCCTTTTTTCGTATTTGGTATAGAATTATGGCATTTTTTTCATTTTTCGTAATTTTCGATATCGAAAAAGTGGGCGTGGTCATAGTCGGATTTCGTTCATTTTTCATACCAAGATAAAGCGAGTTCAGATAAGTACGTGAACTGAGTTTAGTAAAGATATATCGATTTTTGCTCAAGTTATCGTGTTAACGGCCATGCGGAAGGACAGACGGACGACTGTGTATAAAAACTGGGCGTGACATCAACCGATTTCGCCCATTTTCACAGAAAACAGTTAGTGCCATAAAATCTATGCCCCTACCAAATTTCAAAAGGATTGGTTAATTTTTGTTCGACTTATGGCGTTAAAAGTATCCTAGACAAATTAAATGAAAAAGGGCGGAGCCACGCCCATTTTTAAATTTTCTTTTATTTTTGTATTTTGTTGCACCATATCATTACTGGAGTTGAATCTTGATATAATTTACTTATATACTGTAAAGATATTAAATTTTTTGTTAAAATTTTACTTTAAAAAAAAATTTTTTTTAAAAGTGGGCGTGGTCCTTCTCCGATTTTGCTAATTTTTATTAAGCGTACATATAGTAATAGGAGTAACGTTCCTGCCAAATTTCATCATGATATCTTCAACGACTGCCAAATTACAGCTTGCAAATTTTTTAATTACCTTCTTTTAAAAGTGGGCGGTGCCACGCCCATTGTCCAAAATTTTACTAATTTTCTATTTTGCGTCATAAGTTCAACTCATCTACCAAGTTTCGTCGCTTTATCGGTCTTTTGTAATGAATTATCGCACTTTTTCGGTTTTTCGAAATTTTCGATATCGAAAAAGTGGGCGTGGTTATAGTCCGATATCGTTCATTTTAAATAGCGATCTGAGATGAGTGCTCAGGAACCTACATACCAAATTTCATCAAGATACCTCAAAATTTACTCAAGTTATCGTGTTAACGGACGGACGGACATGGCTCAATCAAATTTTTTTTCGATCCTGATTATTTTGATATATGGAAGTCTATATCTATCTCGATTCCTTTATATATGTACAACCAACCGTTATCCAATCAAACTTAATATACTCTGTGAGCTCTGCTCAACTGAGTATAAAAATTGCTTCAAAAAATGTTTTCATACATTTAAAAAGCAATGCGGACAATCCCCGATTAAATCACACAAACAGACAAAATTGGTTAATTCGTTGTAGTTCTATAAATAGAACAAAAACAACAACAATACCAAAGTTTCTTTGAAAACCGCCGTACCAACAAGCATAGCTTTAACACATAATTGCATACGAAGTATGCAATATGTAAAAGATTAAAAAAAATATGCAAAAGAAGGCAATTGGGAAAAACTTTACAACAACTAAGGCATGACGTAGCTGAATGCGTTTGTAACCATTTCAACTATCGTAGGAGTGCGGGTTCGACTCCCACTCCCGGGAAAAAAGGCTTTGAAGAGATTTACAAGGTATAATCGAAACAGCTGTCGCCTTGTCCGTCCTGATGTCACGTTGTTTAAATTTTTCCCAAATTATTAAATAAATTATAAAATTAAAAATTGCTTCAAAAAATGTTTTCATACATTTAAAAAAGCAATACGGGCAATACCCGATTAAATCATACAAACAGACAAAATTGGTTAATTCGTTGTAGTTCTATAAATAGAACAAAAACAGCAACAATACCAAAGTTTCTTTGAAAACCGCCGTACCAACAAGCATAGCTTTGACACATAATTGCATACAAAGTATGCAATGTGTAAAAGATTAAAAAAAATATGCAAAAGATGGCAATTGGGAAAAACTGCATAGGTACGCGTTTTTTTTTTTTTTTTACCCATAAACGTAGACGTATAAACAACGTTTAAAAAAAAAAAGCACGGCAATTAAATCAATTTTATTATCCGTATTTAATTAGCGAGACATGCTCATATTGCTTTATAGAATTGTTTTTGTTTTTGTTATTAATATTATGCTTTAACACCTTGAGTCTTCTTGGGGTCAATACTACTACATATTCATATTTGTAACAAAAGCCGTAACGTGCAGGATAGACTATAATCATTGTGATTTACTCCGAGGGACTAGTTTGGATTGGGCCGACAACTTTACGAAATGCCAAACTGAGATACTTGGTTTTGTTAATGATCAAGTGTAAAAATCGAAATTAACGTTTCAAATGCTATTTTATATTTTCGCAAATAAACAAAGAGGTTTGAATATAAGTCCAAGTGATTTTTTAAACCCTTTTCATATATATGTCTCCTTTTAAGTACGAAGTGAGATAATTTCCAAAGGGGTATTTTAACACAATTGAGTCTCCGGGCGTAAGCTTGAGGGCTGGTAGCCAAGGTTTAGAGCAGATGTAGAACAATTATGTCCGAAAAGAGATTAATTAGTGGTAGCCTTTTTAAGAAAGAGTTACAAAATTAGTTTCAGGTGTGCCACCATACAAATGCAAAATGCTTCCAGATGCGTATTTCGTATTTCATTTTTGTTATATCCATGGACATTTCCTTTTTAACGGAATTTATTACATTGCTTGGCATCATCGATTTGGCCTATTCTTTTAGACAACCGGGATAAAGAAGTTTTAAAAATATCGGTATCTTTTTTGGATAACCTGTTTTTTAAATAAATGGGGTAAAAATTGAAAACATATTCGACTTGGGTTATTTTATTTGCATTCATTGTTCTTGTACGCGCAGCGCCCATATTTATGATATTGAACGACGGCGTGCGAAAAACGGCAAAATCGGCGTAAATTAGTTTTTATACCATAACCAAAGACTCTCTAAATATAAGATGGTACATTGTAGAGTTCTAAAGCTTTGTGGAAATTGTGGGACGGCTGTACAAGGAATTCACCATACTTTTTGCTATGCTGTCCGCCTCAACGTAGCTGATTTTTTAAGGCTGTTTAACTCTGTAATCTTTGCTGTAATCAGAGAGAGTAGATTAATAAGAGGGAGCATTGTAGAGTCGTTCATTCTCCACAAAGTGGGACGGCTGCACCAGGAATACACCATACGTTTTGCTCCTGCTTCGTTTTCACCATCTGGATTAAAAAGTCATGAGCCTGGGCATTTGCGCAATTTTTGTGATGTAAATTGCATGGCGCCAGCGCCAATGCGGTGCCAGCTCAATGGTAACTCATTGACGCAATGACTCCAAGCGAATTTTTGACGCTACTTAGTAGTGAGTGCGTAGTACATTTCACTTGCGCTATTGAGTGAAACAATTTTTGTGTGTCAGGCACGAGTTTGGTGTTATTGGCGCTACTGGCAATGATGACACTGAGCTGATGACGGTAGCGCTGATAGTTCAGCTTTTGAATCAGAGAAAGTATTGATGACCCGTGTAAATTATTATGGCTTTGCCTATTATTGGCTGTGACTTTGAACTAAATAAATGCTGCGGACATAACAACCAGAGTCATTTTTTAGTTTTATATTTTATAATTAATGCACAATTAATATGGGTGTGTTTGAGCAGCCAAATAATAACAGTAGTATTGCTAAAGTGCTGCTTAGTTGATGGAATGTCGCTAATTTCCTAGAGATGATCAATAGATTGTCAACATTTCGTTCAACGAACGCGCGAAAGTGCAACATCTGCTCAAATTTTCCAAGATTTTCCATTGTTGATTTAATTTAGGTTGTTATGCCAATATTTTTCAGCCAGCTTATTTCAAATAGGTCATTTTTCCAAAAGCAAAATAAATTACAGCAAAGATTACAGAGTTAAACAGCCTTAAAAAATCAGCTACGTTGAGGCGGACAGCATAGCAAAAAGTATGGTGAATTCCTTGTACAGCCGTCCCACAATTTCCGCAAAGCTTTAGAACTCTACAATGTACCATCTTATACTTAGAGAGTCTTTGCTGCGTCACACAGGGCAGACGTGAAAATTTATTTTTACCCTGAGGACGGTTACCGTGGAGTAACCGAAATATATTGGTTAGAAAAGAAAAACACTTGTGTTTTATTTTTACGAAAGTTGACCTAAAGCCAGCCTAACAACAAAGTTTAATATAATTATTGTTTTCAATAAAACCGTTTGACTTAAATTTTTTTTTTTAATTATTTCATTTTCAAGTTTTTAGTCTTTATTTAATTACCTATTATTTCTCATTCTATTTAGTTCATTTAGTGATTCATTACTACAAGGACTCTTTCCTGACAATTTGTTACAATCTAAGTCCTCAATACATACTCCTTCCGAAGACTTTACTCGACTTGGCGCGACGTATGCTTGTCCCTCCTCGAACTCCAAAGTATTTTGATGTCACTTCTACCGAACTGTATGTAATATTTGTTCCAAATATGAGCCAAATCGGACCACAAATACGAGTATTTTTAATATATTGATCCTTTCCGCACCTAGCCGGCTTTTTTTCATAAAGCGATTTCTATTTCTGTACGTAATATATGTTCCAAATATGAGCCAAATCGGACCACAAATACGATTTTTTAATATCTCGATCCTTGCGCCACCTGGCGGCGATTTTTTTCATAGGTCGCTTTATATTTCTGTATGTAATATGCGTTCCAAACATGAGCCGAATCGGACCACAAATACGATTTTTTGAAATTTTTCGATCCATGCGCCACCTAGCGGCGATTTTTTCCATAGGTATGTATTTTGTGTTCCAAATATGAGCCAAATCGAACCACAAATACGATTTTTCGAAATATTTCGATACATACGTCACATATCGGAGTTTTTAATCTTATTATTGCATTGCTATCGAGTTCTGAACTATATTCCAAGTTTCAAGCTTGTAGCTTATCGGGAGTTACTTAAATTCTAATTAAAAAATGCGTACACAACGGCCGGCCGCCCTGTCAAGCCAAGCTAAAAAAACCGTTTAATAAATAATTAAAAAAAAATGTTTAAGTTAAACGGTTTTATTGAAAACCATACCTTCATTAAGTAATAATAATACTAAAGCTAGAACATAATTAGGTAGGTCCTAGGTACTAGTCATCACACTCCTCATCAATGTAGGGCGATGATCAGACAATTAAATAAAAGCGTAGGGCGCGTGAAATTTCTAAAAATGGGAGGCCTAGGATTACCTGATTAAAGATCAGTTGGTCTTACTTATCTAATAGCGTTTTCTTTTCTGAAATAAATTTTAGCCTAAGTAAATGGTAAAGCCTTAATAGAGTTACTCTTACCTCAGAAAATGTAGAACATTTATAGAGCATGCAAAGAACATAAATGGCACCCCGTGGATTAGCTGAATTTTAACAAACGCGCTGTTAATGATAATAAAAATTCATTAGCAATTATTTTCATCATTTCAATTTTCTTCGCCTAAAAATATGTGAAGTTACGAAAATAAATTGTCACGATCAGCTAGTTTAGCAGAATTGCACTGCCACACCGCCATTTTTTGCAGGGTAAAAGTGTAACGCTTTTGCGTTGCGAGCAGGCAACAATTTTCACAAAAGAACGAAATACCCCGTAAAGGCGTTACCTGCTTTTTAGAACAGAACAAAATATATTTACAACCCTTGCGCGGCGTTCAAAAAGCGTTACATATTTGCCAGAAAAGAAAACGCTATAAGTGAAGATAAGCGTTTTTTTACCCGTAAACGTAGCCGTATGTATATATACAACGTGTAAAACTACGGCTATTATATCAATTTTATTATCCGTATTTAATTAGCGGGACATGCCCATATTGTTTTATACAATAGTTTTTGTTTTTGTTATTGATATTATGCTTTACCACATTGGGTCTTCTTGAGGTCAATACTACTACATATTCACATTTGTAACAAAAGCCGTAACGTGTAGGGTAGGCTATAATCATTGTGATTAACTCCGAGGGACTAGTTTGGAAAAGGGCCGACAACTTTACGAAATGCAAAACTGAGATACTTGGTTTTGTTAATGATCAAGTGTAAAAATCGGAATTAACGTTTCAAATGGTATTTTATATTTTCGCAAATAAACAACAGAGGTTTGAATATAAGTCCAAGTGATTTTTCCAACCCTTTTCATATATATGTATGTCTCGTTTTAAGTACGAAGTGAGATAATTTCCAAAGGGGTATTTTAACACAATTGAGTCTCCGGGCGTAAGCTTGAGGGTTGGTAGCCCAGGTTTGGAGCAGATGTAGAACAATTATATCCGAAAGGTAGCCCTTTTTAAGAAAGAGTTACAAAATTTGTTGCAGGTGTGCAACCATACAAATGCAAAGTGCTTCCAAATGCGTATTTCGTATTTGATATATGGACATTTCCATGTCAACGGAATTTATTAAATTGTTTGGCATCACCGATTTGGCCTATTCTTTTAGACAATCGGGATAAAGAAGTTTTAAAAATATCGGTATCTTTTTTGGATAACTTGTTTTTTAAATAAATGGGATAAAAAATTGAAAACATATTCGACTTGGGTTATTTTATTTGCATTCATTGTTCTTGTACGCGCAGCGCCGATATTTATGATATTCAACGACGGCGTGCGAAAAACGACAAAATCGGCGTAAAATAGTTTTTATACCATAATTGAATCATGAGAATCGAATTTTCTGGTGTGCTAAAAAAGGTACAAACCCGCATACTCTCTCATCACTGGCTGCTATAAAATGATATTAAGGTGAAAACAAAGAGAGTAGATTAATAAGAGGGAGCATTGTAGAGTCGTTCATTCTCCACAAAGTGGGACGGCTGCACCAGGAATACACCATACGTTTTGCTCCTGCTTCGTTTTCACCATCTGGATTAAAAAGTCATGAGCCTGGGCGTTTGCGCAATTTTTGTGATGTAAATTGCATGGCGCCAGCGCCAATGCGGTGCCAGCTCAATGGTAACTCATTGACGCAATGACTCCAAGCGAATTTTTGACGCTACTTAGTAGTGAGTGCGTAGTACATTTCACTTGCGCTATTGAGTGAAACGATTTTTGTGTGTCAGGCACGAGTTTGGGGTTATTGGCGCTACTGGCAATGATGACACTGAGCTGATGACGGTAGCGCTGATAGTTCAGCTTTTGAATCAGAGAAAGTATTGATGACCCGTGTAAATTATTATGGCTTTGCCTATTATTGGCTGTGACTATGAACTAAATAAATGCTGCGGACATAACAACCAGAGTCATTTTTTAGTTTTATATTTTATAATTAATGCACAATTAATATGGGTGTGTTTGAGCAGCCAAATAATAACAGTAGTATTGCTAAAGTGCTGCTTAGTTGATGGAATGTCGCTAATTTCCTAGAGATGATCAATAGATTGTCAACATTTCGTTCAACGAACGCGCGAAAGTGCAACATCTGCTCAAATTTTCCAAGATTTTCCATTGTTGATTTAATTTAGGTTGTTATGCCAATATTTTTCAGCCAGCTTATTTCAAATAGGTCATTTTTCCAAAAGCAAAATAAATTACAGCAAAGATTACAGAGTTAAACAGCCTTAAAAAATCAGCTACGTTGAGGCGGACAGCATAGCAAAAAGTAGGGTGAATTCCTTGTACAGCCGTCCCACAATTTCCACAAAGCTTTAGAACTCTACAATGTACCATCTTATATTTAGAGAGTCTTTGGTGAAAATCAGAACGAAACATAGCAAAGGCGCGTGCTAAAGATAATTTAGCAAGTTGTTTTTGTTTGAGTTTAAAGTTCACTAATTAACCCCTATTGTCCTTTCATATTTCATTTTATAGCTAATACTAGCCGTGGTTTTCCATGCATATACATCTCCCAGTATTGCATAACTTTTTCAAAAAAAAGCTACATTTTCTGTACTTTGAATAAAACGTATAAGAAATTTTGGAAAACGAAGGTTTTTATAAATTGCTCCTAACAGAAAACTAAAAAAATTCTTTTTATACCTATATGACACTACCTTCCTGTATTTTTTTGTCACCTTCCCTCTTAATACCGTTTCAGTGTTGGTGTAAGTGTGTAAACTATATCCCAAAAAACTAAAGAAATACAAGAATAAAATAATTTAAAAAAAAATTTAAGTTAAACGGTTTTATTGAAAACAATACTTACATTAAGTAATAATAATACTAAAGCTAGAAAATAATTAGGTAGGTCCTAGGTACTAGTCATCGCGCTCCTCGTCAATCTAGCGTGTTGATCAGGCAATTAAATAAAAGCGTTGGACGCGTCAAATTTCTATTGATAGTCATAAGTAAGACCAAATGAACTTTAATCAGGTTATGCTACGCCTCACATTTTTAGAAATTTCACGCGCCAAACGCTTTTATTTAATTGTTTCATCAACGCCCTAGATTGACGAGGAGTGTATTGACTAGTACCTAGGACCTACCTAATAATTTTCTAGCTTAAATATTATAATTATTTAATGTAAGTATTGTTTTCAATAAAACCGTTTAACTTAAAATTTTTTTTTTATTATTTTATTTTCAAGTTTTTAGTTTTTATTTAATTGCATATTATTTCTCATTCTATTTACTTCATTTAGTGACACATTACTACAAGAACTCTTTCCTGACAATTTGTTACAGTATAGGTCCTCAATACATAATCTTTCCAAAGACTTTACTCGACTTGGCGCCACGTATGCTTGCCCCTCCTCGAATATTATTCGTAGTATTTTGATGTCACTTCTACTAGACTGTATGTAATATTTGTTCAAAATATGAGCCAAATCGGACCACAAATACGAGTATTTTTAATACATTGATCCTTGCTGCACTTAGCCGGATTTCTTTTTCATAAAGCGATTTGTAGCATGCATATAATTTAGTATCATAATTATTTATTATTAGTAGTAGTGGCAACGTATATTATAATATCATAAGTATTTACTATGTTAGTAGTGGCAACACTGTAAATGAAAAGCTACATTCTACATTTCTAACTTCTACATTCTGTTAAATATAATCCACAGCAATTTGAATATTCTATAAACTGTAAGCAAAAGCTCTATGCTTGCAGCTATAAAAGCGCTGCTCTCCAGTGACCACTCTTTCACTTTGTGCAATCACTCGAGAGGTAAGCATCCTAAGTATTATTGTAAACAATTAGTTGGACATTGACAAAATGGTCGCTAATATTGTTACCAACAAAACTTATATATAACTGTTCAGCAGTATTTAGTAGAACACTGACAAAGTGGTCGCTAATACTGTTGAGCAGTAATAACTACAATTAAATCTATTTAGCAATATTTAATTGGACACTGACAAAGTTGATGCTAATATATTGTTAATAATAATAATATTAATGAAACAATATCTAATGTTTTGCTATTGTATAAATGATCCAATTTTAAGGTTTTTACTTTTGTTCATGAACCCTACCCGCAATCCAAATAAACAAAATACGCTGCGAATTTCATCCAATCCCTCTGTGTTTATCTTTTTTTGGAATTAAAATATTATAATTGACGCCCAACATCGTGGCAAACCTCTCGAGCAATTTAAATAATTATCGCCGAAGCGAAATAATTGCAAGGAAAAATAATAACATGGCTCAGCTTACTACAGAACAGTCTGAACAGTTTATGCAAACTTTCGGCCATTACAACACACGAAGTGGTTCGTTAAGCAATTGTACTGCTCGCTATGCAGGTGAATGCGATTCCACAAAAGTTGAGGAGTTCATTGCTGCTGTAGGTACTTTTAAAGCTGTCGAAAAAATATGTGACGCTGACGCTATCACTGGTATGCCCATGTTTTAGAGATTGACGCTGCAGAATGTTGGCGCGGTGTACAGCAAAAGCCCAACACTATTAATAATGTTGTGCGAATGTTGCGTGAAGCTTTTTGTCCCCCCAAGCCCAACTGGCGAATTTATGCTGAAATCATAAAAACCAAACAAGCCAAGAACGAGCTTACTGGTTCTTTAATTCGAGAAAACGTGCTCTCTTTTCCCAAATCACTAATGTGCCTAGTGAACCGGCCAAATGATCTTTTGTTGGGTATGACTCATTTACAAATTAGGGACATAGTCGTAAACGTATTAATACGTTCGGTGATTTATTAACTGAAGCTAGAGAAGCAGATATAACCTTGCGCGAACACAAAATATGTACTGCGAACGCCGCACAGTGTAACTTTTTTCACTTTTAGGATGCCAAAATTAATAACAGCCAAACCAATGGAGCAATTCATTTGAAATTTTGCAGTGTGGTTGCAGATATCTAAAGCTGATATGAGTATAAAAAAGGGCGTGATCCGCCCACTTTTTCTCCTTGTCCTCATATAAGGTGAAATTTCACATAATTATATTTTCTACTTTAAAAGCATTTTCCAGTGCCAATATAAATAAAAATTGCTTACATTTCTTAACTTTAGCTTAGAGGCTTTTGATTAGTATTTAACAAATTTCATTTTCAAAGTCAAACACAACATAGGTACATATGTTTGTAAAAACTAAATCGAAATACATACTTATAAGTAAAAAGTGATATTTTAACTGGTATAAAGTTAGTCGGAATCAATATCGTCGACATGCTCTGGTTCAGATAATAAACCAATAACATGCTCGCTGCTTTGACCTAAGGATTTTCCGCAAACTGTTTATGAACGAGTCTGACGATATAAGCAAATCCAAGTTACTACAAATTCTTGACTTTTTTGTGGTGAAAAGTTCACGATAGTTTCGTGCATCTTTGTTTCTGGACTCTTGAGCTTCTTCCGAAAGTTGACCAATAGGAAGAATAGCAGACACGATTATACTCTTTCCATGAAACAGAATTTTATATACGCTTACTGGCATATTGTACCAAGCATATTTTGCGATGATGCCTATGCCGACAGAGCGTTGAAAACTTTGCTATCAATAATGCACAACACAAGCGTTGATTTCACCAGTAAGTTTAGGTTATCTGTTGGAATTGTTATAGGACGAAGACTGGAAATTTGGTCTTTGACAGATTGCACCTCCATTGAAATGGCATCTCGTGTTTCTTTTGTAAAAACAAATTTTGTTGGGCGGCAGTATCTCTTGGAAGATGGAGCAGGATTACTCCAAACTATAACCTTTCGTTTGTCAACCATTGTATACATTTGAAGGAGTACTAGTGAAATGAAAAATATACTAGTGTCCGATTTGTTTTCTTCTGAAAATTGTTTTTTTGTAACAGCTATGCTCAGCTCCATCACATCCCCATTTTATAATTGCATTTAGTTCTTTAACCACAGGAATAGAAAGAAATACCTCTTCTTGTGCAAGACACAATTTCCGTAAGCTGTGATCAATTAGGGATTGCAATTCAATTTCAGCATAGGTTTCCGTTACGGTTATTTTTTCAGGATAGCATAAATTCTTTGATTCTTTTAAACATTTATATGAAGGATATATTTTACTGTTAACTTCTGAAGTGTGCTGCCGGATCATGGAGTATTCATGTGTTGAAAGATGTGAGTCAACTATCATCTCAATTGCTTGATCTGGTGACAAACTTTTCTTATTTCTTCCGATAGTCGGCACTTCTTGATTGCAGTGCCTCTTGATGGTGATGCCGTGGACAACTCCTCAATTATTTTTCAGAATTTATTTTCCCTGATGATCGTAATTTCAATTCCGCTGCCATTAACAGTTGATCATTGTCGACATTGTTCATTAGTTCCTTAGCTTTTCGTTTTTTTTTGTGCATATAGATTAATCAGTGAAGTTTTTTGTTGGCCTCCCCGGCTTAGGAATATCACGAGAAGTGCATGGCTGAACATCAAGCATATAATCTGTAAAATCCTGATTTTCTGATACCCATTCAAAGTTTTTCTCAATAAATCTACTTATAGATCGAAAACAATATGCCCATCTCTTACGAATATTATAAGTTAGCTTGATGATGTATTTTTTTAATTTTGAATGCTCCACATATCTTCCAGTTGTACTCAAAATATGGTTTAGTATGGCTTTGTTAGTTTCTCCATCTTTGCTTTTTAACCAAACTTCAAAGAGTGCATTTCGTGAAATAGGCATAACTAGTTGAGGATATAGGGAAATTTGGTACAGTGCAGTTGGTTTTACTTCAATGCTGTCGTTTTTGGTATGATTCGTTTTTAACTTTGTTCTCTATTTATATAGTCTTACCCCAAGCGTTTTATTATATCACTTAAACGAAAAATTTTCTAAGATTACCAAACTTTTAGTGGCTGCCTAAAACAAAAAAAAATTTTAAAAAATGCCTACGAGGCTGAAACTTACCAATGCTGTTATAAACTACCCAAGTATATTAAATAAAATAGTTTGAAGTCAAAACAGTTATCCACCACGTGACCACAAAGTTGGTCGAAAATTGTGGACTGTGAAATGATTTTTGCACTTGTTTCAATTATCCAAGTTTAATAATGCTTATCATGGTGATCTTGGGTTTTTTACTTTACTACGTAAACATTTTCTTAACAGTTGGTTATTAATCTGTTGCATGTCAAAACATTTTTGAGATTGGAGAACATTGTTTTTGGACTTTTGGTATCTTAAAAGTGAAAAAAGTTACACTGTGTGCCGATAAAGCTGTTGATAGTATAGGTGGTCCCGTATGTTGTAGTTTTTGCCGTAAAAAAGGCCATTACACAGAAGTGTGCTTCGAAAAGAAGAATGAAGAGGCTAAAATAGCGCAAACACAAGCAATTGCAAATGCTAAAGGCACAAAGCCGATGTTAGCTTGTTACGGATTCGATGCACCAGGTGTTACACGCGCAAATTGCCCGAAATGTTGAAATAAACCGTCCACTAGCTATGGTTCGGTAAGTTTTAATTCTATAATTATTCCGATAGGAAGAACGATCCCAATCGCTAATGTATAATTGCCTGGTATGCCTGGACCAATTTATTTTGATAGCGGCGCTCGAAATAGTGTAGCTAGCGCAAACTTGAAGCGCATGATGGATTTTATGAGGTGTACTTACCGCAAATTTGAATTCGAAATCACACTTGCCGACGGAAGTACGAAACTTTAAAGATGTCTTACAACAAAATGCGATATAGTAATTGGTGGGCGTAGCTTTAATATTCAATTCATGGTTTACGTGATGCAGTTGGTAACAGACCATTAATTAAAACAGATTTCGTGGAACAAGTGGAAATTGTTTTAAACATGGGCCAAAGATATTTGTATTTTGAAAGAAACCCAATGCAACATTTCGATTTCGTTGATCCAATGCCACTCGAACTAAATATTGTAGAACATGTAAAAGTATGTTCGCTTGTAACAAAACGTAAACCCGAGGAGGCAGCAGTCAAGGAGATTGACGAGCCAAAAGTATATTTATCTGAATTTGAGTATTATGGTCCTGATTTGCCAAACGATTACTCACCGCATACTGTACAAAGTATTTTTAGAGATGCGATTCCACCCAATATGATGACACCTGAAAGATCTAGGGAGAACAAATTGTTTACTGGCGTTGTTTATAATCAAAACATCACTGATAATGTTGATTTATTTTCGAATGATTTTAAACTTTTGAAGGCAAATGATGGTTTAGGTCTGGAAGTGTCAGAGAAAATTGAACACGACAATATGCTTCAATCATACGTACAAGTTTTTAGTGGGTCCTGCGAGCCGACGCCATATGCACAACATTACATTTGCATAACATAACAATTCATTTGAAATTTTGCAGTGTGGTTGCAGATATCTAAAGCTGATATGAGTATAAAAAAGGGCGTGATCCGCCCACTTTTTCTCCTTGTCCTCATATAAGGTGAAATTTCACATAATTATATTTTCTACTTTAAAAGCATTTTCCAGTGCCAATATAAATAAAAATTGCTTACATTTCTTAACTTTAGCTTAGAGGCTTTTGATTAGTATTTAACAAATTTCATTTTCAAAGTCAAACACAACATAGGTACATATGTTTGTAAAAACTAAATCGAAATACATACTTATAAGTAAAAAGTGATATTTTAACTGGTATAAAGTTAGTCGGAATCAATATCGTCGACATGCTCTGGTTCAGATAATAAACCAATAACATGCTCGCTGCTTTGACCTAAGGATTTTCCGCAAACTGTTTATGAACGAGTCTGACGATATAAGCAAATCCAAGTTACTACAAATTCTTGACTTTTTTGTGGTGAAAAGTTCACGATAGTTTCGTGCATCTTTGTTTCTGGACTCTTGAGCTTCTTCCGAAAGTTGACCAATAGGAAGAATAGCAGACACGATTATACTCTTTCCATGAAACAGAATTTTATATACGCTTACTGGCATATTGTACCAAGCATATTTTGCGATGATGCCTATGCCGACAGAGCGTTGAAAACTTTGCTATCAATAATGCACAACACAAGCGTTGATTTCACCAGTAAGTTTAGGTTATCTGTTGGAATTGTTATAGGACGAAGACTGGAAATTTGGTCTTTGACAGATTGCACCTCCATTGAAATGGCATCTCGTGTTTCTTTTGTAAAAACAAATTTTGTTGGGCGGCAGTATCTCTTGGAAGATGGAGCAGGATTACTCCAAACTATAACCTTTCGTTTGTCAAACATTGTATACATTTGAAGGAGTACTAGTGAAATGAAAAATATACTAGTGTCCGATTTGTTTTCTTCTGAAAATTGTTTTTTTGTAACAGCTATGCTCAGCTCCATCACATCCCCATTTTATAATTGCATTTAGTTCTTTAACCACAGGAATAGAAAGAAATACCTCTTCTTGTGCAAGACACAATTTCCGTAAGCTGTGATCAATTAGGGATTGCAATTCAATTTCAGCATAGGTTTCCGTTACGGTTATTTTTTCAGGATAGCATAAATTCTTTGATTCTTTTAAACATTTATATGAAGGATATATTTTACTGTTAACTTCTGAAGTGTGCTGCCGGATCATGGAGTATTCATGTGTTGAAAGATGTGAGTCAACTATCATCTCAATTGCTTGATCTGGTGACAAACTTTTCTTATTTCTTCCGATAGTCGGCACTTCTTGATTGCAGTGCCTCTTGATGGTGATGCCGTGGACAACTCCTCAATTATTTTTCAGAATTTATTTTCCCTGATGATCGTAATTTCAATTCCGCTGCCATTAACAGTTGATCATTGTCGACATTGTTCATTAGTTCCTTAGCTTTTCGTTTTTTTTTGTGCGTATAGATTAATCAGTGAAGTTTTTTGTTGGCCTCCCCTGCTTAGGAATATCACGAGAAGTGCATGGCTGAACATCAAGCATATAATCTGTAAAATCCTGATTTTCTGATACCCATTCAAAGTTTTTCTCAATAAATCTACTTATAGATCGAAAACAATATGCCCATCTCTTACGAATATTATAAGTTAGCTTGATGATGTATTTTTTTAATTTTGAATGCTCCACATATCTTCCAGTTGTACTCAAAATATGGTTTAGTATGGCTTTGTTAGTTTCTCCATCTTTGCTTTTTAACCAAACTTCAAAGAGTGCATTTCGTGAAATAGGCATAACTAGTTGAGGATATAGGGAAATTTGGTACAGTGCAGTTGGTTTTACTTCAATGCTGTCGTTTTTGGTATGATTCGTTTTTAACTTTGTTCTCTATTTATATAGTCTTACCCCAAGCGTTTTATTATATCACTTAAACGAAAAATTTTCTAAGATTACCAAACTTTTAGTGGCTGCCTAAAACAAAAAAAAATTTTAAAAAATGCCTACGAGGCTGAAACTTACCAATGCTGTTATAAACTACCCAAGTATATTAAATAAAATAGTTTGAAGTCAAAACAGTTATCCACCACGTGACCACAAAGTTGGTCGAAAATTGTGGACTGTGAAATGATTTTTGCACTTGTTTCAATTATCCAAGTTTAATAATGCTTATCATGGTGATCTTGGGTTTTTTACTTTACTACGTAAACATTTTCTTAACAGTTGGTTATTAATATGTTGCATGTCAAAACATTTTTGAGATTGGAGAACATTGTTTTTGGACTTTTGGTATCTTAAAAGTGAAAAAAGTTACACTGTGTGCCGATAAAGCTGTTGATAGTATAGGTGGTCCCGTATGTTGTAGTTTTTGCCGTAAAAAAGGCCATTACACAGAAGTGTGCTTCGAAAAGAAGAATGAAGAGGCTAAAATAGCGCAAACACAAGCAATTGCAAATGCTAAAGGCACAAAGCCGATGTTAGCTTGTTACGGATTCGATGCACCAGGTGTTACACGCGCAAATTGCCCGAAATGTTGAAATAAACCGTCCACTAGCTATGGTTCGGTAAGTTTTAATTCTATAACTATTCCGATAGGAAGAACGATCCCAATCGCTAATGTATAATTGCCTGGTATGCCTGGACCAATTTATTTTGATAGCGGCGCTCGAAATAGTGTAGCTAGCGCAAACTTGAAGCGCATGATGGATTTTATGAGGTGTACTTACCGCAAATTTGAATTCGAAATCACACTTGCCGACGGAAGTACGAAACTTTAAAGATGTCTTACAACAAAATGCGATATAGTAATTGGTGGGCGTAGCTTTAATATTCAATTCATGGTTTACGTGATGCAGTTGGTAACAGACCATTAATTAAAACAGATTTCGTGGAACAAGTGGAAATTGTTTTAAACATGGGCCAAAGATATTTGTATTTTGAAAGAAACCCAATGCAACATTTCGATTTCGTTGATCCAATGCCACTCGAACTAAATATTGTAGAACATGTAAAAGTATGTTCGCTTGTAACAAAACGTAAACCCGAGGAGGCAGCAGTCAAGGAGATTGACGAGCCAAAAGTATATTTATCTGAATTTGAGTATTATGGTCCTGATTTGCCAAACGATTACTCACCGCATACTGTACAAAGTATTTTTAGAGATGCGATTCCACCCAATATGATGACACCTGAAAGATCTAGGGAGAACAAATTGTTTACTGGCGTTGTTTATAATCAAAACATCACTGATAATGTTGATTTATTTTCGAATGATTTTAAACTTTTGAAGGCAAATGATGGTTTAGGTCTGGAAGTGTCAGAGAAAATTGAACACGACAATATGCTTCAATCATACGTACAAGTTTTTAGTGGGTCCTGCGAGCCGACGCCATATGCACAACATTACATTTGCATAACATAACAATTCATTTGAAATTTTGCAGTGTGGTTGCAGATACCTAAAGCTGATATGAGTATAAAAAAGGGCGTGATCCGCCCACTTTTTCTCCTTGTCCTCATATAAGGTGAAATTTCACATAATCATATTTTCTACTTTAAAAGCATTTTCCAGTGCCAATATAAATAAAAATTGCTTACATCTCTTAACTTTAGCTTAGAGGCTTTTGATTAGTATTTAACAAATTTCATTTTCAAAGTCAAACACAACATAGGTACATATGTTTGTAAAAACTAAATCGAAATACATACTTATAAGTAAAAAGTGATATTTTAACTGGTATAAAGTTAGTCGGAATCAATATTGTCGACATGCTCTGGTTCAGATAATAAACCAATAACATGCTCGCTGCTTTGACCTAAGGATTTTCCGCAAACTGTTTATGAACGAGTATGACGATATAAGCAAATCCAAGTTACTACAAATTCTTGACTTTTTTGTGGTGAAAAGTTCACGATAGTTTCGTGCATCTTTGTTTCTGGACTCTTGAGCTTCTTCCGAAAGTTGACCAATAGGAAGAATAGCAGACACGATTATACTCTTTCCATGAAACAGAATTTTATATACGCTTACTGGCATATTGTACCAAGCATATTTTGCGATGATGCCTATGCCGACAGAGCGTTGAAAACTTTGCTATCAATAATGCACAACACAAGCGTTGATTTCACCAGTAAGTTTAGGTTATCTGTTGGAATTGTTATAGGACGAAGACTGGAAATTTGGTCTTTGACAGATTGCACCTCCATTGAAATGGCATCTCGTGTTTCTTTTGTAAAAACAAATTTTGTTGGGCGGCAGTATCTCTTGGAAGATGGAGCAGGATTACTCCAAACTATAACCTTTCGTTTGTCAACCATTGTATACATTTGAAGGAGTACTAGTGAAATGAAAAATATACTAGTGTCCGATTTGTTTTCTTCTGAAAATTGTTTTTTTGTAACAGCTATGTTCAGCTCCATCACATCCCCATTTTATAATTGCATTTAGTTCTTTAACCACAGGAATAGAAAGCAATACCTCTTCTTGTGCAAGACACAATTTCCGTAAGCTGTGATCAATTAGGGATTGCAATTCAATTTCAGCATAGGTTTCCGTTACGGTTATTTTTTCAGGATAGCATAAATTCTTTGATTCTTTTAAACATTTATATGAAGGATATATTTTACTGTTAACTTCTGAAGTGTGCTGCCGGATCATGGAGTATTCATGTGTTGAAAGATGTGAGTCAACTATCATCTCAATTGCTTGATCTGGTGACAAACTTTTCTTATTTCTTCCGATAGTCGGCACTTCTTGATTGCAGTGCCTCTTGATGGTGATGCCGTGGACAACTCCTCAATTATTTTTCAGAATTTATTTTCCCTGATGATCGTAATTTCAATTCCGCTGCCATTAACAGTTGATCATTGTCGACATTGTTCATTAGTTCCTTAGCTTTTCGTTTTTTTTTTTGTGCGTATAGATTAATCAGTGAAGTTTTTTGTTGGCCTCCCCGGCTTAGGAATATCACGAGAAGTGCATGGCTGAACATCAAGCATATAATCTGTAAAATCCTGATTTTCTGATACCCATTCAAAGTTTTTCTCAATAAATCTACTTATAGATCGAAAACAATATGCCCATCTCTTACGAATATTATAAGTTAGCTTGATGATGTATTTTTTTAATTTTGAATGATCCACATATCTTCCAGTTGTACTCAAAATATGGTTTAGTATGGCTTTGTTAGTTTCTCCATCTTTGCTTTTTAACCAAACTTCAAAGAGTGCCTTTCGTGAAATAGGCATAACTAGTTGAGGATATAGGGAAATTTGGTACAGTGCAGTTGGTTTTACTTCAATGCTGTCGTTTTTGGTATGATTCGTTTTTAACTTTGTTCTCTATTTATATAGTCTTACCCCAAGCGTTTTATTATATCACTTAAACGAAAAATTTTCTAAGATTACCAAACTTTTAGTGGCTGCCTAAAACAAAAAAAAATTTTAAAAAATGCCTACGAGGCTGAAACTTACCAATGCTGTTATAAACTACCCAAGTATATTAAATAAAATAGTTTGAAGTCAAAACAGTTATCCACCACGTGACCACAAAGTTGGTCGAAAATTGTGGACTGTGAAATGATTTTTGCACTTGTTTCAATTATCCAAGTTTAATAATGCTTATCATGGTGATCTTGGGTTTTTTACTTTACTACGTATACATTTTCTTAACAGTTGGTTATTAATCTGTTGCATGTCAAAACATTTTTGAGATTGGAGAACATTGTTTTTGGACTTTTGGTATCTTAAAAGTGAAAAAAGTTACACTGTGTGCCGATAAAGCTGTTGATAGTATAGGTGGTCCCGTATGTTGTAGTTTTTGCCGTAAAAAAGGCCATTACACAGAAGTGTGCTTCGAAAAGAAGAATGAAGAGGCTAAAATAGCGCAAACACAAGCAATTGCAAATGCTAAAGGCACAAAGCCGATGTTAGCTTGTTACGGATTCGATGCACCAGGTGTTACACGCGCAAATTGCCCGAAATGTTGAAATAAACCGTCCACTAGCTATGGTTCGGTAAGTTTTAATTCTATAATTATTCCGATAGGAAGAACGATCCCAATCGCTAATGTATAATTGCTTGGTATGCCTGGACCAATTTATTTTGATAGCGGCGCTCGAAATAGTGTAGCTAGCGCAAACTTGAAGCGCATAATGGATTTTATGAGGTGTACTTACCGCAAATTTGAATTCGAAATCACACTTGCCGACGGAAGTACGAAACTTTAAAGATGTCTTACAACAAAATGCGATATAGTAATTGGTGGGCGTAGCTTTAATATTCAATTCATGGTTTACGTGATGCAGTTGGTAACAGACCATTAATTAAAACAGATTTCGTGGAACAAGTGGAACTTGTTTTAAACATGTGCCAAAGATATTTGTATTTTGAAAGAAACCCAATGCAACATTTCGATTTCGTTGATCCAATGCCACTCGAACTAAATATTGTAGAACATGTAAAAGTATGTTCGCTTGGAACAAAACGTAAACCCGAGGAGGCAGCAGTCAAGGAGATTGACGAGCCAAAAGTATATTTATCTGAATTTGAGTATTATGGTCCTGATTTGCCAAACGATTACTCACCGCATACTGTACAAAGTATTTTTAGAGATGCGATTCCACCCAATATGATGACACCTGAAAGATCTAGGGACAACAAATTGTTTACTGGCGTTGTTTATAATCAAAACATCACTGATAATGTTGATTTATTTTCGATTGATTTTAAACTTTTGAAGGCAAATGATGGTTTAGGTCTGGAAGTGTCAGAGAAAATTGAACACGACAATATGCTTCAATCATACGTACAAGTTTTTAGTGGGTCCTGCGAGCCGGCGCCATATGCACAACATTACATTTGCATAACATAACAATTCATTTGAAATTTTGCAGTGTGGTTGCAGATACCTAAAGCTGATATGAGTATAAAAAAGGGCGTGATCCGCCCACTTTTTCTCCTTGTCCTCATATAAGGTGAAATTTCACATAATCATATTTTCTACTTTAAAAGCATTTTCCAGTGCCAATATAAATAAAAATTGCTTACATTTCTTAACTTTAGCTTAGAGGCTTTTGATTAGTATTTAACAAATTTCATTTTCAAAGTCAAACACAACATAGGTACATATGTTTGTAAAAACTAAATCGAAATACATACTTATAAGTAAAAAGTGATATTTTAACTGGTATAAAGTTAGTCGGAATCAATATCGTCGACATGCTCTGGTTCAGATAATAAACCAATAACATGCTCGCTGCTTTGACCTAAGGATTTTCCGCAAACTGTTTATGAACGAGTCTGACGATATAAGCAAATCCAAGTTACTACAAATTCTTGACTTTTTTGTGGTGAAAAGTTCACGTGCATCTTTGTTTCTGGACTCTTGAGCTTCTTCCGAAAGTTGACCAATAGGAAGAATAGCAGACACGATTATACTCTTTCCATGAAACAGAATTTTGTATACGCTTACTGGCATATTGTACCAAGCATATTTTGCGATGATGCCTATGCCGACAGAGCGTTGAAAAGTTTGCTATCAATAATGCACAACACAAGCGTTGATTTCACCAGTAAGTTTAGGTTATCTGTTGGAATTGTTATAGGATGAAGACTGGAAATTTGGTCTTTGACAGATTGCACCTCCATTGAAATGGCATCTCGTGTTTCTTTTGTAAAAACAAATTTTGTTGGGCGGCAGTATCTCTTGGAAGATGGAGCAGGATTACTCCAAACTATAACCTTTCGTTTGTCAACCATTGTATACATTTGAAGGAGTACTAGTGAAATGAAAAATATACTAGTGTCCGATTTGTTTTCTTCTGAAAATTGTTTTTTTGTAACAGCTATGTTCAGCTCCATCACATCCCCATTTTATAATTGCATTTAGTTCTTTAACCACAGGAATAGAAAGCAATACCTCTTCTTGTGCAAGACACAATTTCCGTAAGCTGTGATCAATTAGGGATTGCAATTCAATTTCAGCATAGGTTTCCGTTACGGTTATTTTTTCAGGATAGCATAAATTCTTTGATTCTTTTAAACATTTATATGAAGGATATATTCTACTGTTAACTTCTGAAGTGTGCTGCCGGATCATGGAGTATTCATGTGTTGAAAGATGTGAGTTAACTATCATATCAATTGCTTGATCTGGTGACAAACTTTTCTTATTTCTTCCGATAGTCGGCACTTCTTGATTGCAGTGCCTCTTGATGGTGATGCCGTGGACAACTCCTCAATTATTTTTCAGAATTTATTTTACCTGATGATCGTAATTTCAATTCCGCTGCCATTAACAGTTGATCATTGTCGACATTGTTCATTAGTTCCTTAGCTTTTCGTTTTTTTTTTGTGCGTATAGATTAATCAGTGAAGTTTTTTGTTGGCCTCCCCGGCTTAGGAATATCACGAGAAGTGCATGGCTGAACATCAAGCATATAATCTGTAAAATCCTGATTTTCTGATACCCATTCAAAGTTTTTCTCAATAAATCTACTTATAGATCGAAAACAATATGCCCATCTCTTACGAATATTATAAGTTAGCTTGATGATGTATTTTTTTAATTTTGAATGATCCACATATCTTCCAGTTGTACTCAAAATATGGTTTAGTATGGCTTTGTTAGTTTCTCCATCTTTGCTTTTTAACCAAACTTCAAATAGTGCATTTCGTGAAATAGGCATAACTAGTTGAGGATATAGGGAAATTTGGTACAGTGCAGTTGGTTTTACTTCAATGCTGTCGTTTTTGGTATGATTCGTTTTTAACTTTGTTCTCTATTTATATAGTCTTACCCCAAGCGTTTTATTATATCACTTAAACGAAAAATTTTCTAAGATTACCAAACTTTTAGTGGCTGCCTAAAACAAAAAAAAAATTTAAAAAAATGCCTACGAGCAAAGACTCTCTAAATATAAGATGGTACATTGTAGAGTTCTAAAGCTTTGTGGAAATTGTGGGACGGCTGTACAAGGAATTCACCCTACTTTTTGCTATGCTGTCCGCCTCAACGTAGCTGATTTTTTAAGGCTGTTTAACTCTGTAATCTTTGCTGTAATTTATTTTGCTTTTGGAAAAATGACCTATTTGAAATAAGCTGGCTGAAAAATATTGGCATAACAACCTAAATTAAATCAACAATGGAAAATCTTGGAAAATTTGAGCAGATGTTGCACTTTCGCGCGTTCGTTGAACGAAATGTTGACAATCTATTGATCATCTCTAGGAAATTAGCGACATTCCATCAACTAAGCAGCACTTTAGCAATACTACTGTTATTATTTGGCTGCTCAAACACACCCATATTAATTGTGCATTAATTATAAAATATAAAACTAAAAAATGACTCTGGTTGTTATGTCCGCAGCATTTATTTAGTTCAAAGTCACAGCCAATAATAGGCAAAGCCATAATAATTTACACGGGTCATCAATACTTTCTCTGATTCAAAAGCTGAACTATCAGCGCTACCGTCATCAGCTCAGTGTCATCATTGCCAGTAGCGCCAATAACACCAAACTCGTGCCTGACACACAAAAATCGTTTCACTCAATAGCGCAAGTGAAATGTACTACGCACTCACTACTAAGTAGCGTCAAAAATTCGCTTGGAGTCATTGCGTCAATGAGTTACCATTGAGCTGGCACCGCATTGGCGCTGGCGCCATGCAATTTACATCACAAAAATTGCGCAAATGCCCAGGCTCATGACTTTTTAATCCAGATGGTGAAAACGAAGCAGGAGCAAAACGTATGGTGTATTCCTGGTGCAGCCGTCCCACTTTGTGGAGAATGAACGACTCTACAATGCTCCCTCTTATTAATCTACTCTCTTTGCTACGAGGCTGAAACTTACCAATGCTGTTATAAACTACCCAAGTATATTAAATAAAATAGTTTGAAGTCAAAACAGTTATCCACCACGTGACCACAAAGTTGGTCGAAAATTGTGGACTGTGAAATGATTTTTGCACTTGTTTCAATTATCCAAGTTTAATAATGCTTATCATGGTGATCTTGGGTTTTTTACTTTACTACGTATACATTTTCTTAACAGTTGGTTATTAATCTGTTGCATGTCAAAACATTTTTGAGATTGGAGAACATTGTTTTTGGACTTTTGGTATCTTAAAAGTGAAAAAAGTTACACTGTGTGCCGATAAAGCTGTTGATAGTATAGGTGGTCCCGTATGTTGTAGTTTTTGCCGTAAAAAAGGCCATTACACAGAAGTGTGCTTCGAAAAGAAGAATGAAGAGGCTAAAATAGCGCAAACACAAGCAATTGCAAATGCCAAAGGCACAAAGCCGATGTTAGCTTGTTACGGATTCGATGCACCAGGTGTTACACGCGCAAATTGCCCGAAATGTTGAAATAAACCGTCCACTAGCTATGGTTCGGTAAGTTTTAATTCTATAACTATTCCGATAGAAAGAACGATCCCAATCGCTAATGTATAATTGCTTGGTATGCCTGGACCAATTTATTTTGATAGCGGCGCTCGAAATAGTGTAGCTAGCGCAAACTTGAAGCGCATGATGGATTTTATGAGGTGTACTTACCGCAAATTTGAATTCGAAATCACACTTGCCGACGGAAGTACGAAACTTTAAAGATGTCTTACAACAAAATGCGATATAGTAATTGGTGGGCGTAGCTTTAATATTCAATTCATGGTTTACGTGATGCAGTTGGTAACAGACCATTAATTAAAACAGATTTCGTGGAACAAGTGGAAATTGTTTTAAACATGGGCCAAAGATATTTGTATTTTGAAAGAAACCCAATGCAACATTTCGATTTCGTTGATCCAATGCCACTCGAACTAAATATTGTAGAACATGTAAAAGTATGTTCGCTTGGAACAAAACGTAAACCCGAGGAGGCAGCAGTCAAGGAGATTGACGAGCCAAAAGTATATTTATCTGAATTTGAGTATTATGGTCCTGATTTGCCAAACGATTACTCACCGCATACTGTACAAAGTATTTTTAGAGATGCGATTCCACCCAATATGATGACACCTGAAAGATCTAGGGAGAACAAATTGTTTACTGGCGTTGTTTATAATCAAAACATCACTGATAATGTTGATTTATTTTCGATTGATTTTAAACTTTTGAAGGCAAATGATGGTTTAGGTCTGGAAGTGTCAGAGAAAATTGAACACGACAATATGCTTCAATCATACGTACAAGGTTTTAGTGGGTCCTGCGAGCCGGCGCCATATGCACAACATTACATTTGCATAACATAACAATTCATTTGAAATTTTGCAGTGTGGTTGCAGATACCTAAAGCTGATATGAGTATAAAAAAGGGCGTGATCCGCCCACTTTTTCTCCTTGTCCTCATATAAGGTGAAATTTCACATAATCATATTTTCTACTTTAAAAGCATTTTCCAGTGCCAATATAAATAAAAATTGCTTACATTTCTTAACTTTAGCTTAGAGGCTTTTGATTAGTATTTAACAAATTTCATTTTCAAAGTCAAACACAACATAGGTACATATGTTTGTAAAAACTAAATCGAAATACATACTTATAAGTAAAAAGTGATATTTTAACTGGTATAAAGTTAGTCGGAATCAATATCGTCGACATGCTCTGGTTCAGATAATAAACCAATAACATGCTCGCTGCTTTGACCTAAGGATTTTCCGCAAACTGTTTATGAACGAGTCTGACGATATAAGCAAATCCAAGTTACTACAAATTCTTGACTTTTTTGTGGTGAAAAGTTCACGATAGTTTCGTGCATCTTTGTTTCTGGACTCTTGAGCTTCTTCCGAAAGTTGACCAATAGGAAGAATAGCAGACACGATTATACTCTTTCCATGAAACAGAATTTTATATACGCTTACTGGCATATTGTACCAAGCATATTTTGCGATGATGTCTATGCCGACAGAGCGTTGAAAACTTTGCTATCAATAATGCACAACACAAGCGTTGATTTCACCAGTAAGTTTAGGTTATCTGTTCGAATTGTTATAGGACGAAGACTGGAAATTTGGTCTTTGGAAGATTGCACCTCCATTGAAATGGCATCTCGTGTTTCTTTTGTAAAAACAAATTTTGCTGGGCGGCAGTATCTCTTGGAAGATGGAGCAGGATTACTCCAAACTATAGCCTTTCGTTTGTCAACCATTGTATACATTTGAAGGAGTACTAGTGAAATGAAAAATATACTAGTGTCCGATTTGTTTTCTTCTGAAAATTGTTTTTTTGTAACAGCTATGCTCAGCTCCATCACATCCCCATTTTATAATTGCATTTAGTTCTTTAACCACAGGAATAGAAAGCAATACCTCTTCTTGTGCAAGACACAATTTCCGTAAGCTGTGATCAATTAGGGATTGCAATTCAATTTCAGCATAGGTTTCCGTTACGGTTATTTTTTCAGCATAGCATAAATTCTTTGGTTCTTTTAAACATTTATATGAAGGATATATTTTACTGTTAACTTCTGAAGTGTGCTGCCGGATCATGGAGTATTCATGTGTTGAAAGATGTGAGTCAACTATCATCTCAATTGCTTGATCTGGTGACAAACTTTTCTTATTTCTTCCGATAGTCGGGACTTTTTGATTGCAGTGCCTCTTGATGGTGATGCCGTGGACAACTCCTCAATTATTTTTCAGAATTTATTTTCCCTGATGATCGTAATTTCAATTCCGCTGCCATTAACAGTTGATCATTGTCGACATTGCTCATTAGTTCCTTAGCTTTTCGTTTTTTTTTTGTGCGTATAGATTAATCAGTGAATCACGAGAAGTGCATGGCTGAACATCAAGCATATAATCTGTAAAATCCTGATTTTCTGATACCCATTCAGAGTTTTTCTCAATAAATCTACTTATAGATCGAAAACAATATGCCCATCTCTTACGAATATTATAAGTTAGCTTGATGATGTATTTTTTTAATTTTGAATGCTCCACATATCTTCCAGTTGTACTCAAAATATGGTTTAGTATGGCTTTGTTAGTTTCTCCATCTTTGCTTTTTAACCAAACTTCAAAGAGTGCATTTCGTGAAATAGGCATAACTAGTTGAGGATATAGGGAAATTTGGTACAGTGCAGTTGGTTTTACTTCAATGCTGTCGTTTTTGGTATGATTCGTTTTTAACTTTGTTCTCTATTTATATAGTCTTACCCCAAGCGTTTTATTATATCACTTAAACGAAAAATTTTCTAAGATTACCAAACTTTTAGTGGCTGCCTAAAACAAAAAAAATTTTAAAAAATGCCTACGAGGCTGAAACTTACCAATGCTGTTATAAACTACCCAAGTATATTAAATAAAATAGTTTGAAGTCAAAACAGTTATCCACCACGTGACCACAAAGTTGGTCGAAAATTGTGGACTGTGAAATGATTTTTGCACTTGTTTCAATTATCCAAGTTTAATAATGCTTATCATGGTGATCTTGGGTTTTTTACTTTACTACGTATACATTTTCTTAACAGTTGGTTATTAATCTGTTGCATGTCAAAACATTTTTGAGATTGGAGAACATTGTTTTTGGACTTTTGGTATCTTAAAAGTGAAAAAAGTTACACTGTGTGCCGATAAAGCTGTTGATAGTATAGGTGGTCCCGTATGTTGTAGTTTTTGCCGTAAAAAAGGCCATTACACAGAAGTGTGCTTCGAAAAGAAGAATGAAGAGGCTAAAATAGCGCAAACACAAGCAATTGCAAATGCTAAAGGCACAAAGCCGATGTTAGCTTGTTACGGATTCGATGCACCAGGTGTTGAACGCGCAAATTGCCCGAAATGTTGAAATAAACCGTCCACTAGCTATGGTTCGGTAAGTTTTAATTCTATAACTATTCCGATAGGAAGAACGATCCCAATCGCTAATGTATAATTGCTTGGTATGCCTGGACCAATTTATTTTGATAGCGGCGCTCGAAATAGTGTAGCTAGCGCAAACTTGAAGCGCATGATGGATTTTATGAGGTGTACTTACCGCAAATTTGAATTCGAAATCACACTTGCCGACGGAAGTACGAAACTTTAAAGATGTCTTACAACAAAATGCGATATAGTAATTGGTGGGCGTAGCTTTAATATTCAATTCATGGTTTACGTGATGCAGTTGGTAACAGACCATTAATTAAAACAGATTTCGTGGAACAAGTGGAAATTGTTTTAAACATGGGCCAAAGATATTTGTATTTTAAAAGAAACCCAATGCAACATTTCGATTTCGTTGATCCAATGCCACTCGAACTAAATATTGTAGAACATGTAAAAGTATGTTCGCTTGTAACAAAACGTAAACCCGAGGAGGCAGCAGTCAAGGAGATTGACGAGCCAAAAGTATATTTATCTGAATTTGAGTATTATGGTCCTGATTTGCCAAACGATTACTCACCGCATACTGTACAAAGTATTTTTAGAGATGCGATTCCACCCAATATGATGACACCTGAAAGATCTAGGGAGAACAAATTGTTTACTGGCGTTGTTTATAATCAAAACATCACTGATAATGTTGATTTATTTTCGATTGATTTTAAACTTTTGAAGGCAAATGATGGTTTAGGTCTGGAAGTGTCAGAGAAAATTGAACACGACAATATGCTTCAATCATACGTACAAGTTTTTAGTGGGTCCTGCGAGCCGGCGCCATATGCACAACATTTTATTGATACTGGCGAGCAGGAGCCGATTGCATCCCCGGCGTATCGCTTATCATTTTCTAAGTCAAAGGAACTAAAAACTGAGATTCAAAAAATGCTTGAAAATGATATTATAGAAGAATGTGAGTCAGCGTGGTTGTTTTTGTTGTTATGGTGCCTAAAAAGATGGCGGTACTCGTGTATGTGTAGACTATCGTAAACTAAACCCGATAAGAAAGCCAGACCGATACCCATTGCCTCCAATGGATGACCTATTGCACGCTGCAAAAAGCACAAAATTTATGACCACCTTAAACCTTCAAAGTGGATATTTTCAAATCGCATTGCGGAAAGAGACAGAGACAAAACGTGCCTTATTACGCCTTTGGTTATTCCAGTTTAAGAGAATGCCCTTTGGCCTACGCAACGCGCCGTCTACATTCCAGAGACTAATTGATAGATTCAAAGCAATGTTACCAAATATACATATTTTAGCTTATCTTGATGAATTATAATTTGCTCACCCTCATTCACAGAACACTTAAATGACTTAAGGTGTGTATCCAAAAATTGGAAAAGGTCAAGCTGCGTTTAATTTTACCAAGTGTCGTTTTTGTTGTGCCAGTGTTAAATACCTAGGCCATGTATTAACAACCGAAGGCATACAAATTGACCCAGAAAAGACTCTGGCGATTAGGCATAGGAAAGATCCTAGAAGTATTAAAGAATTGATTTCGTTTATACAAACGTGTTCTTGGTATCGGCGTTTCATTGACAGTTTTGCTGAAATTGCTAAACCGCTTACGGAATTAATGAAAAAGAATGTTGTATTGAGGTGGGATACTCAGCAAATAGAAGCTTTTAACAAACTTAAACAATCACTTGTTTGCCCTCCCATTTTGAAGCAAGCCGAAGATAATATACCTTTCATCACCAAGGCAGATGCAAGTGCTTATGCATTGGGAGCAGTTCTAATCCAGGGGGAGAAAGAATGCGATCACCCAATCGAATATGCAAGCCGATAGTTGACAGCCGCAGGGAAAAATTACTCGACTACAGAGCGCGAATCCCTCGCTATTGTATGGGCATGTTCCAAATTCAGAGACATATAAAAGGAGCCGAAATTTTGTTGGTGTCTGACCACCAACCGCTGATATGGTTATTAACAGCCGCCTAGCAAGGTGGGTATTGCGAATACAGCAATACAATTTTAAAATAGAAATTACGCCAGGTAAAACGAAGCCCGTTGCCGGCATGTTGTCAAGGCCACCGTGTGACTACTACCGAAGCTACTGCCGAAAATTGCACCAAACTATTGATTGGTGAATTTTTTGTTTAAATACGGAGTTCCTAGACGCCTTAAATCAGACAATGGAATCTAGTTCATGTCAGCAGTAATGCAGCAATAGTTTACTGCATGGGAATTAACCAAGTTTTACACCTGCCTATCACGCTGAAAGTAATCCAGTCGAACGGAAAAATAGAGACCTTAAGGCTCAACTAGCCACCATCGTCCAAAATCAACACAACGTATGGAACATAGAGTTGCCCTCTATACGTTTTGCAATTAACTCAGCTAAGTATCAATCTACCAGTTATAAAGCAGCTTACCTCACTTTTGGAAGAGAGTTGCGCACATTCGATGACGTAGAGCATGATATATGCACTATAGAAGAAAAGTAAAATTTCATTCCGTAAATCACACCATATTTGAAGAATATTGCAGAAAATTTTAAAAACGATCGAGAGGTAGAACAGAAGACCCAATATCGCAACAAATTGGACTGTAGCATGCGTATAATTTAGTATCATAACTATTTACTATTAGTAGTAGTGGCAACGTATATTTTAGTATTATAAGTATTTACTATGTTAGTAGTGGCGACGTTGTAACTGAAAAGCTACATTCTACATTTCTACCGTCTACATTTTGTTAAATATAATCCACAAGAATTTGAATATTCTGTAAACTGTAACTGCAAAACCTCTATGCTTGCAGATATAAAAGCGCTGCTCTCCAGTGATCGCTCTTTCACTTTGTGCAATCACTCTAGAGGTAAGCATCCTAAGTATTATTGTAAACAATTACTTGGACATTGACAAAATGGTCGCTAATATTGTTACCAACAATACCTATATATAACTGTTCAGCAGTATTTAGTAGAACAATGACAAAGTTGTCGCTAATACTGTTGAGCAGTAATAACTACAATTAAATCTATTTAGCAATATTTATTTGGACACTGACAAAGTGCACGCTAATATATTGTTAATAATAATAATATTAATGAAACAATATCTAATATTTTGCTATTGTATAAATGATCCAATTTTAAGGTTTTTACTTTTGTTCACGAACCCTACCCGCAATCCAAATAAACAAAATACGTTATGAATTTTAACTAACCCCTCTGCGTTTATCATTTTTTGAATTAAAATTTAAATATATAGATTTATAATTCTGTATGCAATATGTGTTCCAAGCCAAATCGGACCACAAATACGATTTTTTTAATATATCGATCCTTGCGCCATCTGGCGGCGATTTTTTTCATAGGTCGCTTTCTATACATGTATGTATTATGTGTTCCAAATATGAGCCAAATCGAACCACAAATACGATTTTTTTGAAATATTTCGATCCATGCGCCACCTATCGGAGTTTTTTTTATCTTATTATTGAATTGTCATCGGGTTCTGAACTATATTCCATGTTTCAAGCGTGTAACTTATCGGGAAGTTACTTAAATTCTAATTAAAAAATTCGTTCACAGTATTTTGTAAATGGGGGTTCTAACTCAAATGGAGAAAGGAAAAGTATATACACACGGACACACATATATATACACCAAAACAATTTCGTTGCCTACTTTTAGGCGCGCATGTTCTTAAGCTTAGGGCTTTTTGTTTCTGTTCTGGCCGATGTATAAGAAAAAGCTTAGAGCTTTTTGCTTTTAGCAGAGCTTTGCCGTTCAGGAGAGGATCGTTAAATGGGGGGCCCTACATTTTTAAATGTCCCTCACATTTCTAATTTAAAGAGTCCCCTATATTTTTCTTATCGAGCGACTGCTCCCCAATACACCTCCCCTCTTTTTTCTCGTCTACCAACAGTAGCAGTTGGACACCTGTAGTACCGCCTAAGAGTGTGTGCATATGCTGGTGCTGGTCCATATACATATATGCATGTGAGAATTTCACAATTAGCTAAAGGTTATCTTAATATTGAGCCCCTTCAACGTGAATCATATAAAATATATATATGATATATATATATATCAACAAACCGCAAAATACATACCGACACAGACACACCCATCCATATACTTACATTTAGATAAGGGCTACTTGGCTCAATGTATATAAATTGGACATCTTTTCGGTAAAAAAATGTAGTAAATTGTTTAAAGCCGCTCAGCACTCATCTATATTTCACGGATAATCATTTTATAAGGATTTTCAACCGTGTTTAATCAGGATCACTTCTAATGAACAGTAATAAACTTTAATACTTATACATCGTTACTTCTTTAACACCGTTGCTTATTGTAGGCATATTCCATATTATGAATCAAGCTCTTAAGGATTTAAAAGCAATTTCAAAGGTAAAAACCTCGAAAAAGCCAATTAATAAAAAAATAAAAATATATCCGTGCAGTTCTTGTGAAAAGATATATACTCGGAAGAGGAATTTAGATAGACATATTACAATTAAACATCAAGTTATAAAAAGAGCCCCCATTTTTTGCGAGCAATGTAAAATTCAAGTGAAACAAAATGTATGGTCAGCACACTTGAGAACAAATATGCATAAAATGAATTGTATGCATAATGTAAATAGTAATTTTAAATGTATTAACGCTATGTTTAATAATCGTATTGCCACATACGTTTTGGAAAACGATCAACTCAGTGATTTAATTGTTGAACACTTTTTTGAAAAACATTTTAACGAATTATCTGTACTTTTACAGAAATCTATAGAAAAGCATGAAAGCATCAAATTTAACTTTGAGTTATTTTGTAATTATATTCAAATACAAGAAAATATTGAAGAATTTGCTACAATGTCACACCAAACATTAATGGCTGAAGCGTTTATGGAGAACAATAATGTTGGTGAAATAATTAAGGAAAAGTTTAGTAAATTGATTGAAAAAATTAAAACATATCAAGAGCGAGATAGTGGTTGGAGTCTAAGTGAAATTATTCATCTAGAAGAAAACATAAATAAATACCAACCAATTAGAGGCTCATTATATATACCACTACCAAAAGTAATAGCAGATAAAAGAGCTTGTATTAATATTGTTAACAATGATATATATTGCTTTAAGAGGGCCATAATTTCATCTCTTTACCAACCCTCAAAAAAAAAGAGAAAGGTGTTCTTCATATCACATTAGAAATATCCAAGTTTCCATTATAACTTTAATTAATAATAAAGTAGTCAATTTTGAAAATTTAAGTTTCCCATTACAAATAAAAGATATTGAAATATTTGAATCAAATAATCCAGGTAGTAGGACCCTATTATTTAACAAAAGAAGAAAAATCACATCACCTTAATCTTATTTATTTATACAGTGATGATTTCAATGAAAGCCATTATGTTTGGATAAAAAATTTAAGTAGATTAATGAGGGATCAAGTTACAAGACATAAGAATAAATATTATTTTTGCAATACATGTCTAATACATTTTGATAAGGAAGAAAAATTACTAACCCATAAAAAGCATTGTAGAAAAATTGTAACACGTATGCCTACACCTGAGAAAAGAATGCTAAAATTTGAAAATTTCAAAAAACAATTAGATGTACCATTTACTATATATGCAGATTTCGAATGTATTCTAAAACCAATAGATATTCAAAATTCTAGTAGGACTCAATGTGTGCAAGAACATATTCTTTATGCCTATTGTTGTTTTATTAAGTGCTCCTATAATTACCAACTGAATCGTTTTAAAATATATAGCGGTGTTGATGGTCCAAAACATTTTTTTAAAAGTATTTTCGATAATGTTTTAGATATTTACCACCTATATTTGAGTAAAATAGTTAGAATGCATCCATTAACTGCCAACCAAGTTAGGCGTCAAAACGAGGATATATTTTGCCATATTTGTGGAATGTAACTTTTATTAAATGATAGGGTAGCATACCATTGCCATTTAACTGGCGAATATAGAGGCCCAGCACATGATAAATGTAATTTAGAATATCAGATATCAAATTTTATTCCAGTATTTTTCCATAATTTATCTAAATATGATTGTCATTTATTTATTAAAGGGTTGCCATCTGTAAATATTATTCCTTTAAACAAAGAGTTGAATATTTCAATATCAAAGAGAATATATGTTAATAATAAAGATACCATTGAACTTAGGTTTTTAGATTCATTTCGATTCATGCCTTCTAGCTTAGATAGTTTAGATAAGAATTTAAGTAATAATGATTTAGAAATAACAAAGGCTTATTGCCCCAATGATCATCACTTTGATTTAATGAAACGTAAAGGTATTTTTCCATATGACTACTTAGATTCAGAAGAACGTCTCAACGAAACACAATTACCTGATTGTTCACATTTCTTTAATAAATTATCAAATCAATCGTGTAGTATCGATAATTATCAGCATGCACAAAATGTTTGGACAACATTTAATTGTTCCAATTTATTAGATTATTTATTATTATATCTAAAAGTAGATGTGCACCTCCTCAGTGAACTTTTTGAAAATTTTAGATAATTAAGTAAAGGAATTTATCGACTAGACCCTTGTCAATATTTTACATCTCCAGGATTATCTTAGGACGGAATGCTCCAAATAACTAGAATAGAATGAGGATTGGTTACTGATGAAAACATGCATCATTTTATAATGTCGGGTATTAGGGGCGGGATTGTTCAATGTTGCAAACGGCGTTCAGTTGCTAACAATAAATATTTAAGTGATTACGATGAGACTAAGGCTAAGGTGGTTATAATATGTTACAATATCTCCCTCATAATAATTTTGAATGGATTGAAAACGTAGAGGAGTTTGTCGTTTTTAGCATACCAGAAGATTCTTTAGTCGGATACATATTACAAGTAGATTTAGATTATCCCATAACCACTCACAATATTCATAATAATTTATCATTTTGTTTTGAAAATAAAAAAGTTGGCTCAATGAAAAACTCAAAGTTGATTGGTGATTTGAGAAACAAAATAAAATATATTATTCATTATAGAAATTTACAACAATGTATTAAACATGGACTTGTTTTAAAGAAACTTCATAGAATTCTACAATTTAATCAATCAGATTGGCTAAAAAAATATATTGATTTAAATAATTATCATAGAACATTAGCAGCAAAAATGTTTGAGGAAAATTTCTTTAAATTTTGAATAATGCTGTGTGTATAAAATGCACTAATGCGGCTAGACGCACTGAGGTATTAAGGGGGGGGTAGCACTTCACTTTACTAAATAAAATAAAAGCGCGATAACTTTCGATTTCAAATATAAACTTTATTTATTAGGATTAACTATTTAATAATTTCGAATTTATCCCTTTTGTTTATTTTGAATATTTATATTTGCGACGATTATAGTTAGGCTGATGGCGAATAACTAACTTTACAACGGCCCAGCACATTCCACTGGACCGTTTACTTCTTTTGCTGAGAGCATACGTATGTATGTGGGTATACATAGATATGTGTACGCTAAACAGTAATTATGTTTCTTATTTACAGGGTTCTTCAAACAGGTAAATATACATGGTATTCCAAAAAGGGTGAGTATAGAATAAAGGTAAGTAATTTTAAGCAAATATTTCATATAGGTAAATATTTCAAAGGTAAGTAAAAGGTAAATATTTATAATATAAGTATTAGAAATTAATTCATTTCAGTATAATTATAATTTTTCTTTTCAGATAATATGTATGTATTATATATATAAATTTATTTTAATCCTCAAACTCTATAAGGTTATCGCTCATGTCTTCAACATGCCGGCGGGCCTGGGGCGAGGTGATCTGCATGAGATCCTGCAGCTCCTCCAGCGTTTCCTTGGCTTGATTGAATAAGCCGCGAAGGCGCCTTTGGAGGATAGGACGACGTGGTTGGCGCGGCTTCTCTACACGACTGCGCTGGGACTGAGTAGTGGACTTCGGCCTGGTTGCCGTGCTAGTTCGCTGTTTCTGATTCCTCGGAGGTCGATTTGTTTCGCGGTCATGATTTGGCGAGCGTTTTGATAGAGCGCGGGGGGGCCTGTGAAGCAGAGTATGGTGTGCTAGCCCGCAGCGACGACAACTTGTTGGAGAGTCACAGGCGCCCGTTACATGTGAGGTGGCTAAACAATTTATGCAGTAACGGTGCGCCTTTGCGGATTCATAGCGCTCGTCTGGAGTCATAGCCAGAAAAGCGCGGCAAAATCGAAGTGAGTGAATGCGGCAGCAGAGGCGGCACTTCCGATAATCCTTGGATCTGGAAAGAAACGTCGAAACCTTATTAGAAGGGGGTATGTGTGATGAGGAGAGATTACATTCGGGTATCATGAGGGGTCCTATAAAAACTGAGGAATACGATTAGGCGGGGGGTAACAGACAGAGTTTCGTTATGTTGCGAGTGACAGTTCCGCCCTCGGTTCGGATATCTACTACGCGAACACTTTGATCACGAGCAGTATAAAGTTTTGTGATTCGGCCTAACCGCCATTCGTTGGGTGGTAAGAGATCGTCTTTAATGACGACGAGGTCACCTTCCTTAACGTTGGCTTCTTGGCGTTGCCATTTGTATCGCTTGTGGAGTTCCTGAAGGTATTCGGTTTTCCAGCGTTTGCTGAATTGGTGATGCAGTACCTTTAGCTTTTGCCATTTGTTCACTAAAGAGAGGTTCTCACAGTTAGGCTCAGGAATAGACAGAAGGGGAGCACCGCGTATAAAATGACCTGGAGTTAAAGCTTTTAGGTCGTCGGGGTCTTGTGACATTGGTGAAAGCGGTCTGGAGTTGAGGACCGCTTCTATGCGAATGAGGAGAGTGTTGAACTCCTCAAAGGTAAACTTCTGATTTCCGGCAACCTTGGTTAAGTGAATTTTAAAGCTTCTCACTGCTGCTTCCCTCAATCCTCCCATGTGGGGGGCGTACGGAGGGATAAACTGCCATGAGAGTCCGTGGAGAGCATATTTACTTACGATGTCTTCGGCAGCTTCCTGGAGAAATGTGGTAAACTCGCGTTGCAGGCTGCGTTGGGCTCCTACAAATGTTTTACCATTATCGGACATAATCTTTGAGGGGATGCCTCGACGGCCCACAAAACGGGCGAATGCTGCTTTGAAAGCTTCAGTGGTGAGGTCTGAGCAGACTTCGAGATGTATGGCTTTGGTGGAAAAGCATACGAAAACGCAGACGTATGCTTTGGCGTATGATGCACGTCGGAGAGTTGACGTTTTGACGAGGAAAGGCCCTGCAAAATCTACTCCAGTGGTATGAAAGGGCAGTGAGTAAGTTACGCGCTCTGGTGGTAGAGCGGCCATCACTTGAGATTTCATTTTTTGCTTATAGATAGTGCATTTCTTGCACTGAAATATGCATTTTTTCACCCTTTGTTTCAGGCGGGGAATATAATATTCTTGTTGGACCATGCGGATCATAAGTTGTGCATCGGCATGGAGTAAGGTTGCATGGAGGAAGTCCAAAAGGAGAGCGCAGTACCGTGAGTTGTCGGGTATGATTATAGGGTGCTTTTCGTTGTGACTCATGTCTGCATAGGCGAGGCGTCCATTTACGCGTAATAGTCCCATTTCGTCCAAGACCGGGTTGAGCGGGAGCAACGCACTTCCTTTTCCGAGAGACTTTGCGGCTTTGAGGTCTGCAATCACTTTTCCATACTGGTTTTTCTGAGCGTTCGCAATGAGCTGCACCTTTGCATGACGAATCTCTTCTTGGGTGAGATGAATTGTGGAGGGTATCAGCTGTTTCCTGGACTTCGAGACAAATCGGCGAATGTAAGCGAGGACTCTCAATGCTCGAGCAAATGACGAAAACCGGTCCAGAAAGTCATGATTTTCCAGTGAGTGCAGGGCTTCTATCCGTCGTTGTTCTGGGGGTGAGTCATTATGATGGCTATCTTTCGGCCAGTCAGGAAGGGAGTGTACGAGCCACCTTGGGCCGTTCCACCAGAGTGAACAGTCGACCAAGTCCTGGGGTCGACATCCCCGAGTGCCCATATCGGCTGGATTTTCTCCACTGGGTACATGTCGCCACGTTGCGTTACTGACATTGTCGAGTATCTGGGATACGCGGTTTGCTACATAGGTTTTCCATGTATTTGGTGGCTTTTCGAGCCAAGCCAGCACTATGGAGGAGTCTGTCCACAGAGTCAAGTTGCTCTCTGTGAGTTTAAGCGAAGTTCGAATATGCTTTACTAATTTTGAGAGGAGTAACGCTCCGCAGAGCTCTAATCGGGGAAGGCTCACTGTTTGTAGGGGTGCAACTTTACTTTTTGCTACGAGTAAGTGAGAGGATATAGAGTTATCGCTGTGTTGAACTCTTAAATAGACGCAGGCACAATATGCCTTTTCAGAGGCGTCGGAGAAACCATGTATCTGAGTGGGCACGTTGGGGGTGAATTGAACCCAACGTGGAATTTTTATATCTCCAATTGCTGAGAGGTCTTCCGTAAAGGATTTCCATTTGAGAAGTGAACCGGGTTTGACGTGCTCATCCCAATCCGTTCCTTCCATCCAGAGCTGTTGCAGGAGAGTTTTTGCTACTATCATTATAGGCGATAGCCATCCTGCCGGGTCGAAAAGTTTCGCGACGGACGAGAGAATATATCGCTTGGTTGCCGATTGTGCGTCTGATATGGGGTTGTAAGAATAAGAGAAGGAGTCTTCGAGTGCGTTCCAGCGTACTCCAAGAGTTTTTGTGGAGCTTGAGTCGTGGAATTTTAGAAAGTCCGCATCGAGAAGATCAGATTCGGGGATTGATTCCAATATTTCTGGGTGGTTCGCTGTCATTTTTTTGAGTGGGAAGCCTGCTGACTTTAGTGCTTCGATCAACTGAGTCATGGTTTCGCGAATGGACTGTATGTTATGTCCGCCTGAGAGAATATCATCCACGTAGGTCTCTCGCAGGAGAACGTTGGTAGCGAGGGGGAGTTCGGCTTTGCAGTCTTCTGCGAGCTGCTGCAGGGTGCGAATCGCCAAGTAGGGAGCACAGTTAACACCGAAGGTTACTGTTTTTAATTTAAAATCTTCTACTTGGCCTTGAGGAAATTGACGAAAGAGTATTCGTTGGAAGTCTTGATCTTCCTTGTGGACATATATTTGCCGATACATCTTCTCAATGTCGCCGTTAAATACATATTTGTAGAGTCGCCAGTTGAGTATAACGACCATTAAATCATTTTGTAAAACGGGACCTGTATGAAGCACGTCGTTGAGTGAGATGCCGGAGTGAGATCGTTTGGATGCATTGAAAACTACTCGGACTTTAGTAGTTTTACTATCGGGTTTAAGTACGGCATGATGTGGTAAGTAAAACGAGAAATACTTTCCATCACGTATAATTTCCCGAGGGGTTGTGGGCTCCATATGATCTAGGGTTAAGTATTCCGCTAAGACGTTGGAGTAGGTCGTTCGAAGCTCTGGTTTTTTCTCAATGCTTCGTTCTACGCTGAGGTATTGTTGCTGAGCAGCGGGTCTAGAGTGCCCTAAAGCTATTGAGTTGGGAAACGAGTCTTTAAATGGGAGTTTTACTACGTAGCGGCCATCATTTCTTCGGATTGTGGTACTTTTGTAGAGCTCTTCGCATATTAGATCATCGTCTTTGAGAGAGGAAGCCGATGGCACTTCTTCTTGTTCCCAAAAACTTTTGAGTAGGTCTTCGAGGAACTCCTTTTGCGTTTCAACTACTTGAGTTGAGAATGTTGAGATCTGTTCCTTAAGTGGCCCGCTTAATATCCACCCGAAGATTGTGTTCTGGGCTATTAAACTTCCAGCTACATTGGTTTTGAGGCCCGGAATCAGTATTTGAGGGAGTATGTCGCTACCTAGTACCATATCTATCTTGGCAGGCGCGAAACAGTTGGGGTCTGCTAGAGAGAGTGTTGAGTACTCTTTGAGGTCTATATAAGAGACTTTAAACGTTGGCAAGAATTGCGTCAGTTGAGGGAGTATGATCGCATTAGTTGCGATTTTAATATTGAGATCTGGAGAACATATGGTGATTGAGCACACCTTATCTGCTTTCTGGACTGTTCGTCCGCCCATTCCCAATATTTCGTAATTGGTCTTTTGAACGGGTAGACCAAGTAGCTTTTGTATTCTAGAGGTTACAAAAGTTTTTTGGGATCCTTGGTCCAGAAGAGCACGAATATTAAAGGTTTCTCCTTTGTGTAACACGGGGATGTTTGCTGTAGGGAGCAAGGTTCGCTCTCTACTACTAGAGAAGTGTGAGAGTACGTTCTTCGTGCTGTTTTGAGGAGCTAGCTCAGAGTTCATCGATGCCGCTTGTTGAGAGGTACAAGGCTTTTCTTCATCGATGGTCACGTGAGATGTGACGAGATTTTTCTTCGGTTTTGAGCTGTTTTGCGTTTGGTTGTTGGCTGAGTAGTGTAGGAGGGAGTGGTGTCGCTTTTGGCAGTAAACGCAAGTGAAACTGCTTCCGCATTGTCTTTCTGAGTGGGAGTAAGCCAAACAGTTCTGGCAATACCTGTTTTCCCTTACGAATTTGTTTCTATCTTGAACTGAGAGCTCTTTAAATTTGACACAATTCATCAGCGAGTGATTACTGTTGCACAATTTGCACGAAGCCTGCCTTTTTGGGTCAGTGTGCAATGAGTGTGTCTTGTTCCTTGAGTGGAACGAGTTATTAGTAGGAGTAGAAGACCGCGGGGTGAAATTCGATTGATTAGGCTTTGGTTTGTTAGGCCTATATGTGGTTAGGCGTTCAACTACCTCATACCGAGTAGTCAGAAACTGGTCCAATTCGGACCAAAGAGGTAACTCCTTACGAGAGTTGAGGGATTGCTCCCATAAAGCTAGGGTTTCGTCTGGCAATTTGGAGGAGCAGAGATATACTAGCATCGGGTCCCAATTAGCTGTGGATACTCCGTTTGCCTGAAGGGTTGAGAGGCAATTATTGATTGTGGTTTGCACATATTGTATGCGTTCACCATTTTCGCTGGTTACGGGTTGGATATTAAAGAGGGTTTTGAGCTGGTTGTCGACGAGAATTCTGCGGTTTTCATATCGATGCTTTAATGCATTCCACGCAAGCTCAAAACTTTGGTCATTAAGCGGGTAATTTTTAATAAGGAGGGCTGCTTTACCTCGGGTTTTTTGCCTCAAATGGTAAAGTTTTTGGGCAGGAGAGAGTTTGGGGTGACTAATGTACACTGCAGTGAACATGTCCCTAAAGGATGGCCAGTCTTCATATCCTCCGTAGAAGACCTCTGTGTCACATGCAGGTACCTTTAAATAATTGGGTTGATTAGAAGGGGGGAGCGTTGCCAGCGGAGTCGGATCGGTTCTGCTAGCTTCTTCTGGGGCTGGCCTAATACTACTGAGGATCTCATTTATCCGTAGTCTCGTATTTAATCCTGAATCGTTGATGTGGTCGTATCTTTCCTCACTCGATTTCCTTATTGTCTCTTCAATGTTGCTCATCTGAAGGTTTTCATTCGCCATGTCCACCAAAGCCATGTGTTTGTTTAGTTGCTCCAGATAGGTCTTGAGGCCAGCTTCCGAGTGGTCAGTTTCCGCGATGTTCCACCACTTGTCGCAAAATTTCTCTAATCTTGTGGCTTCAAACATGAATTTTTTATTGAAGATTGCTGCTTCCTCTTCGTCACTCTGAGATTTCGCTCTTGTTTTCTTTGGTGCTTGGGGTAGAAGGGATTGTGGTTTTTCTTCACCTGTGCCGCCCATTGTGAATTTAATTCAATAGGAAGAAGTTGATTTAGGGGTTCTAAAATTGTATCAAAAGTTTCAGGGTGATTTGAGTTCTTTTGACCCACTATATTTTGAGTTGTTTTTTATAAGTTGAGGGCCACTGTACTTTTGACTAGCCGGATTTGCATAAACAAGTGAGGGTGGGAAATACTTGTCTTAGCGCATCTAAGTCCAAGTATGTTTATGTGCATACAAATATATATATTCAGCGAACAGAAATAAATAGTGTTGGGCGGAGTTAATTTGCAAATTACCTAAATTAAATGGTGTTATAATAAGTACACCTAAAAGGAATTGAGAGAGTCAATAATGCGCTGATTAACTTTGAATGTTTCAGGGACCGAAACAGCATTAAATATTTTGCAGTTTTAAGGCGGAGTTTGCCTTTTGATTTGGGACGAATACATATGTGTATATATGTAACTTTTGTACTTTTGTAAGTCGCAACCAATATCTAAAGTAATTTATTCTAGGAGAGCAAATTTGTTGTGGTGGCTGTGAGAAACGGTATACGGTAAAATTTTAAGGGGAAATTCTAGTATAAGACCCGACAAATCTTACAGCGGGTTGGTATATAAGTAAATATGTGATATGTGTATGAGTATATATGGATATATGTAAGAATCACAAATTTGAGAGTATTACCAATATACCTATGTATATATAAGAAGAGCTTAGCGGAATTTTATTAAATGAGAGAGATTTGCGCAAAGCGGTGTTTTGTACGGATTCTTTCCAAGATCCTGTCAACTTTACCGTAGATGAGTGCGATTATTTGCTTAGGGGAATTCCGCTGCACTTATATATGCATATGTTTTGGGCAAGGTGTACTTACTTTGGCATATTTGCTTTTACCACCTGATTTTTCTGTTGCTGGATTGCTGTTGTTGTTGTCGCTCGGTGTCGCTGATGCTGTTGCGCTAGCGGCACTTCACTTTACTAAATAAAATAAAAGCGCGATAACTTTCGATTTCAAATATAAACTTTATTTATTAGGATTAACTATTTAATAATTTCGAATTTATCCCTTTTGTTTATTTTGAATATTTATATTTGCGACGATTATAGTTAGGCTGATGGCGAATAACTAACTTTACAACGGCCCAGCACATTCCACTGGACCGTTTACTTCTTTTGCTGAGAGCATACGTATGTATGTGGGTATACATAGATATGTGTACGCTAAACAGTAATTATGTTTCTTATTTACAGGGTTCTTCAAACAGGTAAATATACATGGTATTCCAAAAAGGGTGAGTATAGAATAAAGGTAAGTAATTTTAAGCAAATATTTCATATAGGTAAATATTTCAAAGGTAAGTAAAAGGTAAATGTTTATAATATAAGTATTAGAAATTAATTCATTTCAGTATAATTATAATTTTTCTTTTCAGATAATATGTATGTATTATATATATAAATTTATTTTAATCCTCAAACTCTATAAGGTTATCGCTCATGTCTTCAACACTGTGTATGGGAAAACTATGGAAAATGTAGATAAAAGAGTAGATGTTATATTAGTACAAGATTGGGAAAATACTAGTATTGGGGGAAGAGTAAGGAAAAAATTAGGTGCCAGGGCCTCAATAGCAAAACCAAATTTCCATATTGCAATTGCAACAAGTGTCATCTCTGTACAATAAACCGATACATATTAGTTTTACCGTATTAGAACTTTCTAAATTTAAAATGTATAGTTTTCATTATGATTATTATCAAAGAGAAATATAAAAATAATATTGCTTTGAATTATATGGATACTGTTTCATTCATATATGATATTCAAACTGATGACTTTTATAATGATATTCGTGATGATATTTCAAAATTTTTCGATACATCTTCATATCCAAAGGAAAATATTTTTAATTTTCCTCAGTTGAATAAGAGGTTCTAGGTATGATGAAGGATAAATGTAATGGGAAGTTAAAAAAAGAGTTTATAGGTTTAAGAGCAAAAATGTATTCATTTAAAATTGATAACGAAATAAATGAAACTAAAAAATTAAGGGAATAAAAAAGTGTGTAACTTCTACATTGAGTTTAAGTGATCTTAGAAAATGTCTGTTGGAAAATAAATTGTAAAATGCATCAATGTATACATTTAGATCTAAATTACATACGGTTAATACACAAAATATTTATAAATTAGCTCTATGCAATATGGATGATAAGCGAATTGTACGAGAAAATCGTATTGATACTTATGCTTATGGTCATTTTGAAACCTTATAGTAGTACTTTACTGTAATACATTTAAGAAAAAAGTAATAAACAATTTATATTTTATATAATTAATTTTTATTAAATAAAAATTTTAAACATAATTGATCATGATTGCTCATAATTGTAATGTATTGGTGACTTCAGATAATTAATCATTTCAATCGGTGGCTGTAAATTTCCAAAACTATCAAAATATTCTTTCTAGTTTTTCTTAATACTTTCATGGTCTTAGCCACATTTGCTAATACAGTCATATGATTATTTGACATGATTTTAAACGAGCGATCAAAAAAATCTGTTATCTATCAGCTGTGTATCTGATAAGAATCTGCTAAATCTGTTACCTAACAGTTGTGTATCTGATAAGAATCTGGTCTGATATCAATTTTACTTATTTTGAACTGTTATAAAGTAAACTTGACTCGGGGTTTGCTAACGAGGTCACTGTAACCTTTAATAATGTTACCGATAATTTCCTTGTACATATTTGTTGTGAAGATCTCTACTAATTATGCATCGACTTTGTTTTTGCAGATGGTAGGTTTTTACGTGTATTGGTCTGGATTCGCATCTTTGATGGAGCAGTAAGGAAGGCAGTCGGCATGATGTAGTGGTGCTCTGTGGCTAGTCATGTCGGCTGGGCGGGGTTCTTGCCAACCTTACTGTCCTGCGCCATAAACAGAAAAAATTCCTATCATGCCTTTGAAATGGTCAAACAGCGCAGAACTAATTCAAAACGCTGGAAATTCAAAATAAAACGACATCCGGCTGGACCGGATGCCATGGACAGACCGTTGAAATATTCAAATATGAAATTTTAAAAACTAAACTAAAAAAACAATATAACGCAAAAAAAAAATTACCGAACCGGACATGACCGGTTGCTAACGCTGGAAATCCGAAAAAATTTTAAAAACTGAAAAAAAAAAAATAAAAAAGGGGGAAAATAAAAAATAGGCCGAATATACATAAGGGGCGCCGCGGGTGTTGCTGCGACGCCCGGTGCTTGACCCACCCTCAAATCCATGGCCACCGACGCACCTATTTTTCGGCGGCCCCTTACCTGTATACCCTATGTGCCTTCTAAATGAGAAGAAACCTCAGCATTCCCATTTATAATACAGATTTATTTATAATTCATTATAATAGAAAACTTATTCCGTACTTATAGCCAATACATGTTATACGACTAACCCTATACTAAGGCTTATTCAAACTAATATAAGGGAAACCTTAAGCAAAAAATTCAAGGTTAGGCTAATCTCATATTCTTTTCAAAAAAAAAATTTAGTTGCAAGGTTAGCGGAAGGCCATAGATATAATTAAGTAGGGAGCGGAAGAGTATATATAAAAGAAATTGCTTTATTTTAACTTATTTTGTTTTATTTTCTTTTATTATAGTTTATTTTATTGTAGTTTAATCTATTTTATTTTTGTTTTTCTTATTTTAGTTTATCTCATTGTATTTTATTTTATCTTATTTTAGTTTATTTCGTTTTATTTAGTTCAACATTACTCTTAATTTTATATAAGGTAGTTTATTTGTTATTGAAGATTCAGCTCAATTTTATTGTATTTTATTCTAATTCATTTTATTTTATCTTCAAAAAAAAAAAAATGTTTTCTTCCTGATTTTAATAAATATTATATATATATATATATATATATATATATTTATATATATTCTAAATATATGTATGCAGTACCACTGTTAAGTATCGTAACAGGCTTAGTTTTTGAAGAAATGGAAATTTAAATTATTTCGCTCATCTAAAGGAGCATGAGATATAAGCAGCTGTGTCAAATATGCTTATCTACCCCATTTTTCTTATTTTATAATTTCGTCTGCTAACTATTAATAAGTTAGTGCAAAAACTTGCTCGAAGGTATGTTCAAAAAGCGCTAGTAGAGTATTCAATGCGCGCGAATGTTTTACAATTTAAATTATGCCATTGCCAATTTCGAAATTAACTTAGAAATGGTTTTCAAAATTTTGAACTTTCGATTTTTGCACTCTAATATTCAAATAATGTTAAGCTTCCTAATATTGGGTTTGAAAATTCAAAATTAGGTTCGAAATAATAAAAATAATTCCATTTCCTTATTCTGAAGTCTTAATGCCGTATTAGATAAGAATATAACATAGTACTATCAAAGGTGTACGCACGTACATAGGCTATGTTGCTGATACATATGCACATAAATTTAGAGTAGTTCTTGTAATTGATATTAACTATGAGTAAAAGATGAATGTATCGTTAGGCAGATGTACATACGTAAGTGCATCGTATGGCATTGTGTGGTTTTATTCTACTAGCAGCTACAAATAGGAATGTATGTTTATAAAATATGCTAAAGCAACGTTATAAAAAATTGAATTTTATTAAACAAATGCCATCAAAACCGAAATATTAATGAAGTAAATTTTGTTTGGTTACTGGCAGTCGCAAAATTTACTTACAAATTTAAAAAAAATAGTTTGAATTTCTGTGTATACATGTGCGTATGTTGTGTTGCTGATACATATGCACACAAATTTTAAGTAGTTGTATACTTGAGAATAAGCATATTTAAAAGATGAATGTATGTCTATGCCTATGTATATACGCAAGTGCATGATAAAGTATGAGTGAGTTGATTCTACTATTCTACTAGCAACTATGAATAGATATGTATGATTATAGAATACTAGCCTTTACCCGCGGCCCCGTCCGCAAGGAGAAAATGAAATATGTGGGCTATTCACGTTAGCCTGCTTATAAAGTTATCTGTTTAAAATTTTTTTCTGCCTAATGCATTTTATTTTTGTAATTGAGTAACAAAAAGAACTTTATGAGCTGATAACCTGATAGGATCCCAAAATGATAACGAAATTATCCAGAAAAAGCCACGAAATGACCCCGACGCTATCGCGGACGGATCCCGAAAACCATCCAGAAACGCCCCGGAAATGTTTCCAAAAGTTCCCGAAGTAGTCCCAAAAAAACCCGAAATGACAACGACACGATTCTAGACTTATCCAGAGAACCACACAGAAATGATGCCTGAAGGGTACCAAATTGATCCCGAAATAGTCCCGAAAAAGTTCCGAAATTACCCTGACGGGCTCCCGGACAGATCTCAAAAACCATCCAGGAAGGGTTCCTAAATTATCCCGACATAGTCCAGAAAAAGCTCCGAAAAAGTTCTGAAATGACCCCGAGGGATCCACAACGGACAGCGAAAACCATAAAGAAATGATTCCGAAAGGGTCCCAAAATGATTCCGAAATAGGCCGAAAATTAACCCGATGGAATCCCGCACGGATCCATATGTGATCCCGGAAGGGTTTCAAAACTATCCCGAAAAAGTAACAAAAAAAATCTCAAATAGAATCTTACGGCATCCTGGACGGATCCAGAAATGATCCCAACATGGTCCCGAAATGACCCTGATGGATCCGTCAAACGATCAAGAATTGATGCCGGAAGGGTCTTCAAATGATCACGAAACAATACAGATAAAGTTATGGAATGACCCCTAAGTGGTCCCCAAATGATCCCGAAATAGTCCCGAAAAAGTCCCGAAATTACCCTGATGGGTTCCCGTACAGATCCCGAAATCCATCCAGAAGTGATGCCGGAAGGGTTCAAAAATGATCCCGTATTGTCCCCGAAAAAGTCCCTAAATGACCCAGACGGGATCCCGGACGGATCCCCAAAACTATCTAGAAATAATAAAGGAAGGTACCCAAAATGATTCCGAAAAAGTCGTGAAATAACCCCGACGGATTTCGGACGGATCCCGAAAACCATTCAGAAATGATCCCGAAATAGTCCCGAAGAAGTCCCGAAATGTCCATGACGGGATCTCAAACGGCTCCCTAACTGACCCCGCCGGAATCCCGGACAGATCCCGAAATCCATCCAGGAATCATTTTGGCCCAAAATGATTCCGAAATAGTTTCGGAAAAGTCCACAAATTACCCTGACGGGATCCCGGACGAATCCTGAAAACCATGCTTAAATGATCCCGAAAAAGTCCCGAAATGACCCCGACGGGATCTCGGACGGATCCCCAAAACTATCTAGAAATGATGAAGGAAGGTACCCAAAATGATTCCGAAAAAGTCCTGGAATAACCCCGACCGGATTTCGGACGGATCCCGAAAACCATCCAGAAATGATGCCGAAAGGTACACCAAATGATACCGAAATGATCCCGACGGGATCCCTTACGGATCCCGAAAACCATGCAGAAATGATGCCGGAAGGGACCCAAATGATCCTGGAAGAGTCCTGAAATGACCCTGACGAGATCCCGTACGGATCCCGAAAACCATCCAGAAATGATGTCGGTAGGTACCCGAAATGATCCCGAAATAGTTCCGAAATGACCCAGTCGGGATCCCGGAAACTATTCAGAACTGATGCCGGAAAGGTCCTCAAATGATCCCGTATTAGTCGAGAAAAAGTCTCGAAATGACCCCGACGGGGTCCCTTACGGATCCCGAAAACCATCCAGAAATGATGCCGAAAGGAACACCAAATGATCCCGAAATAGGCCCGAAATGACCCCGACGGGATCCCGGACTGATCCCGAAAATTATCCAGAAATGATGTCGGAAATGTCCTCAAATGATCCCGAAAAAGTCTTGAAATGAATCCGACGGGATCCCGGACGAATCCCGAAAACGATCCAGAAATGCTGCCGGAAGGGAACCCAAATGTTACCGAAAAAGTCTCGAAATGACCCCGACGGGATTCCTAACGGATACCGAAAATCATCCAGGAATGATGCCGGAAAAGTCCTAAATGATCACCTAATAGTCCCGAAATGACTCTGATGGGATCCCGGACGGATCCCGAAAACCATCCAGAAATGATGCCGAAAAGTCCCCAAATCATCCCGTATTAGTCGAGAAAAAGTCCCGAAATGACCCCGACGGGATCCCGGACGGGTCCCAAAAACCATCTAGAAATGATGCGGGAAAGGTCCTCAAATAATCTCGCATTGGTCGAGAAAAAGTCCCGGAATGACCCCGACGGGATCCCGGACTGATCCCGAAAGCTATCCAGAAATGATGCCGGAAAGTTCCTCAAATGATCCCTTAATAGTCCCGAAACGACCCTGAAGGGATCCCCGACGGATCCCGGAAACTATCCAGAAATGATGCCGGAAAGGTTCCCAAATGATCCCCAAATAGTGCCGAAATGACCATGACGGGATCCCGGACCGATCCCGAAAACCATCCAGAAATGATGGCGAAACGGCCCCCAAACGATCCCGTGTTAGTGGCGAAAAAGTCCTGAAATGACTCCGACGGGATCCCGGACGAATCTCGAAAACCATCCAGAAATGATGCCGGAAGGGAACCCAAATTATCCCGAAAAAGTCCCGAAATGACGCGACGGATCCCGAAAATTTTCCAGAAATGATGCCTGAAAGGTCCCCAAATGATACCCTAATAGTCCCGCAATTACCCTGATGGGATCCCGGACGGATCCCGAAAACCATCCGGAAATGATGCCGAAAGGGTTCCCAAATGATCCCGTATTAGTCGCGAAAAAGTCCCGAAATGACACCGATGGGATCCCGGACGGATCCCGAAAACCATCCAGAAATGATGCCGGAAGAGCCCCCAAATGATCCCGAAAAGGTCCCCAAACGACCCCGACGAGATCCCGGACGGATACCGAAAACCATCCAGAAATGATGCCGGTAGGTACCCCAAATGATCCCGAAATAGTCCCGAAATGACCCCGTCCGGATCCCGAAAACTATCCAGAAATGATGCCGAAAGGGTCCCCAAATGATCCCGTATTAGTCGGAAAAAGTCCCGCCCGGAATGACCTGCGACAGGATCCCGGACGGATCCCGAAAACCATCCAGAAATTATGCCGGAAGAGCCCCCAAATGATCCCGAAAAAGTCCTCAGATGACCCCGAAATACTCCAGAGAAAGTTCCGAAATTGCTCCGAGGGGATCCACGACGGATCGCGAAAACCATACAGAAATGATTCCGGAAGGATCCCAAAATGATCCCGAAATAGTCCGGAAATGACCCAGATGGGATCCAGCACAGATCCAGAAATGATCCCGGAAGGGTCCAAAAACTATCCCGGAAAAGTAACAAAAAATCCGTAATGGCTCCTACGGCATCCCGGACGGATACAGAAATGATCTCGGAAGGGTCCCCAAATGATCCCAAAATGGTTCCGAAATGACCCTGATGGATCCGGCAAACCATCAAGAAATTATGCCGGAAGGGTCCCCAAATGATCCCGAAATAATACAGAAAAAGTCACGAAACGACCCCTAGAGGATCCCTAAATGATCCCGTATTAGCCCCGAAAATGTCCCGAAATAATCCCGACGGATCCCGGACAAATCCCGAAAACTATCCAGAAATGATGCCGGAAGGATCCCAAATGATTCCGAAAAAGTCCCGCAATGATTCCGACGGGATCCTGAACGGATACCGAAAACCATCCAGAAGTGATGACGGAAAGGTCCTCAAATGATCACCTAATAGTCCCAAATGACCATGACGGCATCCCGGACTGATCCCGAAATCCATCCAGAAATGATGCCAGAAAGGTTCTCGAATGATTTCCTAATAGTTCCGAAAAGACCCTGACGGGATCCCGAACGGATCCCGACAACTATCTAGAAATGATGACCCTGACGGCATCCCGGACAGATCCCGAAATCCATCCAGAAATGATCTTGGGAAGGTCCCAAAATGATCCCGAAATAGTCTCGGAAAAGTCCAGAAATTACCCTGACGGGTTCCCGGAGAAATCCTGAAAGCCATCCTTAAATGATCCCGAAAAAGTCCCGAAGTGACCCTAACGGGATCCCGAAAGGATTCCGAAAACTATCCAGAAATGATGCCGGAAAGGTCCTCAAATAATCCCCTAATAGTCCCGAAATGACCGTGACGGAATCCCGAACGAATCCCGACAACTATGCAGAAATGATGCCGAAAGGGTCCGCAAATGACCCCGTATTAGTCCGACGAATCCCAAAAACCATCCAGAAATAATGCCGGTAGGTATCCCAAATGATCCCGAAATAGGACCGAAATGACCTCGTCGGCATCCCGGACGCATCCCGAAAATTATCCAGAAATGATGCCGAAAAGGTCCCCAAATGATTCCCTAATAGTCCCGAAATTACCCTGATGGGATCCCGGACGGATCCCGAAAACCATCCAGAAATGATGCCGAAAGGGTTCCCAAATGATCCCGTATTAGTTGCGAAAAAGTCCCGAAATGACCCCGACGGGATCCCGGACGGATCCCGAAAACCATCCAGAAATGATGCCGGAAGAGACCCCAAATGATCCCGAAAAAGTCCCCAAATTACCACGACGGGATCCCGGACGGATTCCGAAAACCAGCCAGAAATTATACCGAAAGGGTTCCCAAATGATCCCGTATTAGTCGCGAAAAAGTCCCGAAATTACCCCGACGGGATCCCGGACGTATCCCGAAAACCATCCAGTAATGATGCCGGAAGAGCCCCCAAATGATCCCGAAAAAGTCCCCAAATTACCCCGACAAGATCAGGGACGGATCCCGAAAACCATCCAGAAATGATGCCAGAAGAGCCCCCAAATGATCCCGAAAAAGTCCCCAAATGACCCCGACGAGATCCCGGACGGATCCCGAAAACCATCGAGAATTGATGCCGAAAGGGTTCCCAAATGATCCCGTATTAGTCGCGAAAAAGTCCCGAAATGACCCCGACGGGATCCCGGACGGATCCCGAAAACCATCCAGAAATGATGCCGGAAGAGCCCCCAAATGATCCCGAAAAAGTCTCCAAATGACCCAGACGGGTTCCCGGACGGATCCCGAAAACCATCCAGAAATGATGCCGGAAGAACCCCCAAATGATCCCGAAAAAGTCCCCAAATTACCCTGACGAGATCCCGGACGGATCCCGAAAACCATCCAGAAATGATGCCGAAAGGGTCCCCAAATGATCCCGTATTAGTCGCGAAAAAGTCCCGAAATTTCCCCGACAGGATGCCGGACGAATTCCGAAGACCATCCAGAAATGATGCCTAAAGGGACTCCAAATAACCCCGAAAAAGTCCCGTAATGATCCCGGAAACCATCAAGAATTTATCTCTCGAAGGTACGCAAATAATCCCGAAAGTAGCCCGACGGGATCCCGGACGGATCCCGAAAACCATCCAGAAATGATGCCGGAAGGGTCCCCAAATGATCGCGAAATAGTCCCGAAATGATTCCGGAATAGTCCCGAAAATGTCTCAAAATAACCCCGACGGGATCCCGGACGGATCCCGAAAACTATACAGAAATGATCCCGGAAGGGTCCCAAAATGATCCCGAAAAAGTCCCGAAATTACCCCGGCGGGATCCCGGACCGATCCCGAAAACCATCCAGAAATGATCCCGGAAGGGCCTCGATATGACCCTTACGGGATTACAAATAAGGTGAAGGTAATTATAAAACCATGTTAATAAGGCAGCAGGCGCATTGGAGCGAATGAAAAGTTACATAGAAACATACAGGTATGCTAATAAAAGCGTGCTAATAAAAACAATTGAAGGTTGGCGGATGGCGGGTGTAGAAGGATAGGACTACTGATCGTTCCTCCAAAATTGTCTAGATCTCGATCTGTATGTGCCAGATACCAAAAACTATTGAAGTAGGAGAAAATTTATATTGAGTTATAACAATTTATAGATTTTACACCAGAGGGGAGATAAAGGGGGGAGGGGGCGGCGGAGTGTTTCACTGCTTACTTTGTAAGCCCTCGACTTATTTGACCCCATGAGTCTGTGATATTGGTGAAGGCCAGTATACGTAAAGTTATAATGTGTAAAAATTATTAAAAAGTAATTGCTCGAAAGGGTCGTGGGACCCCCACCCCTCTTTCCATGTTCGAAAAAAATTTCGCTAATAGACTACTGTCTGTGTCCCAAATTTCATCAAAATCCGTGTAGCCATTCTGGCGTGATTCACTCGAAAAGACGAAAAAATATAATAATTAAATTATAACTGTTCCTAGGGGGCGGGGACCACGCCCCTTTTGAAAAATATTTAGCTAGTAGATCCTTCTAGACTATTGGCTATATGTGTGCAAAATTTCATCCAAATCGGTCCAGCCGTTCTTGTGTTATTGAGTCACAAAGACAAACATCTGGACAAACATCCAAACATCCAAACATCTTCACATCCAAACTTTCCCATTTATAATATATATTAGATGCTGAGTGAAAATTATAATAAAATTGCATTTTATTAAACAAATGCAATCAAAGCCGAAATATTAATGAAGTAAATTTTGTGAAATGATCCCCGGACTGATCCCGAAAATTATCCAGAAATGATGTCGGAAATGTCCTCAAATGATCCCGAAAAAGTCTTGAAATGAATCCGACGGGATCCCGGACGAATCCCGAAAACGATCCAGAAATGCTGCCGGAAGGGAACCCAAATGTTACCGAAAAAGTCTCGAAATGACCCCGACGGGATTCCTAACGGATACCGAAAACCATCCAGGAATGATGCCGGAAAAGTCCTAAATGATCACCTAATAGTCCCGAAATGACTCTGACGGGATCCCGGACGGATCCCGAAAACCATCCAGAAATGATGCCGAAAAGTCCCCAAATCATCCCGTATTAGTCGAGAAAAAGTCCCGAAATGACCCCGACGGGATCCCGGACGGGTCCCAAAAACCATCTAGAAATGATGCGGGAAAGGTCCTCAAATAATCTCGCATTGGTCGAGAAAAAGTCCCGGAATGACCCCGACGGGATCCCGGACTGATCCCGAAAGCTATCCAGAAATGATGCCGGAAAGTTCCTCAAATGATCCCTTAATAGTCCCGAAACGACCCTGAAGGGATCCCCGACGGATCCCGGAAACTATCCAGAAATGATGCCGGAAAGGTTCCCAAATGATCCCCAAATAGTGCCGAAATGACCATGACGGGATCCCGGACCGATCCCGAAAACCATCCAGAAATGATGGCGAAACGGCCCCCAAACGATCCCGTATTAGTGGCGAAAAAGTCCTGAAATGACTCCGACGGGATCCCGGACGAATCTCGAAAACCATCCAGAAATGATGCCGGAAGGGAACCCAAATTATCCCGAAAAAGTCCCGAAATGACGCGACGGATCCCGAAAATTTTCCAGAAATGATGCCTGAAAGGTCCCCAAATGATACCCTAATAGTCCCGCAATTACCCTGATGGGATCCCGGACGGATCCCGAAAACCATCCGGAAATGATGCCGAAAGGGTTCCCAAATGATCCCGTATTAGTCGCGAAAAAGTCCCGAAATGACACCGATGGGATCCCGGACGGATCCCGAAAACCATCCAGAAATGATGCCGGAAGAGCCCCCAAATGATCCCGAAAAGGTCCCCAAACGACCCCGACGAGATCCCGGACGGATACCGAAAACCATCCAGAAATGATGCCGGTAGGTACCCCAAATGATCCCGAAATAGTCCCGAAATGACCCCGTCCGGATCCCGAAAACTATCCAGAAATGATGCCGAAAGGGTCCCCAAATGATCCCGTATTAGTCGGAAAAAGTCCCGGAATGACCTGCGACAGGATCCCGGACGGATCCCGAAAACCATCCAGAAATTATGCCGGAAGAGCCCCCAAATGATCCCGAAAAAGTCCTCAGATGACCCCGACATACTCCAGAGAAAGTTCCGAAATTGCTCCGAGGGGATCCACGACGGATCGCGAAAACCATACAGAAATGATTCCGGAAGGATCCCAAAATGATCCCGAAATAGTCCGGAAATGACCCAGATGGGATCCAGCACAGATCCAGAAATGATCCCGGAAGGGTCCAAAAACTATCCCGGAAAAGTAACAAAAAATCCGTAATGGCTCCTACGGCATCCCGGACGGATACAGAAATGATCTCGGAAGGGTCCCCAAATGATCCCAAAATGGTTCCGAAATGACCCTGATGGATCCGGCAAACCATCAAGAAATTATGCCGGAAGGGTCCCCAAATGATCCCGAAATAATACAGAAAAAGTCACGAAACGACCCCTAGACGATCCCCAAATGATCCCGTATTAGCCCCGAAAATGTCCCGAAATAATCCCGACGGATCCCGGACAAATCCCGAAAACTATCCAGAAATGATGCCGGAAGGATCCCAAATGATTCCGAAAAAGTCCCGCAATGATTCCGACGGGATCCCGAACGGATACCGAAAATCATCCAGAAGTGATGCCGGAAAGGTCCTCAAATGATCACCTAATAGTCCCGAAATGACCCTTAAGGGATCCTAGACGGATCCCGTAAACCATCCAGAAATGATCCCGATATAGCCCCGAAGAAGTCCGGAAATGACCCTAACGGGATCTCGAACGCATTCCTAAATGACCCTGACGGGATCCCGGACAGATGCCGAAATCCATCAAGAAATGATCTTGGGAGGGACCCCAAATGATTCCGAAAAAAGTCCCGCAATGATTCCGACGGGATCCTGAACGGATACCGAAAACCATCCAGAAGTGATGACGGAAAGGTCCTCAAATGATCACCTAATAGTCCCAAATGACCATGACGGCATCCCGTACTGATCCCGAAATCCATCCAGAAATGATGCCAGAAAGGTTCTCGAATGATTTCCTAATAGTTCCGAAAAGACCCTGACGGGATCCCGAACGGATCCCGACAACTATCTAGAAATGATGACCCTGACGGCATCCCGGACAGATCCCGAAATCCATCCAGAAATGATCTTGGGAAGGTCCCAAAATGATCCCGAAATAGTCTCGGAAAAGTCCAGAAATTACCCTGACGGGTTCCCGGAGAAATCCTGAAAGCCATCCTTAAATGATCCCGAAAAAGTCCCGAAGTGACCCTGACGGGATCCCGAAAGGATTCCGAAAACTATCCAGAAATGATGCCGGAAAGGTCCTCAAATAATCCCCTAATAGTCCCGAAATGACCGTGACGGAATCCCGAACGAATCCCGACAACTATGCAGAAATGATGCCGAAAGGGTCCGCAAATGACCCCGTATTAGTCGGACGAATCCCAAAAACCATCCAGAAATGATGCCGGTAGGTATCCCAAATGATCCCGAAATAGGACCGAAATGACCTCGTCGGCATTCCGGGCGGATCCCGAAAATTATCCAGAAATGATGCCGGAAAGGTCCCCAAATGATTCCCTAATAGTCCCGAAATTACCCTGATGGGATCCCGGACGGATCCCGAAAACCATCCAGAAATGATGCCGAAAGGGTTCCCAAATGATCCCGTATTAGTTGCGAAAAAGTCCCGAAATGACCCCGACGGGATCCCGGACGGATCCCGAAAACCATCCAGAAATGATGCCGGAAGAGACCCCAAATGATCCCGAAAAAGTCCCCAAATTACCACGACGGGATCCCGGACGGATTCCGAAAACCAGCCAGAAATTATACCGAAAGGGTTCCCAAATGATCCCGTATTAGTCGCGAAAAAGTCCCGAAATTACCCCGACGGGATCCCGGACGTATCCCGAAAACCATCCAGTAATGATGCCGGAAGAGCCCCCAAATGATCCCGAAAAAGTCCCCAAATTACCCCGACAAGATCAGGGACGGATCCCGAAAACCATCCAGAAATGATGCCAGAAGAGCCCCCAAATGATCCCGAAAAAGTCCCCAAATGACCCCGACGAGATCCCGGACGGATCCCGAAAACCATCGAGAATTGATGCCGAAAGGGTTCCCAAATGATCCCGTATTAGTCGCGAAAAAGTCCCGAAATTACCCCGACGGGATCCCGGACGGATCCCGAAAACCATCCAGAAATGATGCCGGAAGAGCCCCCAAATGATCCCGAAAAAGTCTCCAAATGACCCAGACGGGATCCCGGACGGATCCCGAAAACCATCCAGAAATGATGCCGGAAGAACCCCCAAATGATCCCGAAAAAGTCCCCAAATTACCCTGACGAGATCCCGGACGGATCCCGAAAACCATCCAGAAATGATGCCGAAAGGGTCCCCAAATGATCCCGTATTAGTCGCGAAAAAGTCCCGAAATTTCCCCGACGGGATGCCGGACGAATTCCGAAGACCATCCAGAAATGATGCCTAAAGGGACTCCAAATAACCCCGAAAAAGTCCCGTAATGATCCCGGAAATCATCAAGAATTTATCTCTCGAAGGTACGCAAATAATCCCGAAAGTACCCCGACGGGATCCCGGACGGATCCCGAAAACCATCCAGAAATGATGCCGGAAGGGTCCCCAAATGATCGCGAAATAGTCCCGAAATGATTCCGGAATAGTCCCGAAAATGTCTCAAAATAACCCCGACGGGATCCCGGACGGATCCCGAAAACTATACAGAAATGATCCCGGAAGGGTCCCAAAATGATCCCGAAAAAGTCCCGAAATTACCCCGGCGGGATCCCGGACCGATCCCGAAAACCATCCAGAAATGATCCCGGAAGGGTCTCGATATGACCCTTACGGGATTACAAATAAGGTGAAGGTAATTATAAAACCATGTTAATAAGGCAGCAGGCGCATTGGAGCGAATGAAAAGTTACATAGAAACATACAGGTAAGCTAATAAAAGCGTGCTAATAAAAACAATTGAAGGTTGGCGGATGGCGGGTGTAGAAGGATAGGACTACTGATCGTTCCTCCAAAATTGTCTAGATCTCGATCTGTATGTGCCAGATACCAAAAACTATTGAAGTAGGAGAAAATTTATATTGAGTTATAACAATTTATAGATTTTACACCAGAGGGGAGATAAAGGGGGGAGGGGGCGGCGGAGTGTTTCACTGCTTACTTTGTAAGCCCTCGACTTATTTGACCCCATGAGTCTGTGATATTGGTGAAGGCCAGTATACGTAAAGTTATAATGTGTAAAAATTATTAAAAAGTAATTGCTCGAAAGGGTCGTGGGACCCCCACCCCTCTTTCCATGTTCGAAAAAAATTTCGCTAATAGACTACTGTCTGTGTCCCAAATTTCATCAAAATCCGTGTAGCCATTCTGGCGTGATTCACTCGAAAAGACGAAAAAATATAATAATTAAATTATAACTGTTCCTAGGGGGCGGGGACCACGCCCCTTTTGAAAAATATTTAGCTAGTAGATCCTTCTAGACTATTGGCTATATGTGTGCAAAATTTCATCCAAATCGGTCCAGCCGTTCTTGCGTTATTGAGTCACAAAGACAAACATCTGGACAAACATCCAAACATCTTCACATCCAAACTTTCCCATTTATAATATATATTAGATGCTGAGTGAAAATTATAATAAAATTGCATTTTATTAAACAAATGCAATCAAAGCCGAAATATTAATGAAGTAAATTTTGTTTCTTGCTGCCAACCGAAAATTTTTCTAAAAATTTTAACCTAAGCCTTAGAAAAAAAATTAGCGCATATGCTGAATGCGAGCAGCAATTAAACACGCCTCAAGTTTTGCGTTTAATGTAACATACAATTAGGCGTAATTCTTATTACATATTTGGATATTAAGTTAATGAAAACGTTTTTCTTCTACAATGTCATCCCAAGACAGCTTAATGGCTTAAATATATTTAAATTAAATTATAAATTTAAATTCAAAGGAAAAAGTTTAAATTTCTAAATCGTCCGTATTATGGAACGAACTCACCCATTATATGGTGTTCTCGTTGTCTGAGCCGGTGGTGCGAGAGGCCGTTTAGGGGGGCCTCTGCCTTATGATGTCATTGCCGATGCTGCAGGAGGCCGTTTGAGTGGGTCTCTGCCTTTTAGTTGTCACTGCCGATGCTACAGGAGGCCGTTTAGGTGGGCCTCTGCCTTTTAATTGTCACTGTCGGTGGTGCAGGAAGCCGTTTAGATGGGCCTCTGCCATTTAGTTGTCACTGTAGGTGATGCAGGAGGCTGTTTAGGTCGGCCTCTGCCTTTTAATTGTCACTGTCGGTGGTGCAGGAGGCCGTTTAGATGGGCCTCTGCCTTTTTTTTTGACACTGTTGTTGTTGCAGGAGGCCGTTTCGAAGGCCTCTGCCTTTTATTTGTCACTGTTGGTGGTGTGCAGGAGGCCGTTTAGATGGGCCTCTGCTTTTTTATGACACTGTTCTCTTGGTGCACGATGCGGCGCGCTGATGATGTTCATGCGCGGTTGGGGTATTCGTTTGTAGGTAGTATTGGCGTGCGGTGTTGTCCTGTCGGCGGTGGTAGTGCGTGGTGTGGCGATGGTGGGGCTATGAAATAAGAAAGAATGCTGTTAATGTTTTATATGCGATAAAAACGTATAACATATTACATAGATTATGTATTGCTTTAGTTGGCAATTTGGTCATAATCCGTTTTCGTTAAGAACAGGGCTGCTCAACCCCTATGCACTTGTAGCACGTTTGTTTTGTTTTGCTCCGAATCATATGCGCAGATACAAATTCATACTTTAAAAAAAAATTTTCATGCGCTCGCATATGCCCTCACATTAATGTTGGCAGATCCCTTGATTTTTGAGGAACAATGTTATCTGTGATTGTGACCTCTCAGTCACAGCGGCTTTTAACCGTGACTGTGATGTAGGAAGAGCTACCCTTCAAGACGGTGGTGACTAGCTCACGGACATATTCAAAGCTTTTTTTTGCTCTCCACTAACACATGTAACATTTGATACTGTCATCGAAATGACAGTGTCATATTTAATGACAGCTGGAAATAATTAATCATTGTCGACTAAAAAATCCAAAAGGATCGGTTGTGGATTTAGTCGATCGTTTCGGTCAATTGGGTGGTTTTGATAATATTTTGGAACTGTATCAGAGTCAGGATAACAAATTGACACTTGCATTGATTGGAGCAATGCTAAGAGCAGCTGTTGGCACCTACAACCATTGCTAAGTACTTTATGCAAATTTAGAATGTTATGCAGGATTTATTATATAGTTTCTCTGATGATGACTTGAAGCATGAAGCCAAGCCGGAGGGGTGGAACCATTATATTAATGGTATTGCAAAGTCGGCACGTGTGTTAGCAAGTCGTTTGCTTGGACAAGAGGATTTGATACGTGATCTGGAAATGTTTCGTCTCAAAATGATATTGCACTTATTACAAGTATCTAGCTTCAATGGTAAAATGAATTCACTAAATGAAATCAATAAAGTGATTCTGATGTTTTGGGTATTGTGCTCGAAAGACTCCTTGCATCAGCTACAATATGTTAAAAAGCTGGAGAAGATAATACGATTTCTTATAAAAGAACATGCCTTAACACTTGAGGATTTGGATATAGTATGGCGTGCACAGGCTGGCAAACATGAAGCAATTGTTAAGAATGTGCATGACCACAACAACAACAACAACAACAACAACCTTTTGGTGAAATTAGCTTGGGATTTTACACACGAACCATTAGATCATCTGTTTGAATCATTCCAGGTAGATACAAACTTTGTACATATATGAATACAAAATTAATATTAATTGATATTTAAGAATAATCGTAAAATTGTCACTATGTTTTCTTTCTATAGGCTAGTATAACCACCGCTAATAAGCGTCAGCGTGAACGGCTTCTTGAACTAATAAGGCGCCTTGCCTTATGCCATTTAATCGCCAACAAGTAATAGAACGTTTGCAAAATGATTATACTTTCATCATAATTGTTACGAACAGTTTAACTGCATATATGGATAAAATTCGCAACATGATTGCTGAAATGCCGAATGTTGAGCGGAACACTTTATGTATTGATGGACGTTATCCGTATAATGCCTTAAACACAATGCCGAGCGACGACGATATACGCCGCGTCGGGCGATGACATTTTTCAAATTACGCCCAGACATTTCGTATACTTAAAATACAGTGCCGGGTGAAATTGACGCTGTTTATTCAGAGTGGCCATTATTTAGAAATAAAGATGAAAACAATTAAAACTTTTTTAATTCTCTGCTTTAGCACTTGACTGCTAAAACACGCCCAAAATGGTAAGAAATTAACAAAGATTATTATGTAAAGAAAAAAAATTGTTTTTGTATATTATGTTTTCTTTTTTTATACTTAAAAAATTGAACAGCAGCAACCCTTGGGATGTTTGTCGTCATCGCCCGGCGGCGACGATAGAAATAAATCTATCGTCGCAAAATGACGTCGCGTAAATTTCGCTCTTATGTTCACATTCATGTAATTATGGGGATTCTATTTTTGACAAGGCGATGTTCGTCGCGTTTATTTCGCGGCATCAGGGCATTGTGTTTCAAGCTTAATATGCAAATACAGGAGCGTTTGGATTTTCTCAAGTTGTTGTTAAAGGATGGGCAGCTGTGGTTGTGCGCCGAACAAGTAAGAGATTATTGCAATTGTTTTTCACCTATTAATAAAGGGGTTGTCAGTTATTAATTTTAAGATTTGGGTTTGTGTTGTTGTAGCAGGTTGTTGTTGTTGTAGAGTACTCGTTAGATCGCATTCACAATCCGTATGCATATAATGTGAGAAAAAGAGTGAGATAAGAAACATAAAATAAATATTTCATCCTGCTATTTCATTTTCTGAACTCTATGCTCCGAATTTTCATATGTACACTCTCGGTGTATTTGTGGCTGTCAAAAAACTCAGGTGAATGTGTGCGTTTTTGGTCCCACGATTTTTGCAGGGTAATAGTCGCAGCACGAATCACAGATTCATTGACTCATGTGATTGAGATTATATGTAAACGTGATTGTGAACGAAGTGCAGATGCTATCACAGTCAGTCAGACACGGCGATTCCTCAAAAGCAGTCACAGCGTTCAGCTGTGGTCATTCAGTACCTGTGACAAAATCACAGGTACACGGATATTTGCCAAGGTAGAGCCTCACATATAATTTTGAGTCGTATGAAAATGCTCGAATTTCTTATGGCAGTGCCAAGAAAAGCGCTTCCGTATGAAGCTTAGGCACTTGTGTAAGATAAAAAAAATGTTTACACTTGCAATTTGACAGCAAAAATGTATATTGATAATTAGAAAAATAGATAGCTAACCGCGTAGCTGAGTATATGGGGCATATGACCAAAGAATATAGGCAAAACTGTACCCAAAAGAAGAGGAGCCTCTTTGCACTGGTTATTTTCATGCTTGGTCGAAGAACGTTAGTGAAATCTCTTCTTGCTTTAACAACGTTAAGTCGGTAGATCTAAAATTTAGCAAGTTTTTGAGAGATTTCTTGGAGCAAGCTTAATATGAATGAATATATATTTTTACGTAGTTAGGTGCGTTTAATTTCAATACTTCCGCCAATAGACCCTTGAGCGACTTTTAGGACCACGAATTAGGCATATTATTGCCATATTTTTACTTCCCGGTTTACAACAAAATTAGTTAAAACTAATAATGGTCTAAACTTACCAATTTATTGGGTTTAATTTTAACAAAAACGCACTTTTTATTTCTCTTTTTTTTCACTACCACTCACATTGAAAAATTCACTTGGTGAAACATACCGCCGCCAACGATTGCAATTTTGCCAATGATTTCTACAAATGGCGCCCCACGCCGTCACTTGTTAAAACAAAATTCCACCATTATTTCGGCTGCGCAGTGGAACGGCGCCGTTAAATCGCATGATTTAACTGTATTTGCCATGTTGGAACCATACGAGGTGGCGGTCGCTGTGACATTCCTGCAGCCATCATTAAAAGTTCCATATACTTTGTTTTTGTGGACCGATGGACTAATGTCAAAATCGTACTGCGCTGAAAGTTAATGTGTCAAATCGTATAAAATTACAAGTCAGCTGTCACCTTGTATAGTTACGCCATGGTGGTTGCCGTTATTGGGAATTTTCCCACAAAAAAAAAAAAATATAAAGGTGTAGACATTTTGGTAAAGGAGAACTCGTCCAAACTCCGTAAGGCTAGTCCCATCCCAGCGTGGACTGCCAGGCTGTTCACGGTTCTCGGTGAGAACGCGTGTGAACACCTTATGAGATCGTTGCTCGGGGAGAATACTGGGCGAGATATCCCCGACCGCCAAAACGCCCAGAAAAAAAAGGTCCAATTGGTAGGTTTATTTAAAAAAGTAAATTTGTAAGTTAACAAAACGTTCTTTAGGGTTTATTGTGGACGAATATCCGAAGCATGGAAGCGACCTATCAATTTCCCGTTTAGGTCCTCGAGATCATATAATGCGTTGCCTATTTTCCGGAGCACTTGACACTTAAGATATTTTGGCAGGAATTTGGCGTTAATACCCTGTTTGAAGTTACTCAGAGCAAAGTTTCTCCGGAAAACTTCCTGGCCTTCCTTGTAGTTGACTTGCCTAGAGCGCTTGGTATAGGTGGTTATTCCCCTTTCTTTTGCCTGATCTAAATTTCCACGGATCTGCTCACGAATATTAGTTAACTTGTCAGCTCTGCTCACTAGCGTAACCTGATCTTCCCTAAGGCTGCCGAGTTTCTCTAAAATATTGTACGTTGAGGCATGCTGAACCGTGTTCTAGCCATATAATGCAATGCATGGAGAGCACTGAATCGCCGTATGGAAGTCGCTTCTCAACACTGATAGAATCTCGGATATATGTTTATCCCAATCGGTATGGTCGGGTTTATCCTTCAGGAAAATTCTAATTTTAGACACAATTGCTCTATTGACTCGTTCTGAGGCGTTCGCTTGAGGAGAATATAACCCCGTCCTCACGTATATCACTCCATAATTTTCTAAAAACTGGTTAATTTTCTTCGAGATAAATTGTTTACCATTGTCACTATGAATAAAGTCCGGGTCCCCTACAGCTGGAAAAATTTCTGTAGCGAAATAATTTGTAACGTTAACAGTTGTGGCTCTCTGCAAGGGCTTTAGCCAGACATATTTTGAAAGATGGTCCAATACTATAAAAAGAAATTGATTTCGTCGCTTAAATCTCTGATAGGGCCCTAGAAAATCGCAATAAAATCGCTGAAATGGCCTCGCGGATGCAAAGGCATTCTCTATAGGCGGTCTCGACAGCTAATTAGTGGGTTTTCCTGCTTTGCAAGTGTCACAACGCTGGACGTAGTCCCTGACGTCCTTAGCCTGCTGTGGACAGAAGTACTTTTGCCGGACACGTTCTAAGGTTTTCTGCCACCCGCCATGGTAACTCCGGTTAGCGTCATGTGCTAATCTCACTGCTTCCTCAGTCAACCCTTTCGGCAACCACAAACGCCACAGCGAGTCTTCTTCCCCTTCCACCCCCTTACGAAATTTAACTCTTTTGAAAATTATTCCATCCACCACTCGTGAGTCCGGAAGCGATTCCTCGTTTTCGGTGACGGTCCTAATCAAATCTAAATATTCGTTACTGCTAAATTCGGGAGAGACTAAATCTATTTCCCCGGGTGTGGTAGTGAAAGTCTCATCGGCATCAAACCGCGAAAGCGCGTCGGGTACAACATTCAGGGTGCCTTTGCGATGTTCCATTTTAAAGTCGTATCTTTGCAGCAGGAGTGACCACCTCGCCAACCTCCCGCTCAAGTCTTTTTGCGTCATCAACCACTTGAGACTGGAGTGGTCCGTGATAATCCGAAACGGCAATCCTTCAACATAGGGTCGGAAGCGCTTCACGCTGACTATGGCGGCGAGACATTCCAGCTCGGTTACTGTATAATTACGTTGAGCATTATTCAGCTTTTTCGAAACGAACGCGATTGGATGCTCAGCGCCCTCCTCATCGACCTGGAACAACACTCCGCCAACGCCTATTTTGGAAGCGTCGCATTGTATTACAAACTCTTTGGAAAAATCGGGTTGGGCGAAGACAGGAGCGGAACTCAAGGCTACTTTGAGTTTTTCGAAGGCCTCTATGGCTTCAGAGGTAAGCTTGAACGGGCATGATGAATTACGGAGGCAGTCGGTCAAGGGGCCTGCCAAGCCAGCAAAATTGGTAATAAATGCCCTGTACCAATTTGCCATGCCCACAAACCTACGCACCTGCCGAGGGGATATAGGGATCGGAAAGTTTTGCATCGCTTCTATTTTTCCTGGATCTATCTTCGAGCATCCGCTGCCTATCAAGTATCCTAAATATCGAATTTCCTTCTGACAAAATTTGCCTTTGTTTACGTTTATTGTCAGGCCTGCGTCTGTCAAACACTTTGCCACTTCCACCAGCATCTTCAGGTGGTACTCAAAGTTTGTACTGCATACCATCAGGTCGTCCAGGTAGACGAAGACATTCTCCCGCAGACGCCGAGGGGGTTGCCTTGTCCATCAGCCTACTAATAGTCTGCGGTCCATTGCTCAGACCAAAGGGAATTAACTTGAAGTGGTACAGCCCTCCCCGGAACCGCGAATGCTGTTTTTTCCTTGGAGGACTCCGTCAATTTGATCTGAAAGAACGCGTCTTTCAGATCAATGCCACTAATAAAGTGTGTATCTTTCGGTCTGCTCAATAAGCCGTTAATATGAGGCAGGGGGTATGAGTCTTTCTTAGTTACCGCGTTGACCTTCCTGGGATCTATGCACAACCTAACTTTACCTGGTTTCCGGACCAGTACCACAGGACTACACCACGGAGAGTTCGATTCTTCTAAAACTCCCAACCCGAGTAGCCTGTCTATTTCGCTAAAAGCTTCGGCTTGTCTCGGTGGCGAAAGAGCGAAATGTTTGCTTTTTATAGGAACAGCATCACCGGTGTCAATGTGATGCTCCACTAACTTCGTTTGCCCTAGACCTAACTTTTCGAATGAAGAAAACGCCTCTATGACCTTCTGTAAATTTCTTCTCCGGGTTGGTGACAGATCATGGAGATTAAGTTCTTCGTCCTTTTTGTTGCTAATCTCTATGGACTCTACGCTTGGGAATATTTCGGGAGCTAACGCAAATGCTCCCCAAAAATCCACCCCGAAATAAGTTTCTTGTAGAAGTGAAGGAACAAGGTAAAAACGAATAATCTTTGTGGTGTTTTTGAAGGTGACCGGTAGAGATACTGAGCCTAAGATTTTTTGCTTGTTGCCACCCGCGGTATGCATGTAAGGGTTGATAATCGAAGCCGTTATCTTTTAGGAATTCTACACCATTCTTTCCCAATATGGAGACGTTGGCTTCCGAGTCCAACAACCCTAAAATAAAACTATCTTTTAGTTTTGCTTTCACGAGAGGCCTTTCATCTTCCGTAAGCAATAACGTGGTTGTTTGCAGCAATCTACTACCCTGTGATATCTTTTCCTACACTTCAAAATATTGTCTGATACCGGTTGTTGTTCAAAAATTGCATGTCTTATTTGTTCATACCTATGTTCCCTTTCTTATAGATTAAGTGAGAAATGCGGCTGGCAAGCGGCATCCCTATGCTGGCGTTGCAGAATTCTGGTCGGTTCGCCCATCGCGTATGAGGACGTTTGGCTATCGGATTCAAAACTATTGGAATTATCCGTACTGTCAGGGAAAGTTATTATTACATTTGGGTATTCTTTCGCCAGGGTACTACTGCACCTCGGAAGCTCACTATCTCCATGCAACCCGATACCTGCGAGAGACCCACCCTCTGGTTCAGCGCACTGGACGACGCCTCGAGCACTGGCTGGTATGGGGGCTATGACACCGAACGAGGTTCCCCCGCCTTCTCGTTCGGGTACTGGTTTCCCTGCCTGCGATGCTCTCTAGTGCATTTAGGAGTAAGTACTCGCTTATACCCACATTTAAAATATAACGAATTCCTAATGGGTTCCTCACAGTAAATATAGGAATGCCCCATAGCCTGACAATTCCAACATTGGATTCCTGAATAGTCCGGCTTCCTGTTGCGTCGATACTCCAACGCCTCTATCTGCGGATCAGCTTTGCAGTCCTCGCCTTACATCCTCATGTCCGGGGTTATCGTACGGGATTCGTTCACGTGCCGTCCTGGGTAAGTGGCTTGCTTTCTTTTCAGCACTTGTTCTCCTCTGCGTGCTACATCGCGTAGATCATGGAGGGTCCTCACTTCCGCGTTGTAGAGCATCAGCTTAAGGCTACTCTTGACGTTCCTTTTTATGATGTCAATCAGTAAAACCTCTGACATTGGTTCTCTTAAACGCGCGTTCAAGGAGATTATGTCCGTGTGAAACACGTCATAGCACTCACTTATCTTTTGCTTACGCATGGAGATCTCCATCATAATCTCGTCGTCACTCTTTAGAGTATCGAACTCTCTCTTTAAGGAATAGCACAAAAAGGCATATGCCGCATTTGGGTTTTGCTTCGTGAACAGCCAGTACCACTTTTCGGCCCGCCCAGAAAAGAATAGGTGGAAACTAGCCATTATTTGGTCGTCAGTACATTTTTTACGGTCACACAGGGTGTTTAGCTTAAATATGAAGTCCGCAACGCTCCCAGTGCCGTCGAACGATATTTTCCACTCCTGGGGTTTTACTACTATGTTGTTCGGAGCAGGGTTCATTGGAGTTACAACTGCTGGAAGTGGATTACGGTCCAGACTCGAGAGCTGCGTTGAGTTGGTCCATGTTGTTTCGAATTGTCCCATCTTCCTACGCATTTCTTCCTGCGAGGTCCGGAAAAGCTGGTGTAACACTTCCACCCACGAGTCTTGACGAGGGGCTTCGGTAGGGATCCCTGGGGTGTGCGCCCTATCGCTTGCAGCTTCTCCAAAAGTTCCACAATTTAGTGGTAAAGCACTAGCTCCGTCTAGTGCGTATGTCGACACATTGGTCATTAGCCCCGAGACATTATACGCGTTCATCGGGGACGCGTTCTGGTTACTGGTGCTTCCCGGTCTATCCAGTTCTTTGTGCTGGTCATTTAGGTCCGAGCCTGCATTTGTCCCCGCGGGATCTCCCTATTGCCTACCTACTGGCGTATGCATCACCAGGGGACGCTTAGTCTTCGAAAAAAACCCCTATTATTGCCACCCCGGTGCTAGTTCCCTCTAAAGCTTCCAGCACTCCCGAACGGAGTATTCCGGCCCGGTTGCCCAAAAGACTGGTCACGCGACATTATAATCAAGAAAAAATTTGTAAATTGTTAAATCTTAGTATTGGTATCTCAGAAAAAAATCTTCTGTTTAAAACAAAACGTAAAGCAGTTAGGAGTTAAGAAAAAAGTTCAGAATTCGACCCCCTTCACCCTATATTCTGACGATGATTGGTTAAAAAAATGTATATATATATATATATAAATTTGCGCGAGGAAATAAGAAAAATTCGCGGGAATAAATACAAAAATACGATTAATATTTATTCGATAACCGTATCGAGTAATAAAAAAGAGGTGGAAAGAAAGTGATTATTTAAACATACATACGTCTTATATAATCAATAAAAAACAGGATAGGTTTCGCAAAACTACTTGTGTATTTAGATGCAATGGGAATGTTGACATCCCATCATACGAAGGCACATGGTATATAAAAAAATTTTTGTTACATAAAAAAAAAGATTCACTCACACTGGTCCCTAGTGTCCCCAACCGCAGCGCATAAGGGGGACTTGAGGACCTGCCTCTGGGACTGGTTGGGGCCACTAGGGTCAATTTCCTACACACACAGTTTGGTCCCAACACACCCAGCCACAACGCAGAGGCGGTCTCCAGGGGCTCGCCAGTGGGACTGGCTGGGGGTGTTGACGCCTCCCGTCCATTCACCCTGGCCATCCCTCCTGCCTCCACCGCTATGGGTGGACCGGCTTCATTGCCCGCTCCCCAGACTGGTGGGACAGGGAAGGGTGCCGCTTTGAATCCCAGCTCAACCCGTCACAATCCAGGTGGTATTCAGCGCTACCACTTGAGACGTGAGATGAGCTGGGCTCCTTACAATTCACACTCACTCACACATACCGGACAACACAAATTCGGCAAAAGAAAAAAATTAAACGTTATAAAAAAAAATTAATAAAATCCAAATAGCGGACATATATATCACCAAGCCGACTAACGGACAACATCCGGGAAAACTAAAACCCCAAATCTACAAAAACTAAATGCGTGCAGCACTGCCTCACCGGGTGAATACAAAATCCGGAGGACTTGACGTGTAGTCTCGTGGATCCCTCAGCTACCGGAGACGATGATCACTCCGGACACCCTGATCCGTTCAACCATCCCACCGCAACGCAGGTGGGTGCTCCTGCGGCTGCTCACCTCGGACTGGTGGGATGGTCAACTTCCCAAATTGACCAGGAATGACCCTCGCAACCAGCGCCTCAGGAATCGCGTTGGGCGCCATCTGTTATGGTGCCCTCTGCAACTGTCATCGCAACAGTGCCTCGGACACCAAAACGTTGGGTGCCATCTGTTATGGATTCGCATCTTTGATGGAGCAGTAAGGAAGGCAGTCGGCATGATCTAGTGGTGCTCTGTGGCTAGTCATGTCGGCTGGGCGGGGTTCTTGCCAACCTTACTGTCCTGCGCCATAAACAGAAAAAATTCCTATCATGCATTTGAAATGGTTAAACAGCGCAGAACTAATTCAAAACGCTGGAAATTCAAAATAAAATGACATCCGGCTGGACCGGATGCCACGGACAGACCGTTGAAATATTCAAATATGAAATTCAAAAAGAAACTAAAAAAACAATATAACGCAAAAAAATTACCGAACCGGACATGACCGATTGCTAACGCTGGAAATCCGAATAAATTAAAAAAAACTGAAAAAAAAATAAAAAAGGGGGAAAACATAAAAATAGGCCGAATATACATAAGGGGCCGTGGGTGTTGCTGTGACGCCCGGTGCTTGACCCACCCTCAAATCCATGGCCACCGACGCACCTATTTTTCGGTGGCCCCTTACCTGTATACCCTATGTGCCTTCTAAATGAGAAGAAACATCAGCATTCCCATTTATAATACAGATTTATTTATAATTCATTATAATAGAAAACTTACTCCGTACTTATAGCCAATACATGTTATACGACTAACCCTATACTAAGGCTTATTCAAACTAATATAAGGGAAACCCTAAGCAAAAAAACTCAAGGTTAGGCTAATCTCTTATTCTTTTCAAAAAAAAAAGATTTTAGTTGCAAGGTTAGCGGAAGGCCATAGATATAATTAAGTAGGGGGCGGAAGAGTATATATAAAAAAAATTGCTTTATTTTAACTTATTTTGTTGTATTTTCTTTTATTATATTTTATTTTTTTGTAGTTTAATCTATTTTATTTTTGTTTTTCTTATTTTAGTTTATCTCATTGTATTTTATTTTATCTTATTTTAGTTTATTTCATTTTATTTAGTTAACTCTTAATTTTATATAAGGTAGTTTATTTTTTATTGAAGATTCAGCTCAATTTTATTGTATTTTATTCTAATTCATTTTATTTTATCTTCAAAAAAAAAAATGTTTTCTTCCTGATTTTAATAAATATTATATATATATATATATATATATATATATATATATATATATATATATATATATATATATTTATATATATTCTAAATATATGTATGCAGTACCACTGTTAAGTATCGTAACAGGCTTAGTTTTTGAAGAAATGGAAATTTAATTATTTCGCTCATATAAAGGAGCATGAGAAGTAAGCAGCTGTGTCAAATATGCTTATCTACCCCATTTTTCTTATTTTATAATTTCGTCTGCTAACTATTAATAAGTTAGTGCAAAAACTTGCTCGAAGGTATGTTCAAAAAGCGCTAGTAGAGTATTCAATGCGCGCGAATGTTTTACAATTTAAATTATGCCATTGCCAATTTCGAAATTAACTTAGAAATGGTTTCAAAATTTTGAACTTTCGATTTTTGCACTCTAATATTCAAATAATGTTAAGCTTCCTAATGTTAGGTTTGAAAATTCGAAATTAGGTTCGAAATAATAAAAATAATTCCATTTCCTTATTCTGAAGTCTTAATGCCGTATTAGATAAGAATATAACATAGTACTATCAAAGGTGTATGCACGTACATAGGCTATGTTGCTGATACATATGCACATAAATTTAGAGTAGTTCTTGTAATTGATATTAACTATGAGTAAAAGATGAATGTGTCGTTAGGCAGATGTACATACGTAAGTGCATCGTATGGCATTGTGTGGTTTTATTCTACTAGCAGCTACAAATAGGTATGTATGTTTATAAAATATGCTAAAGCAACGTTATAAAAAATTGAATTTTATTACACAAATGCCATCAAAACCGAAATATTAATGAAGTAAATATTGTTTGGTTACTGGCAGCCGCAAAATTTACTTACAAATTTAAAAAAAAAATTATTTGAATTTCTGTGTATACATGTGCGTATGTTGTGTTGCTGATACATATGCACACAAATTTTAAGTAGTTGTATACTTGAGAATAAGCATATTTAAAACATGAATGTATGTCTATGCCTATGTATATACGCAAGTGCATAATAAAGTATGAGTTAGTTGATTCTACTAGCAACTATGAATAGATATGTATGCTTATAGAATATGCTGAGTGAAAATTATAATAAAATTGCATTTTATTAAATAAATGCAATCAAAGCCGAAATATTAATGAAGTAAATTTTGTTTGTTGCTGCCAACCGAAAATTTTTCTAAAAATTTTAACCTAAGCCTAAAAAAAAAAATTAGCGCATATGCTGAATGCGAGCAGCAATTAAACACGCCTCAAGTTTTGCGTTTAATGTAACATACAATTAGGCGTAATTCTTATTACATATTTGGATATTAACTTAATGAAAACGTTTTTCTTCTACAATGTCATCCCAAGACAGCTTAATGGCTTAAATATATTTAAATTAAATTATAAATTTAAATTCAAAGGAAAAAAGTTTAAATTTCTAAATCGTTCGTATTATGGAACGAACTCACCCATTATATGGTGTTCTCGTTGTCTGAGCCGGTGGTGCGAGAGGCCGTTTAGGGGCGCCGCTGCCTTATGATGTCATTGCCGATGCTGCAGGAGGCCGTTTAGGTGGGTCTCTGCCTTTTAGTTGTCACTGCCGATGCTGCAGGAGGCCGTTTAGGTGGCCCTCTGCCTTTTAGTTGTTACTGCCGATGCTGCAAGAGGCCGTTTAGGTGGGCCTCTGCCTTTTAATTGTCACTATCGGTGGTGCAGGAGGCCATTTAGATGGGCCTCTGCCTTTTAGTTGTCACTGTAGGTGGTGCAGGAGGCCGTTTAGGTGGGCCTCTGCCTTTTATTTGTCACTGTTGGTTTTGCAGGAGGCCGTTTAGATGGGCTTCTGCCTTTTTTTTTTGACACTGTTGTTGTTGCAGCAGGCCGTTTCGAAGGGCCTCTGCCTTTTATTTGTCACTGTTGGTGGTGTGCAGGAGGCCGTTTAGATGGGCCTCTGCTTTTTTTATGACACTGTTCTCTTGTTGCACGGTGCGGCGCGCTGATGATGTTCATGCGCGGTTGGGGTATACGTTTGTAGGTAGTATTGGCGTGTGGTGTTGTGCTGTCGGCGGTGGTAGTGCGTGGTGTGGCGATGGTGGAGCTATGAAATAAGAAAGAATGCTGTTAATGTTTTATAAGCGATAGAAACGTATAACATATTACATGGATTATGTATTGCTTTAGTTGGCAATTTGGTCATAATCTGTTTTCGTCAAAAACAGGGCTGCTCAACCCCTATGCATTGTAGCACGTTTGTTTTGTTTTGCTCCGAATCATATGCGCAGATACAAATTCATACTTTAATAAAAAAAAATTTCATGCGCTCGCATATGCCCTCACATATAATTTTGATTCGTATGAAAATGCTCGAATTTCTTATGACAGTGCCAAGAAAAGCGCTTCCGTATGAAGCTTAGGCACTTCTCTAAGTTAAAAAAAAATGTTACACTTGCAATTTGACAGCAAAAATGTATTCAAAAATAAATAGCACTGAAAAAATGGTTATTAAAATTGGTTCATAAATAAAATTATGATATTGATAATTAGAAAAATAGATAGCTAACCGCGTAGCTGAGTATATGGGGCATATGACCAAAGAATATAGGCAAAACTGTACCCAAAAGAAGAGGAGCCTCTTTCCACTGGTTATTTTTATGCTTGGTCGAAGAACGTTACTGAAATCTCTTCTTGATTTAACAACGTTAGGTCGGTAGATCTAAAATTTATCAAGCTTTTGAGAGATTTCTTGGAGCAAGCTTAATATGAATGCATATATATTTTTACGCAGTTAGGTGCGCTTAATTTCAATACTTCCGCCAATATACCCTTGAGCGACTTTTAGGACCACGAATTAGGCATATTATTGCCATATTTTTACTTCCCGGCTTACAACAAAATTAGTTAAAACTAATAATGGTCTAAACTTACCAATTTATTGGGTTTAATTTTAACAAAAACGCACTTTTTATTTCTCTTTTTTTCCACTATCGCTCACATTGAAAAATTCACTTGTTGGAACATACCGCCGCCAACGATCTCAATTTCGCGAATGATTTCTACAAATGGCGCCCCACGCCGTCACTTGTTAAAACAAAATTCCACCATTATTGCGGCTGCGCAGTGGAACGGCGCCGTTAAATCGTATAAAACTACAAGTCAGCTGCCACCTTGTATAGTTACGCCATGGTGGTTGCCGTTATTGGGAATTTTCCCACAAAAAAAAATATATGGGTGTAGACATTTTGGTAAAGGAGAACTCGTCCAAACTCCGTAAGGCTAGTCCCATAGCAGCGTGGACTGCCAGGCTGTTCACGGTTCTCGGTGAGAATGCGTGTGAACACCCTATGAGATCGTTGCCCGGGGAGAATACTGGGCGAGATGTCCCCGACCGCCAAAACGCCCAGACAGAAAAAAAGGTCCAATTGGTAGGTTTATTTAAAAAAAGTCAATTTGTAAGTTAGCAAAACGTTCTTTAGGGTTTATTGTGGACGAATATTCGAAGCATGGAAGCGACCTATCAATTTCCCGTTTAGGTCCTCGAGATCATAAAATGCATTGCCTATTTTCCGGAGCACTCGAAACTTAAGATATTTTGGCAGGAATTTGGCGTTAATACCCTATTTGAAGTCACTCAAAGCAAAGTTTCTCCGGAAAACTTCCTGACTTTCCCTGTAGTTGACTTGCTTAGAGCGCTTGTTATAGGTGGTTATTCCCCTATCTTTTGCCTGATCTAAATTTCTACGGATCTGCTTACGAATATTAGTTAACTTGTCAGCTCTGCTCACTATCGTAACCTGGTCTTCCCTAATGCTGCCGAGTTTCTCTAAAATATTGTACGTTGAGGCATGCTGAACCATGTTCTGGCCATATAATGCAATGTATGGAGAGCACTGAATCGCCGTATGGAAATCGCTTCTCAACACTGATAGAATCTCGGATATATGTTTATCCCAATCGGTATGGTCGGGTTTATCCTTCAGGAAAATTCTAATTTTAGACACAATTTCTCTATTGACTCGTTCTGAGGCGTTCGCTTGAGGAGAATATAACCCCGTCCTCACGTGTGTCACTCCATAATTTTCTAAAAATTGGTTCATTTCCTTCGAGATAAACTGTTTACCATTGTCACTATAAACTCCGGGACCCCTACAGCTGGAAAAATTTCTGAAGCGAAATAATTTGTAACGTTAACAGTTGTGGCTCTCTGCATGGGCTTTAGCCCGACATATTTTTTTAAAGATGGTCCAATACTATAAAAAGAAATTGATTTCGCCGATTAGATCTCGGATAGGACCTTAGAAAATCGCAATACAATCGCTGAAATGGCCTCTCGGATGCAAAGGCATTCTCTATAGGCGGTCTCGACAGCTAACTAGTGGGTTTTCCTGCTTTGCAAGTGTTACAACGCTGGACGTAGTCCCTGACGTCCTTAGCCTGCTGTGGACAGAAGTACTTTTGCCGGACACGTTCTAAGGTTTTCTGCCACCCGCCATGGTAACTCCGGTTAGCGTCATGTGCTAATCTCACTGCTTCCTCAGTCAACCCTTTCGGCAACCACAAACGCCACAGCGAGTCTTCTTCCCCTTCCACCCCCTTACGAAATTTAACTCTTTTGAAAATTATTCCATCCTCCACTCGTGAGTCCGGAAGCGATTCCTCGTTTTCGGTCACGGTCCTAATCAAATCTAGATATTCGTTACTGCTAAATTCGGGAGAGACTAAATCTATTTCCCCGGGTGTGGTAGTGAAAGCCTCATCGGCATCAAACCGCGAAAGCGCGTCGGGTACTACATTCAGGGTGCCTTTGCGATGTTCCAGTTTAAAGTCGTATCTTTGCAGCAGGAGCGACCACCTCGCCAACCTCCCGCTCAAGTCCTTTTGCGTCATCAACCACTTGAGACTGGAGTGGTCCGTGATAATCCGAAACGGCAATCCTTCAACATAGGGTCGGAAGCGCTTCACGCTGACTATGGCGGCGAGACATTCCAGCTCGGTTACTGTATAATTACGTTGAGCATTATTCAGCTTTTTCGAAACGAACGCGATTGGATGCTCAGCGCCCTCCTCATCGACCTGGAACAACACTCCGCCAACGCCTATTTTGGAAGCGTCGCATTGTATTACAAACTCTTTGGAAAAATCGGGTTGGGCGAAGACAGGAGCGGAACTCAAGGCTACTTTGAGTTTTTCGAAGGCCTCTATGGCTTCAGAGGTAAGCTTGAACGGGCCTGATGAATTACGGAGGCAGTCGGTCAAGGGGCCTGCCAAGTCAGCAAAATTGGTAATAAATGCCCTGTACCAATTTGCCATGCCCACAAACCTACGCACCTGCCGAGGGGATATAGGGATCGGAAAGTTTTGCATCGCTTCTATTTTTCCTGGATCCACCTTCAAGCACCCGCTGCCTGTCAAGTATCCTAAATATCGAATTTCCTTCTGACAAAATTTGCCTTTGTTTACGTTTATTGTCAGGCCTGCGTCTGTCAAACACTTTGCCACTTCCACCAGCAACTTCAGGTGGTCCTCAAAGCTCGTACTGCATACCATCAGGTCGTCCAGGTAGACGAAGACATTCTCCCGCAGACGCCGAGGGGGTTGCCTTGTCCATTAGCCTACTAATAATCTGCGGTCCATTGCCCAGACCAAAGGGCATTACCTTGAAGTGGTACAGGGGCCTCCCCGGAACCGCGAATGTTGTTTTTTCTTTGGAGGACTCCGTCAATTTGATCTGAAAGAACGCGTCTTTCAGATCAATGCCACTAATAAAGTGTGTATCTTTCCGTCTGCTCAATAAGCCGTTAATATGAGGCAGGGGAATGAGTCTTTCTTAGTTACCGCGTTGACCTTCCGGGAATCTATGCACAACCTAACGTTACCTGGTTTCCGGACCAGTACCGCAGGACTACACCACGGATAGTTCGATTCTTCTAAAACTCCCAACCCGAGTAGCCTGTCTATTTCGCTAAAAGCTTCAGCTTGTCTCGGTGGTGAAAGAGGGAAATGTTTGCTTTTTATAGGAACAGCATCACCGATGTCAATGTGATGCTCCACTAACTTCGTTTGCCCCAGACCTAACTTTTCGAATGAAGGAAACGCCTCTATGACCTTCTGTAAATTTCTTCTCTGGGTTGGTGACAGATCATGGAGATTAGGTTCTTCGTCCTTTTCGTTGCTAATCTCTTTGCACTCTACGCTTGGGAATATTTCGGGAGCTAACGCAAATGCTCTCCAAAAATCCACCCCGAAGTAAGCTTCTTGGAGAAGTGAAGGAACAAGGTAAAAACGAATAATCTTGTGGTGTTTTTGAAGGTGACCGGTAGAGATACTGAGCCTAAGATTTTTTGCTTGTTGCCACCCGCAGTATGCATGTAGGGGTTGATAATCAAAGTCGTTATTTTGTAGGAATTCTACACCATTCTTCCCCAAGATGGAGACGTTGGCTCCCGAGTCCAACAACCCTAAAATAAAGCTATCTTTTATTTTTGATTTCACGAGAGGCCTTTCATCTTCCGTAAGCATTAACGTGGTGATTTGCAGCAATCTACACTCCTGTGATATCTTTTCCTGCACTTCAAAATATTTTCTGATACCGGTTGTTGTTCAACAATTGCATGTCTTATTTGTTCATACTGCTAAGCCCGAATCACTAAACTGTTGAATAAATAACTCCAATATTGAATAATGGAAAAATGGCCTTTATTAAAGTACTTCACAATAACACTTATACTTTTCAACTAGCTGGCTTAACAACCAAGCTGATTGATAGCTCAAATGAAACTCTACTTTCAAAATAATACTGCTATGGCTATGGCTAGATAGCGTCTTAATCGAAACTATTTGATAGCTCAACTCAAACTGAATTCCAGCGCCTCTACATTTTCTGCCTTTTATACTCTCTGATTTCAATGTTCGCATCTCCTAGGCGCTTCCAGAATCTACTAGTTGCCATCAGCTCTCAAACTTCTCAGCTGTAACTACTATTGCACGATTTTATAGCTTCTCTCATTGCATACTTTCAGGAGTATCTCAGATATATGCGTGTGTTTGTGCATTGATTCTCCGCTGCTAGTATATGTACATGGTACATGTGTGTAGACGCAATTATTGTTTCGTTTATGTAGATAAATAATGATTGATCTATGGATGTGCATGATATCACTGTTTAGCATCGGCTTAGAGATAGCAGCACCCCTTAGTTTTGCTAATATTCGTAACACTGCCCTCCACCTAAGTCTGATCGTCCCGATTAGACAAATCTCCCGATCTAAACGTTGCCAGCATTTCCAAGTGGATCACTTTAATTTTGGTTCGTGGTTTACCGATGGTTTGTATGCGGTACACTACATCGTTGATCTGTTTTACAGCTTTGTATGGGCCCTCCCAGTTACACTGCAATTTCGGGGACAAACCTTTTTTACGTTGCGGGTTGTATAACAGCACCAAATCTCCTTCCTGAAAACCTTCCGAATTAATTGCTTTATCGTATCTGGCTTTCATCTTGTCACTCATAATCATTGTTCGTTGCCTTATCAGCTCATGTATTTCTCTTAGCTCTTCTTCCAAATCACTAGTCGATTTCTTGCCATTTCTCTCCACATTGGCATCTATCCCAAACTTCAAATCAGCTGGCAGTCTAAGGTCATTGCCAAAAATTACTTTTGCAGGGGTTTGGCCCGTTGTCCCATTCACTGCTGATCGGTAAGCCATCAAGAATAATGGTATGCGGGTATCCCACTCTTTATGGTACTTGTCTACTACTTTCCTTAAGTGCTGCTCCAATGTTCTATTGAATCGTTCTACCATACCATCGGATTGAGGATGCAATGCAGTTGTCCGTGTTTTTCGTATGCCCAATGATTTACACATTTCCTGGAACACAGCTGATTCGAAATTTGGGATAGATGCCAATGCGGAGAGAAATGTCAAGAAATCCACTAGAGATTTGGAAGAAGAGCTAAGAGAAATACATGAGCTGATAAGGAAACGAACAAAGATTATGAGTGACAAGATGAAAGCCAGATACGACAAAGCAATTAATACGGAAGGTTTTCAGGAAGGAGATTTGGTGCTGTTATACAACCCACAGCGTAACAAAGGTTTGTCCCCGAAATTACAGTGTAATTGGGAAGGCCCATACAAAGTTTTAAAACGGATCAACGATGTAGTGTACCGCATACAAACCATCGGTAAACCACGAACCAAAATGAAAGTGGTCCATTTGGAAAGGCTGGAAACGTATAGATCGGGAGATTTGTCTAATCGGGACGATCAGACTTAGGTGGAGGGCAGTGTTACGAATATTAGCAAAACTAAGGGGTGCTGCTATCTCTAAGCCGATACTAAACAGTGATGTCATGCACATCCATAGATCAATCATTATGTATTGACATAAACGAAACAATAATTGCGTCTACACATATGTACCATGTACGTATACGAGCAGCGGAGAATCAATGCACAAACACATGCATATATCTGAGATACTCCTGAAAGTATGCAATGAGAGAAGCTATAAAATCGTGCAATTGTAGGTACAGCTGAGAAGTTTGAGAGCTGATGGCAACTAGTAGATTCTGGAAGCGCCTAGAAGATGCGAACGTTAAAACCAGAGAGTATAAAAGGCAGCAAATGTAGAGGCGCTGGAATTCAGTTTGAGTTGAGCTGTCAAGTAGTTTCGATTAAGACGCTATCTAGCGAGCCATAGCAGTATTATTTTGAAAGTAGAGTTTCACTTGAGCTGTCAGTCAGTTTGGTTGTTAAGTCAGCTAGTTGCAAAGTATAAGTTTTATTGTGAAGTACTTTAATAAAGGCCATTTTTCCATTATTCAATATTGGAGTTATTTATTCAACAGTGATTTGAGCTTAGCAGAAGGGCAAATAAGGGGATTTGCAAGTAAATTCGTTACAATTTGTATGCGGGCTTGCTCAAAAGTGACGCTGTTTCCTGAGTCAGTGCATGGGATATTGTTTCTGCAAATTTTGGCTTTGGGTTCGCGTATGTGGCTCGCTTCGTTTCAACGTCCCGTATGCCGTTAACAAAGCTCTGAATCTTTACCCTTTCACTATATTTCACGGGTGCGTCCGCATTTGCAAGATGAGCCAATCTTTCAACATCCGAAGCAAACTCCTGTAATGTCTCATTTGCTTTTTGGTAACGGTTTTGCAACTCAATTTGGTATATCTGTTTTCTATGCTCGCTTCCATAACGTCTCTCGACAGCGGCCATCAATGCTTCATAGTTGTTCCGCTCTCCCTCGGGAATCGTCTGTAGGATTTCGGCTGCTGGCCCCTTCAATGCTACGAATGGAGCAGCAACTTTATCTTCAGCATTCCAGTTGTTCACTGCTGACGTCTTCTCAAATTGAAGCTTGAATACTTCGAAAGGAACAGAGCAGTCAAAAGATGGAGTTTTTACCCTCGGATTGCTCGCTGGAACAGCTGGGCGATTTAGTTGTAACTGTTGCATAAGACCTTTCAACGCTTCTAACTCGGCATCAATTTTGTCCTCGAGTTGTAAAATTTTTGCATCCTGCTCTTCCAGTTTCGCAAAGAGCTGCGATGATACCTGTTCCGAAATTTTTGTCGACATTCCAGATATACGTGCCTCTTGCGCTTCCAGTTGAGATGACATATGCGACGCCTTTTCTGAAATGCGTGCCTCCTGTGACTTCAGCTGAGATGCCATTGTCGATGTTTGTACAGATATTGTGCTCGTCACTGTCTGCGGTGTTTCGTTTTTTTCTTCCATTTTTGTTGTTGTTTTGTCGCTATCATAATGAAAGACATACTCCTCAGCATTGTAGATTCCTTCAAAAACCATAGCTACACTTAGTCGCTTTTGTAGTTGGGATTTATCGCCAGAAGTAGCCAATCCACGGACTTCCAACTCCTCCTTCAGTTGCTGGATCGTCACTTCACTCAACTTTGCCATGTCCAAGTTGTATTCCCAATCTTCGGAATTTATTCAACAATTCCTCTTCTGACACCGATTGTAACGAATTTACTTGCAAATCCCCTTATTTGCCCTTCTGCTAAGCTCGAGTCACTAAACTGTTGAATAAATAACTCCAATATTGAATATTGGAAAAATAACCTTTATTAAAGTACTTCACAAAAACACTTATACTTTGCAACTAGCTGGCTTAACAACCAAACTGATTGATAGCTCAAATGAAACTCTACTTTCAAAATAATACTGCTATGGTTCGCTAGATAGCGTCTTAATCGAAACTGCTTGATAGCTCAACTCAAACTGAATTCCAGCGCCTCTACATTTGCTGCCTTTTATACTCTCTGATTTCAACGTTCGCATCTTCTAGGCGCTATCAGAATCTACTCCTTGCCATCAGCTCTCAAACTTCTCAGCTGTAACTACAATTGCACGATTTGATAGCTTCTCTCATTGCATACTATCAGGAGTATCTCAGATATATGCATGTGTTTGTGCATTGATTCTCCGCTGCTCGTATACGTACATGGTACATATGTGTAGACGCAATTATTGTTTCGTTTATGTAGATACATAATAATTGATCTATGGATGTGCATGATATCACTGTTTAGCATCGGCTTAGAGATAGCAGCACCCCTTAGTTTTGCTAATATTCGTAACAATACCTATGTTCCCTTTCTTTTAGATTAAGTGAGAAATGCGTCTGGCAAGCGGCATCCCTATACTGGCGTTGCAGAATTCTGGTCCGTTCGCCCATCGCGGATGAGGACGTTTGGCTACCGGATTCAAAACTATTGGAATTGTCCGTACTGTCAGGGAAAGTTATTATTACATTTGGGTATTCTTTCGCCAGGTTACTACTGCACCTCGGAAGCTCACTACCTCCATGCATCCCGGTACCTGCGAGAGACCCATCCTCTGGTTCAGCACACGGGACGACGCCTCGAGCACTGGCTGGTATGGGGGCTATGACACCGAACGAGGTTCCCCCGCCTTCTCGTTTGGGTACTGGTTTCCCTGCCTGCGATGCTCTCTAGGGCATTTAGGAGTAAGTACTCCCTTATACCTACATTTAAAACAAAATGAATTCCTAATGGGTTCCTCACAGTAAATATAGGAATGCCCCATAGCCTGACAATTCCAACATTGGATTCCTGAATAGTCCGGTTTCCTGTTGCGTCGATACTCTAATGGCTCTATCTGCGGATCAGCTTTGCAGTCCTCGCCTTCCATCCTCATGTCCGGGGTTATCGTACGGGCTTCGTTCACGTGCCGTCCTGGGTAAGTGGCTCCCAACAACTTGCTTTCTTTCAGCACTTGTTCTCCTCTGCGTGCTACATCGCGTATATCATGGAGGGTCCTCACTTCCGCGTTGAAGAGCATCAGCTAAAGGCTACTGTTGACGTTCCTTTTTATGATGTCAATCAGTAAAACCTCTGACATTGGTTCTCTTAAGCGCGCGTTCAAGGAGATTATGTCCGTGAGAAAAACGTCATAGCACTCACTTATCTTTTGCTTACGCATGGAGATCTCCATCATGATCTCGTGGTCACTCTTTAGAGTACCGAACTATCTCTTTAAGGAATAGCATAAAAAGGCATATGTCGCATTTGGGTTTTGTTTCGTGAACAGCCAGTACCACTCTTTTACCCGCCCAGAAAAGAATAGGTGGAAACTAGCCATTATTTGGTCGTCAGTGCATTGTGTACGGTCACACAGGGTGTTTAGCTTAAATAGGAAGTCCGCAACGCTCCCAGTGCCGTCGAACGATAGTTTCCACTCCTGGGGTTTTACTACTATGTTGTTCGGAGCAGGGTTCATTGGAGTTACAACTGCTGGAAGTGGATTACGTTCCATTCTATTCGCGTTCCTGTTCAAATTTATGGATTGCTGCGCAGACTCGAGAGCTGCGTTGAGTTGGTCCATGTTGTTTCGAATTGTTCCCATCTCCCTACGCATTTATTTCTGCGAGGTCCGGAAAAGCTGGTGTAACACTTCCACCCACGAGTATTGACGAGGGGCTTCAGTAGGGATCCCTGGGGTGTGCGCCCTATCGCTTGCAGCTTCTCCAAAAGTTCCACAATTTAGTGGTAAAGCACTAGCTCCGTCCAGTGCGTATGTTGACACATTGGTCATTAGCCCCGAGACATTATGCGCGTTCATCAGGAACGCGTTCTGGTTACTGGTGCTTCCCGGTCTATCCAGTTTTTTGTGCTGGTTATTTAGGTCCGAGCCTGCATTCGTCCCCGCGGGATCTCCCTATTGCCTACCTACTGGCGTATGCATCACCAGGGGACGCTTAGTCTTCGAAAAAAAAACCCCTATTATTGCCACCCCGGTGCTAGTTCCCTCTAAAGCTTCCAGCACTCCCGAACGGAGTATTCCGGCCCGGTTGCCCAAAAGACTGGTCACGCGACATTATAATCAAGAAAAAAATTTGTAAATTGTTAAATCTTAGTATTGGTATCTCAGAAAAAAACTTCTGTTTAAAACAAAACGTAAAGCAGTTAGGGGTTAAGAAATAAGATCAGAATTCACCCTATATTATAGACGATGATTGGTTAAAAAAATGTATATATATATATATAAATTTGCGCGAGGAAATAAGAAAAATTCGCGAGAATAAATACAAAAATACGATCAATATTTATTCGATAATCGTATCGAGTAATAAAAAAAAGGTGGAAAGAAAGTGATTATTTAAACATACGTCTTATATAATCAATAAAAAACAGGATAGGTTTCGCAAAACTACTTGTGTATTTAGATGCAATAGGAATGCTGACATCCCATCATTCGAAGGCACATGGTATATAAAAAAATGTTTGTTACATAAAAAAAAAGATTCACTCACACTGGTCCCTAGTGCTCCCAACCGCAGCGCATAAAGGGGTCTTGAGGACCTACCTCTGGGACTGGTTGGGGCCACTAGGGTAAATTTCCTACAGACACAGTTTGGTCCCAACACACCCAGCCACAACGCAGAGGCGGTCTCCAGGGGCTCGCTAGTGGGACTGGCTGGGGGTGTTGACGTCTCCCGTCCATTCACCCTGGCCATCCCTCCTGCCTCCACCGCTATGGGTGGAGAGGCTTCATTGCCCGCTCCCCAGACTGGTTGGACAGGGAAGGGTGCCGCTTTGAATCCCAGCTCAACCCGTCACAATCCAGGTGGTATTCAGTGCTACCACCTGAGACGTGAGATGAGCTGGGCTCTTTACAATTCACACTCACTCACACATACCGGACAACACAAATTCGGCAAAAGAAAAAAATTAAACGTTATAAAAAAATAATAATAAAACACAATTAGCGGACATATATGTATATCACCAAGCCGACTAACGGACAACATTCGGGAAAACTAAAACCCCAAATATACAAAAATTAAGTGCGTGCAGCACTGCCTCACCGGGTGAATACAAAATCCGGAGGACTTGACGTGTAGTCTCGGGGATCCCTCAGCTACCCGAGACGATGATCACTCCGGACACCCTGATCCGTTCAACCATCCAACCGCAACGCAGGTGGCTGCTCCTGCGGCTGCTTATCTCGGACTGGTGGGATGGTCAACTTCCCAAGTTGACCAGGAATTACCCTCGCAATCATCGCCTCAGGAACCGCGTTGGGCGCCATCTGTTATGGCGCCCTCTGCAACTGTCATCGCGACAGTGCCTCGGACACCAAAACGTTGGGCGCCATCTGTTATGGATTCGCATCTTTGATGTAGCAGTAAGGAAGGCAGGCGGCATGATCTAGTGATGCTCTGTAGCTAGTCATGTCGGCTGGGCGGGGTTCTTGCCAACCTTACTGTCCTGCGCCATAAACAGAAAAAAATCCTATCATGCCTTTGAAATGGTCAAACAGCGCAGAACTAATCAAAACGCTGGAAATTCAAAATAAAACGGCATCCGGCTGGACCGGATGCTACGGAGAGACCGTTGAAATATTCAAATATGTAATTCAAAAAGAAACTAAAAAAACAATATAACGCAAAAAAAATTACCGAACCGGACATGACCGGTTGCTAACGCTGGAAATCTGAAAAAATTAAACAAACTGAAAAAAAATAAAAGAGGGGAAAACAAAAAATAGGCCGAATATACATGGGGGGCGGCTCGGGTGTTGCTGCGACGCCCGGTGCTTGACCCACCCTCAAATCCATGGCCACCGGCGCACCTATTTTTCGGTGGCCCCTTACCTGTATACTAGAGATATACGCCGCCGATAAACGCGCCGCCGCCGCCGATTTTGGTCGTTTTTCGCACGCCGCCGCCGAATGTCAAAAATATCGGCGTGGCGGCGCGGCGTCCGGCGCGTTACTATATTTTCTACTCGTTTAAGACTGTTTAGGCCATTTATTGTTCATGTCGAAAATTGGTCGGATATGGTAGAAAGTGGTATCAACGGATGCGCAGTTATAAGAAACTAATTGCAAAATGTAACTATTTATAACTATTCAAAAGTTATTTAAAATAACAGGCGCTTTCGATGTCAGCTTAACACGGACTTTCCATCACCCAATTCAGCAAGTTATTAAAACAAAATACTAAAAGAAAAGTTATATAATAAATTTATATGCTCACTTTGCATTTTTGAAAAAATTAATAATGAACAATCAATTCAAATAATATGACCCAAGGCGAACATGTTTTTAAATTGTCCTCAAGAAGAAATCAGTGATGCAAAATCCTTTAGTAAGTTCTAGGGGCATAAACACTCCTTTGAAATTATTCTTACCTCATACTTAAGTTGAGGATATATGTACTTATGAGAAGGGTTTGAAAAATCACTAAGTCTTGCATTCAAACATCTGTTGTTTATTTGCGAAACTGTACAATAGCGTCTGAAATGTTAATTTTGATTTTCACACTTAATCCTTCAACACCCAGGTCTCCCGGTTTAACATTTCCTAAAGTTGGCGGCCCTATCCAAAACTAGTCCCTTGGAGTGAATCACATTGATTATAGCTGTTGAAATAATAACTTGGAGTTTTAAGTTCAATATTTCCTATTGAGAACATATTTCTAATAATTAGAATGAATAAGACATATTACATATATTGATGAGTTAACTATATGTACACATGAATTTTATGTTTTAGTCCTCATTAAATCGTTGAACTAAGAAGTGCTTTTCTTTTATTGTACCGGACATTTACGCAAGTATACAAATCCCCTTCCAAATTCCTACCAACAAAGGTTATGGTCCCAGATCGCGTGTGAAGTTATTTAAAATTTAATAATTAATCGGGTTTTACAAAAAAAAATTTTAAAAATGAATTCGAGTTTGCAAATCGAAAAACTGAGCGATAATAACTATGATGTGTGGTGCATGCAAATGCGCAGCATATTGGTTAATATGGACCAATGGCGCATCGTTAATGAAGATTGTAAGCGCAGTGATGAAAATGCAGAAAAGTGGGATCAAGATGATCAAAAAGCGCTAGCTAATATTATTTTATGCGTAAAACCGACGCAACTCAGCAATATTAAGGCTTGTAAAACTTCAGTGGAAGCATGGAAGAGACTTCGTGATGTTCATGTGCCGAGGGGACCTTTACAAAAAGTCTCGCTTTATAAAAAGTTGCTTGGTTGCAGTATGTCTGCTGGTCAAAGCATGTCAACTTATCTAAATTCGTTTGTCGAAGTCGTAGATAAATTAGCCGAAGTGAACATCGAGTTAAACGAAGAGCTAAAAGTCATAATACTATTATCTAGTTTGCCGTCCGAGTACGAAAACTTCGTGGTAGCTATCGAGACTCGTGATGAATTGCCGAGTTTCAGTACTTTAAAAGTAAAGCTGTTAGAAGAGGGTGCTAGAAGGGAACAACAAGCAGATCAAAAAGCTCCTGCGCAAGCTGTTTATACAAGTGTAAGAGAATCAGCGCATAATGGTAATAAAATAAATACAAAAGCAAAAAGTCATGTAAAGTCAAATGAGTTCAAGGGTAAATGCTTTAGTTGTGGCATGCGTGGCCATACGGCTTCACAATGCAAAAGAAAGGGCAAACAACAATATGATCGTGAAGATAAACAAAGTTCTAAAATTAACGAGCTTTCTTACGCTGTATATGCTGCTGCTGTGGGGGATGAACGAAGTAAATACAATTGGTGTGTCGACAGTGGTGCAACAACACATATGTGTTGCGACAAGAATATGTTCGTGTCATTCATCGAAAAACGAGAAAAAGTTATGTTAGCAGCAGATAATTTCACTTACTCACAAGGTATAGGTACGGTCAAAATAAAAACAAATGAATGTGAAATAGAGCTACGTGATGTATTGTTTGTGCCTTCACTGAAAATGAACTTTTATTCTGTTAACAAAGCTCTGCAGCATAAACATACAGTGGTATTCAAAAACTATGTTGTGGAAGTAAAAAATTCCATAGGGTTAACATTGCTTAGAGCTAGATTACAAAATGATTTGTTTATATGCAATGCACAAGTACAAGGTTCAAAAATTTATTTAAATAATTTAAAGTGGCATAATCGATATGGTCATATAAACTTCGAAAGTTTAAAGAAAATTGCCGACAAAGGTTTAGTGCGAGGTATGGACACAAAAGATGTGAAAACAAAAACAAATTGTGACACATGCAACAAAGCAAAATTAAGTGCAATGCCTTTTCCAAAAAAATTTGAAATTGAGTCAAAAGAAATATTAGAGCTTGTGCATACAGATGTATGTGGACCCATAAACGTAAAATCAGTAGGTGGTGCACGATACTTTCTCACATTTATTGACGATTTCTCGAGAATGATTTTTGTTTATTGTATTAAAGAAAAGAGCGAAGTATTTGAAAAGTTTCAATTATTCAAAAATATGGTCGAATGTCAAACTCAGAAGAAAATTAAAAAGCTCCGAAGTGACAATGGTACGGAGTACATAAACAATAAATTTACCGATTTTTTAAATGAGTGCGGAATTAAAAGGCAGTTAACTGTGCCATATACTCCCCAGCAAAATGGAGTGGCAGAGAGAGTTAACCGCACAATTGTAGAAATGGCTAGAAGTTTGCTGGTGCATGCAAATATAGAACAAGAATTGTGGGGTGAAGCTATACACACAGCTGTATATTTACGTAATCGCGCACCTACAAAATTACTTAGAGATTGCACTCCTTATGAGATTTGGTACAACAAAAAGCCGTCGGTAAAACATTTCAGGGTTTTTGGTTCGCGCGCATTCGCGTTAAATAAAACGCAGCGTGGTAAATTCAGCGCAAAGGGCAAAGAGTATTTGTTCGTCGGATATTCTGAGGTTGCAAAAGCTTATCGCTTGTATGATAAGGAAACAAGGCAAATTTGTGTAAGACGTGACGTAAAATTTTTAGAAGATGAAGTCAACTTAGCTGTGCCCGAAGGTGACACCAAAAACAGAGATGAAAATGACATTGCTACAATTTTTGTAAAAATCGACGATCGTAAACATGTTGAAGAAGAGCGGAAAGAAGATGAAGAGTTTGAAAGTTGCACCGAAGACGAAACAGAGGTAGAAGAGGCAAATGTAGGCAATGTTGCAGAGAATGGAATCGTTTCGGATGAAATGCAAATAATAGGTGAGTCTCATAGAAATGGAAACGAATCACGTCGCGGTCGAGGTAGGCCAAAAATTATTCACACTGGTCAAGTAGGGCGTCCCAAAAAAGAGTATCAGATGCTAAATTATCTACAATATGGTGAAGATGTAGACACGCCTCGATCGGTCAAAGAAGCATTGTCAAGCGAATACTCCTTTGAGTGGAAGAAATCAATGGAAGAAGAATATTCGGCGCTTCTTGCTAACAACACTTGGTCAGCAGTAGGTCTGCCTGATGGTCAAAAAGCGATTGGATCGAAGTGGGTTTTTCGAATAAAACGTGATTCAGATGGCAATATTCAAAAGTTCAAGTCGAGACTAGTAGCAAAAGGCTGCAGTCAGCAGCTGGGTTTAAATTACTGGGAAACTTTTTCGCCTGTAATACGATATGAAACAATTCGTATGCTACTTGCTATTGCCGTTGAGAAAGAGCTTCACTTACATCAGATCGATATTTCCAATGCATATCTCAATAGTAAGCTTACGGAAGAAATTTACCTTAAACAACCAGAAGAATTTGTAGACAATAAAAATCCTAATAAAGTTTTAAAGCTAAATAAAGCCATTTACGGCTTAAAGCAGTCTGGGCGACACTGGAATAGTACTCTTGATGTAGCATTGAAAGATATGGGTTTCAGCCCATGCAAAAGCGAACCGTGTTTGTATGTCAAACAATACAATGGCAGTTATAGTTACATCGCCGTTTATGTCGACGATCTTATCTTAGCATGTCCAAGCGAGAAAGAGATTGCGAGCATTAAAAAATCATTATCGTCTAAATTTCAACTACACGATAGCGGGGCAATGACATTTTTTCTTGGCTTCGAAATAGAACGTCAGGGTAAGACAGGTGCGATTTCTGTGTGTCAGAAGAACTATATAAACGAGTTATTGAGTATGTATGGTGTGACATCATGTCGTCCGGTAAGCACACCTCTAGATCCTGGTTTTCAAGTAAGCTGCAGAAATGACAAGTGCACTAAAATAGACGCAACAAGCTATCAATCGTTAATTGGATCTTTAATGTACTTGGCCATTTCAACGCGGCCAGACATTATGCACGCAGTAAGTTTATTAGCACAAAGAAACCAAGAACCCCACACCGAACATGAGGCTGGTGCAAAACATGTCCTACGATACTTATCAAAAACCATCAATTTAAAGTTACACTACTGCAAAAATGGTAAACCGGTAGAAGGCTATGCGGATGCGGATTGGGCGAGTAACAATTTAGATAGGAAGTCATACACCGGTTATTCGTTCTTTTTGGCGGGTAGCGCTTTTTCCTGGCAAGCAAAGAAGCAAGATGTAGTCGCATTGAGCAGCACAGAGGCTGAGTACATCGCTTTAAGTACGGCAGCAAAAGAGGCTGTATATCTGCGGCGCTTACTTAAAGAAGTTGGTTTTATTCACGACATCGGTCCTGTTAAGTTAAAAGGCGACAACATGAGCGCAATTCAAATTTCAAAGAACCCTGTGTTTCACAAGCGAACCAAGCACATAGATTTGAAATATCATTATATCCGAGAAGTTGTCGAACAAAAAATAATAGAATTAGAGTACGTCTCCACAAATGAAAATGTTTCTGATATTTTTACAAAAAATCTGCAAAAACAGAAACATTTAAAATTTGTTCAAATGCTTGGTCTTAAAAATTAACTGAAGAAATATTTAACTTAAGAAAGAGTGTTGAAATAATAACTTGGAGTTTTAAGTTCAATATTTCCTATTGAGAACATATTTCTAATAATTAGAATGAATAAGACATATTACATATATTGATGAGTTAACTATATGTACACATGAATTTTATGTTTTAGTCCTCATTAAATCGTTGAACTAAGAAGTGCTTTTCTTTTATTGTACCGGACATTCACGCAAGTATACAAATCCCCTTCCAAATTCCTACCAACAATAGCCTATCAACCAAGTTTAAATATCACCTACACGTTACGGCTCCTTTTACAATTGTGAATACGTAGGCACATATATCTATCAGTTGAGGCTTTGTCCTTCGCAAGAACACTCAAAGTGGTGAAGCAAAAGCTTTCCCAAGACAGTGGAACTAATGACCGTGTGATACTACCCTAACGTAGTGGACAGTCGAACTTGTCTGAAAACTGAAGCTACGCGGTCATCCATAATGAGCTACTATATCGTAAGGCCGGAAAACAGTAGTTAACAACTTTCAACTTAAAATCCGTCGACTTTCATTCTAAATTTGATTTAACGAAGACTATTGAAATCAATGTTGTGAACACAAACGTCTGCAATCTTTGGTCTACATTTTAAAAATTTTATCCAGGGTCCTTGTAAAATTTTAATTATGTAGATGCGCCGAGGATTATATGGATTTTCACCCATGACGCAATGACATCCACTTAGACTGCTTATGAATTCGAGGGCGGCATCTTTGGCCGAATAGTCACTCCCTAACGTTTCAAAGTGTAGCTCGGCAGCATAGCGCGACAAAAGCATCCGTTGGAAAGTCTTCGGAGCTACACCTAGAGCTTCTAGGAAAGTGACGTCGACGAAGGTATGAGTTCGAAGTCGCAGTCCTTTAGCTTCTGTACTAGCATATGGTGTGAGGCTCAGGAGGCGTGGTAGCGATTCCTACAGTTCTCACGTCGGAAATTTTAGCTCTTAAAAACAGCTGAAAAAACTGGAGGCGCCCTGTGCCACGATAGTAATGAGTATTAATAGACCATTCATAGCAACCCTAAGTCGCCTTTATGCGTGACCGCCAAGGAGCGACAAATGATTTAAAGAAATTGTGTTCGCGACGATTATTAGGAGTTATACCTAGGTGAAACTACGCTTTGCACGAGATATACAGGCAAAAGTGTGACTATTTTATGTATCTCTATTTCTTTTCAGCAGACGCAGCAGTACCAATTCCAAAGACCGGGGTTAGGTTCGAAGCCCCTCTGGAGCATGCGAATGAGGGACAATCCCTTCGCAAGGAGCTACTCCTGAAAATTTTTGAACGGTCTGCGAGATTTTGATGCAAAACCCCGGATCTTTCCGAAATGGCCAACACGTTGATTTCCTTAAATACATATAAACAAAACCTTTCCTAAATATTATTTTTTTAAATAGAAAAATCATGATCGGCGTAAACCTCTAGTGTATACCCTATGTGCCTTCTAAATGAGAAGAAACCTCAGCATTCCCATTTATAATACAGATTTATTTATAATTCATTATAATAGAAAACTTATTCCGTACTTATAGCCAATACATGTTATACAACTAACCCTATACTAAGGCTTATTCAAACTAATATAAGGGAAACCCTAAGCAAAAAACTCAAGGTTAGGCTAATCTCATATTCTTTTAAAAAAAAAAAAAATTTTAGTTGCAAGGTTAGCGGAAGGCCATAGATATAATTAAGTAGGGGGCGGAAGAGTATATATAAAAAAATTGCTTTATTTTAAATTATTTTGTTTTTTTTTTTTTATAGTTTAATATTTTATTTTTGTTTTTCTTATTTTAGTTTATCTCATTGTATTTTATTTTATCTTATTTTAGTTTATTTCATTTTATTTAGTTTAACATTACTCTTAATTTTATATAAGGTAGTTTATTTTTTATTGAAGATTCAGCTCAATTTTATTGTATTTTATTCTAATTCATTTTATTTTATCTTCAAAAAAAAAATGTTTTCTTCCTGATTTTAATAAATATTATATATATATATATATATTTATATATATTCTAAATATATGTATGCAGTACCACTGTTAGGTATCGTAACAAGCTTAGTTTTTGAAGAAATGGAAATTTAAATTATTTCGCTCATTTAAAGGAGCATGAGAAGTTAGCAGCTGTGTCAAATATGCTTATCTACCCCAATTTTCTTATTTTATAATTTCGTCTGCTAACTATTAATATGTTAGTGCAAAAACTTGCTCGAAGGTATGTTCAAAAAGCGCTAGTAGAGTATCCAATGCGCGCGAATGTTTTACAATTTAAATTATGGCATTGCCAATTTCGAAATTAACTTAGAAATGGTTTTCAAAATTTTGCACTTTCGGTTTTTGACTCTAATATTCATATAATATTAAGCTTCCTAATATTAGGTTTGAAAATTCGAAATTAGGTTCAAAATAATAAAAATAATTCCATTTCCTTATTCTAAAGTCTTAATGCCGTATTAGATAAGAATATAACATAGTATTATCAAAGGTGTATGCACGTACATAGGCTATGTTGCTGATACATATGCACATAAATTTCGAGTAGTTCTTGTAATTGATATTAACTATGAGTAAAAGATGAATGTGTCGTTAGGCAGATGTACATACGTAAGTGCATCGTATGGCATTGTGTGGTTTTAGTCTACTAGCAGCTACAAATAGGTATGTATGTTTATAAAATATGCTAAAGCAACGTTATAATAAAATTGAATTTTATTACACAAATGCCATCAAAACCGATATATTAATGAAGTAAATTTTGTTTGGTTACTGGCAGCCGCAAAATTTACTTACAAATTAAAAAAAAAATAGTTTGAATTTCTGTGTATACATGTGCGTATGTTGTGTTTCTGATACATATGCACACAAATTTTAGGTAGTTGGATACTTGAGAATAAGCATATTTAAAAGATAAATGTATGTCTATGCCTATGTATATACGCAAGTGCATGATAAAGTATGGGTGAGTTGATTCTACTAGCAACTATGAATAGATATGTATGCTTATAGAATATGCTGAGTCAAAATTATAATAAAATTGCATTTTATTAAACAAATGCAATCAAAGCCGAAATATTAATGAAGTAACTTTTGTTTGTTGCTGCCAACCGCAAAATTTACTTACAAATATTAACCAAAGCTTTAGAAAAAAAATTAGCGCATATGCTAAATGCGAGCAGCTATCAAACACGCCTCAAATTTGGCGTTTAATGTAACACACAATTAGGCGTAATTCTTATTACATATTTGGATATTAACTTAATGAAAACGTTTTTCTTCTACAATGCCATCCTAAGACAGCTTAATGGCTTAAATATATTTAAATTCAATTATAAATTTAAATTCAAAGGAAAAAAGTTTAAATTTCTAAATCATTCGTATTATGGAACGAACTAACCCATTATATGGTGTTCCCGTTGTCTGAGCCGGTGGTGCAGGAGGCCGTTTAGATGGGTCTCTGCCTTTTATTTGTTACTGATGGTTTTGCAGGAGGCCGTTTAGGTGGGCCTCTGCCTTTTAGTTGTTACTGCCGATGCTTCAAGAGACCGTTTAGGTGGGCCTCTGCCTTTTAATTGTCACTCTCGGTGGTGCAGGAGGCCGTTTAGATGGGCCTCTGCCTTTTAGTTGTCACTGTAGGTGGTGCAGGAGGCCGTTTAGATGGGCCTCTGCTTTTTTTATGACACTGTTCTCTTGTTGCACGCTGTGGCGCGCTGCTGATATTCATGCACGGTTGGGGTATACGTTTGTAGGTAGTATTGGCGAGCGGTGTTGTGCTGTCGGTGGTGGTAGTGCGTGGTGTGGTGATGGTGGAGCTATGAAATAAGAAAGAATGCTGTTAATGTTTTATAAGCGACGTACAACCTATTACATGGATTATGTATTGCTTTAGTTAGCAATTTGGTCATAATCCGTTTTCGCTAAGAACAGGGCTGCTCAACCCCTATGCACTTGTAGCACGTTTGTTTTGTTTTGCTCCGAATCATATGCGCAGATACAAATTCATATTTTAAAAAAAAATTTTCATGCGCTCGCATATGCCCTCACATATAATTTTGAGTCGTATGAAAATGCTCGAATTTCTTATGACAGTGCCAAGAAAAGCGCTTCCGTATGAAACTTAGGCACTTGTGTAAGATAAAAAATATTTTACACTTGCAATTTGACAGCAAAAATGTATTCAAAAATAAATAGCACTAAAAAAATGGTTATTAAAATTGGTTCATAAATAAAATTATGATATTGATAATTAGAAAAATAGATAGCTAACCGCGTAGCTGAGTACATGGTGCATATGACCAAAGAATATAGGCAAAACTGTACCCAAAAGAATAGGAGCATCTTTGCACTGGTTATTTTTATAATTGGTCGAAGAACGTTAGTGAAATCTCTTCTTGCTTTAACAACGTTAAGTCGGTAGATCTAAAATTTAGCAAGCTTTTGAGAGATTTCTTGGAGCAAGCTTAATATGAACGAATATATATTTTTACGCAGTTAGGTGCGTTTAATTTTAATATTTCCGCCAATAGACTAGACCCTTGAGCGACTTTTGGGACCACGAATTAGGCTTATTATTGCCATATTTTTACTTCCCGGATTACAATAAATTAGCTAAAACTAATAATGGTCTAAACTTACCAATTTATTGCGGTTAATTTTAACAACGCACCTTTTTTTCTATTTTTTTTCACTACCAATCATATTGAAAAATTCACTTGGTGGAACATACCGCCGCCAACGATTGCAATTTCGCGAATGATTTCTACAAATGGCGCCCCCACGCCGTCACTTGTTAAAACAAAATTCCACCATTATTGCGACTGCGCAGTGGAACGGCGCCGTTAAATCGCATGATTTAACTGTAGTTGCCATGTTGGAACCATACGAGGTGGTGGTCGCTGTGACATTCCTGCAGCTATCATTAAAAGTTCCATATACTTTTTTTTGTGGAGCGATGAACTAATGTCAAAATCGTACTGCGCTGAAAGTTAATGTGTCGAATCGTATAAAACTACAAGTCAGCTGTCACCTTGTATAGTTACGCCATGGTGGTTGCCGTTATTGTGAATTTTCCCACACCATTGGATTATTTCGCGAAGCCACCTGCGCGAAATTAACAACAATTTGCTTTAACCACCCCAGGCAGACATGAGTGAGGGTGAATTCTACCTTTTTCCCTATCACTAGCCAACTGGTACGTTCCAAGGGTGAATCTCCCAAGTGGACCATAACAGTATATTAATCCACAAGTTGCTTAAGTATATACACACCGAGACACATATATACAGCAAAACAATTTCCTTGTCTACATTTAGGCGCATCCGTTCATTGGGTTTGTGTTCTGGCCGATCTATATCATTTAGGTGCATTCGTATGACACCGCAAAACAACAAAACAATTTCGTTGCCTACATTTAGGCACATCCGTTCAAAACCGCAAATGTGTGCATGTGTGTGTGTGTGTGTATGCGTTTGAACTTTGTAAACCCAGCAAATCGAGTGACTGATACTGATCTGATCAGATTTCTTGCTGCTGCTGCACACATTTGCGGTTTTGAACGGATGCGCCTAAATGTAGGCAACGAAATGATATAGATCGGCCAGAACACAAACCGAAAAAACGGATGCGCCTAAATGTAGGCAACGAAATTGTTTTGCTGTATATATGTGTGTCGGTGTATATATACTTAAGCAACTTGTGGATTAATATACACATAAAAACCTACCATCTGCAAAAACAAAATCGATTCATAAATAGATGAGATATCTTCACAACAAATATGTACAAGGAAATTACCGGTAACATTATTTAACGTTACAGTGACCTTGTTAGCAAACCCCGAGTCAAGTTTAATATATAACAGTTCGAAATAAGTAAAATTGATATCAGACCAGATTCTTATCAGATACACAACTGTTAGGTAACAGATTTAACAGATTCTTATCAGATACTCATCTCATAGATAACAGATTTTTTCGATCGCTCCTTTAAAATCATGTCAAATAATCATATGACTGTATTAGCAAAGCGGGTTGTGCGCTGGGCTTGGGACCCGCCACGTAAAACCATACTCCAATGAAATATAACAACAAGCCTCGGATAAATACACTCTCTATTGATGACGAACATGGCAAACGTTTGAAGGACAATGAATTGAGGGCATGCACCTGGAACGTTCGCTCCCTGAATGGGATTGGTGCAGATGCCCGGCTGGTTGATGTCCTCGTCAAAGCAAAATCTGACATCACCGCCATCCAAGAAATACGTTGGACGAAGCAAGGAAGAAAGAAGATCAAAAATTGTGACATCTATTGGAGTGGCCATACGAATAAGCGCAGTTTCGGCGTCGGATTCGTGGTGGGAGAGAGACTTTGTCGCCAAGTGCTGGCATTCACTCCTGTGGACGAGCGTCTCGCCGCTATCCGAATAAATGCAAAATTTTTTAATATATCATTCATCTGCGCCCATGCGCCGGCAGAGGAAAAAGACGATGAGGTGAAAGGCACTTTTTATGAAAAATTAGAACGCACATACGAGCGCTGCCCCCGTCATGATATAAAAGTCGTTCTTGGCGACTTTAACGTCAGGGTGGGCAAAGAAAGTGTTTTTGACCCTACAGTCGGAAAGTTCAGCCTACACAATGAAACTTCTCCTAACGGACTGAGGTGATTGACTTTGCCGGTGCTCGAAACAAGGTCATATCCAGCACGAGGTTCATGCATAAAAAGATACATCAAGCTACATGGCTGTCCCCTGATCGAAATACTCGCAATCAGATCGATCACGTTGTGATAGACGGACGGCATGCCTCCAGTGTTTTAGATGTGCGCACGATCCGAGGACCTAACATCGACTCGGACCATTATCTCGTTGCAGCCAAAATACGCCCCCGCCTCAACGCGGCTAAAACCAAGGAACAAAAAGCAAAAGGAAAGCTAGACGTCGAAAAGCTTCAATCACAACAGACTGCCAATGATTTCGCAACTCGACTCTCACACCTGTTCTGTGAGAGCACAAATCATTCTGAAGGAATACAGGAGCAGTGGGAGCATATCTCCAAAGCACTTCGTACTGCCGCCGAGGAAAAAATTGGTTACCGGCGGCCACGAAAAAACAACTGGTACGATGAAGAATGAAGCGTTGCAACTGAAAGAAAAGATGCTCCCTACAGGGCTACGTTAAAAGCAAGCGCGACAAGAGGAGTGTGTGAACGCTATCGTGAGTGGAAAAGGGAAGCGAGACGCCTTTTCAGGAAGAAAAAAGCAGAAGCAGAAAGGCGTGAGTTCGAGGAGCTTGAGCTGCTAGCCACCAGGAATAACGCCCGAAAATTCTACCAAAAAATACGGCGACAGAAGGAAGGTTTTAAGACCGGGGCAAACTCCTGTAGGAATGAAAACGGCGACCTTGTAACTGATATCCAGAGAGTGCTTAGATTATGGAGGGAATACTTCTCTGCTCTCGTAAATGGAGGCAGCAATTCACCGCGCAGAGATGAAGAACCCGATGCCGCAATCGATGATGATGGAATATATGTCCCCCCACCCGACTTGACGAAGTTAGCATAGCAATAACCAGATTGAAAAACAACAAGGCCGTGGGCGCTGATGGATTGCCTACGGAGCTATTCAAGTACGGCGGCGAGGAGTTGGTAAGGCGCATGCAGCAGCTTCTTAGCAAAATATGGGCGGACGAGTGCATCCCGATGGTTGGAATCTAAGTGTTCTTTGCCCAGGCCACAAGAAGGGGGATACTGCAAAATGCACCAACTATCGTGGAATCAGCCTTCTTAATATCGAATATAAGATCCCTTCAAGTGTATTGTGCGAAAGATTGAAGCCCACCGTGAACCGGCTGATTGGACCTTATCAGTGCGGCTTCAGACCTGGTAAATCTACCATCGACCAGATTTTCACAATGCGTCAAATCTTGGAAAAACCCGTGAAAAGAGAATCGATACACATCACCTTTTCGTCTACTTTAAAGCCGCCTTCGACAGCACGAAAAGGAGCTGCCTATATGCCGCTATGTCTGCATTTGGTTTCCCCGCAAAACTTATACGGCAAAATGACGTTGAGCAACACCATCAGCTCAGTCAGAATTGGGAATGATCCGAGCCGTTCGAAACTAAATGAGTTTTCGGACAGGGTGACCCCCTATCGTGTGATTTCTTTAATTTGATGCTGGAGAAAATTATACTAGCTGCAGAACTTAACCGCACTGGAACCATATACCTACTATAAAAGCGTGCAATTACTGGCATATGCTGATGACATTGATATCATCGGCCTAAACACCCGCGCTGTTAGTTCTGCTTACTCCAAACTGGAAAAAGAAGCGGTAGAGATGGGTTTAATGGTGAATGAGGACAAAACGAAGTACCTGCTGTCATCCAGCAAAGAGTCAGCGCATACGCGCCTTGGCAACCACGCGACTGTTGGCAGCCATAATTTCGAAACAGTAAAAGATTTCGTTTATTTGGGAACCAGCATCAACACTAGCAACAACATCAGCACTGAAATCCAGCGAAGAATCAATCTTGCCAATAAATGCTACTTTGGACTAGGTAGGCAATTGAAAAGTAAAGTCCTCTCTCGGCGAACGAAAATCATACTCTACAAGTCACTTATCGTACCCGCCCTGCTATATGGGGCAGAAGCATGGACCATGACAACAGCAGATGAAGCGGCTTTGGGATTGTTCGAGAGAAAAGTTCTTCGAAAGATTTATGGACCTCTACGCGTTGGCGATGGCGAGTACCGAAGAAGATTTAATGATGAGCTGTACGAGCTATACGCAGACATCAACAAAGTCCAGCGAATTAAAACGCAGCGGCTGCGCTGGCTAGACATGTTATGCGAATGAATGATGATGCTCCGGCCAAGAAAGTGTTTCTATCGGAACCCGCCTATGGAAGCAGAGGTAGAGGGCGGCCCCCACTCCGTTGGAAGGACCAGGTGGAAAACGATTTAAACTCCCTTGGTGTGACCAATTGGCGCCGGTTGGCGGAGCGAAGGAGCGACTGGTGCGCCATGTTGGACGGCCATAAACGTTTAGACGGTTAAGCACCAATTAAGTAAGTAAGTAAGTATTAGCAAATGTTGCTAAGACCATGAAAGTATTAAGAAAAACTAAAAAGTATATTTTGATAGTTTTGGAAATTTACAGCCACCGATTGAACTGATTAATTATCTGAAGTCACCAATACATTACAATTATGAGCAGAAAGTAAAATACAACACAGTAATATGTGATCAATTATGTTTAAAATTTTTATTTAATAAAAATAAGTTATATAAAATATAAATTCTTTATTATTTTTTTCTTAAATGTATTACAGTAAAGTACTACTATAAGGTTTCGAAATGACCATAAGCATTAGTATCAATATGATTTTCTCGTACAATTCGCTTATCATCCATATTGCTTAGAGCTACTTTATAAATATTTTGTGTATAAACCGTATGTAATTTAGATCTAAATGTATACATTGATGCATTATACAATTTAATTTCCAACAGACATTTTCTAAAATCACTTAAACTCAATGTAGAAGTTACACACTTTTTTATTCCCTTAATTTTTTTAGTTTCATTTATATCGTTATCAATTTTAAATGAATACATTTTTGCTCTTAAACCTATAAACTCTTTTATTAACTTCCCATTACATTCATCCTTCATCATACCTAGAACCTTCTTATTCAACTGAGGAAAATTAAAAATATTTTCCTCTGGATATGAGGATGTATCGAAAAATTTAGAAATATCATCACAATTATCATTATAAAATTCATCAGTTTGAATATCATATATGAATGAATCATTATCCATATAATTCAAAGCAATATTATTTTTATATTTCTCTTTGATATAATCATAATGAAAACTATACATTTTAAATTTAGAAAGTTCTAATACAGTAAAACCAATATGTATCGGTTTATTGTACAGAGTTGACACTTGTTTCAATTGAATCGCCATTAAATTATTAGAAAATTTGTTTAGACTATGGAAATTTGGTTTTGCTTTTAAGGCCCTAGCACCTAATCTTTTCCTACCTTTTCCCGCAATACTAGTATTTTCCCAATCTTTTACTAATTTAACATCTACTCTTTTATTTACCTTTTCCATAGTTTTCCCATACACAGCATTTTTAAATGATTTAAAGAAATTTTCCTCAAACTTATTTGCTGCTAATGTTCTATGATAATTATTTAAATCAATTTATTTTTTCAGCCAATCTGATTGATTAAATTGCAGAATTCTATGAATTTTCTTTAATACGAGTCCATGTTTAATACATTGTTGTAAATTTCTATAATGAATAATATATTTTATTTTGTTTCTCAAATCACCAATCAACTTTGAGTTTTTCATTGAGCCAACTTTTGTATTTTCAAAACAAAATGGTAAATCATTATGAATAATCTGAGTGGTTATGGGATAATCTAAATCTACTTCTAATACGTATCCGACTAAAGAATCTTCTGGTATGCTAAAAACGTCAAACTCCTCTACGTTTTCAATCCATTCAAAATTATTATGAGGGAGATATTGTGACATATCATAACCATATAAATTATTAACATCTAAATAAATTATATAATATGAAGCCTTAGTCTCATCGTAATCACTTAAATATTTTTTGTTAGCAACTAAACGCCGTTCGCAACATTGAAAAATCCCGCCCCTAATACACGACATTATAAAATTATGCATGTTTTCATCAGTAAACAATTCTAATTCTATTCTAGTTATTTTGAGCATTGCGTCCCAAGATAATCCTGGAGATGTATAATATTGACAAGGGTCTAGTCGATAAATTCCTTTACATAATTTTCTAAAATTTTCAAAAATGTCACTGAGGAGTAGCACTTCTACTTTTAGATATAATAATAAATAATCTAATAAATTGGAACAATTAAATATTGTCCAAACATTTTGTGCATGCTGACAATCATCGGTACTACACGATTCATTTCATAATTTAGTAAAGAAATGTGAACGATCAGGTAATTGTGTTTCGTTGAGACGTTCTTATGAATCTAAGTAGTCATATGGAACAATAACTTTACGTTTCATTAAATCAAAGTGATGATCGTTGGGGAAATAAGCCTTTGTTATTTCTAAATGATTGTTACTTAAATTCTTAGCTAAACTGTCTAAGCTGGAAGGCATGAATCGAAATGAATCTAAAAACATAAGTTCAATGGTATCTTTATTATTATTATATATTCTCTTTGATATTGAAATATACAACTCTTTGTTTAAGGGAATAAAATTTATATCCCCCTTTACAGATGACAACCTTTAATAAATAAATGGCAATCATATTTAAATAAATTATGGAAAAATACTGGAATAAAATTTGATATCTGATATTCTAAATTACATTTATTATGTGCTGGACCTCTATATTCACCAGTTAAATGGCAATGGTCTGCTACCCTATCATTTAATAAAAGTTACATTCCACAAATATGGCAAAATATATCCTCGTTTTGACGCCTAACTTGGTTGGCAGTTAATGGATGCATTCTAACTATTTTACTCAAATATAGGTGGTAAATATCTAAAACATTATCGAAAATACTTTTAAAAAAATGTTTTGGAGCATCAACACCGCTATATATTTTAAAACGATTCAGTTGGTTATTATATGAGCACTTAATAAAACAACAATAGGCATAAAGAATATGTTCTTGCACACATTGAGTCCTACTAGAATTTTGAATATCTATTGGTTTTAGAATACATTCGAAATCTGCATATATAGTAAATGGTACATCTAATTGTTTTTTGAAATTTTCAAATTTTAGCATTCTTTTCTCAGGTGTAAGCATGCGTGTTACAAATTTTCTACAATGCTTTTTATGGGTTAGTAATTTTTCTTCCTTATCAAAGTGTATTAGACATGTATTGCAAAAATAATATTTATTCTTATGTCTTGTAACTTGATCTCTCATTAATCTACTTAAATTTTTTATCCAAACATAATGGCTTTCATTGAAATCATCGCTGTATAAATAAATAAGATTAATGTGATGTGATTTTTCTTCTTTTGTTAAATAATAGGGTCCTACTACCAAATTGTCTTCTATACCAAACACATTTACACTAATATCTGGATTATTTGATTCAAATATCAATATCTTTTATTTGTAATGGGAAACTTAAATTTTCAAAATTGACTACTTTATTATTAATTAAAGTTATAATGGAAACTTGGATATTTCTAATGTGATATGAAGAACACCTTTCTCTTTTTTTTTTGAGGGTTGGTAAAGAGATGAAATTATGGCCCTCTTAAAGCAATATATATCATTGTTAACAATATTAATACAAGCTCTTTTATCTGCTATTACTTTTGGTTGTGGTATATATAATGAGCCTCTAATTGGTTGGTATTTATTTATGTTTACTTCTAGATCAATAATTTCACTTAGACTCCAACCACTATCTCGCTCTTGAAATGTTTTCATTTTTTCAATCAATTTACTAAGCTTTTCCTTAATTATTTCACCAACATTATTGTTCTCCATAAATGCTTCAGTCATTAATGGTTGGTGTGACATTATAGCAAATCCTTCAATATTTTCTTTTATTTGAATATATTTACAAAATAACTCAAAGTTAAATTTGATGCTTTCGTGCTTTTCAATAGATTTCTGTAAAAGGGAGCTTTGCTCATATTGCTTTATACAATGGTTTTTGTAATTGATATTAGAGAAAAATTGTAAGTTTACAAACGGCGATGGTTACTAGGACATGTTTCTGAATTTCACTTCTTCATCAGCTAGCTTTTCGGGAGCTGAGCGTTGAACTCGAATTTGCAACATTTATATCAGTGCAAGCCTTTAGCTTCTAAGCCATATGAATGTCCCGTTGTTCGCTGTACAATTGGTCTCTAAGAGTTGTCTTTTTGTTTATATTCCTTTTGATCACCATGTAGGCACACACACTCTGTATGTAGTTTATTCCTAATGGTGTGGATATGATTTTTAGGCACGCTTTTGAAAGCTTAGTAACATTTGTTCGGATTTTTACAGTATTTGTGTTTAATACTTCCGCTGTTACTATTATATCAATATAATCATATGTATTTAATTAGCGAGCTTTGCTCATATTGCTTTATACAATGGTTTTTGTAATTGATATTAGAGAAAAATTGTAAGCTTACAAACGGCGATGGTTACTAGGACATGTTTCTGAATTTCACTTCTTCATCAGCTAGCTTTTCGGGAGCTGAGCGTTGAACTCGAATTTGCAACATTTATATCAGTGCAAGCCTTTAGCTTCTAAGCCATATGAATGTCCCGTTGTTCGCTGTACAATTGGTCTCTAAGAGTTGTCTTTTTGTTTATATTCCTTTTGATCACCATGTAGGCACACACACTCTGTATGTAGTTTATTCCTAATGGTGTGGATATGATTTTTAGGCACGCTTTTGAAAGCTTAGTAACATTTGTTCGGATTTTTACAGTATTTGTGTTTAATACTTCCGCTGTTACTATTATATCAATATAATCATATGTATTTAATTAGCGAGCTTTGCTCATATTGCTTTATACAATGGTTTTTGTAATTGATATTAGAGAAAAATTGTAAGCTTACAAACGGCGATGGTTACTAGGACATGTTTCTGAATTTCACTTCTTCATCAGCTAGCTTTTCGGGAGCTCAGGGTTGAAATCGATTCTCCAACATTCATATCAGTGTAAGCCTTTAGCTGCTAAGCCATATGAATGTCACGTTGTTCGCTGTAAAATTGGTCTCTAAGAGTTGCCTTTTTGTTTATATTCCTTTTGATCACCATGTAGGCACACACTGTATGTAGTTTATTCCTAATAGTGTGGATATAATTTTTAGGCGCGCTTTTGAAAGCTTAGTAACATTTGTTCGGATTCTTACAGTATTTGTTTTTAATACTTCCGCTGTTACTATTATATCAATATGATCATATGTATTTAATTAGCGAGCTTTGCTCATATTGCTTTATACAATGGTTTTTGTAATTGATATTAGAGAAAAATTGTAAGTTTACAAACGGCGATGGTTACTAGGACATGTTTCTGAATTTCACTTCTTCATCAGCTAGCTTTTCGGGAGCTGAGCGTTGAACTCGAATCTCCAACATTCATATCAGTGCAAGCCTTTAGCTGCTAAGCCATATGAATGTCCCGTTGTTCGCTGTACAATTGGTCTCTAAGAGTTGCCTTTTTGTTTATATTCCTTTTGATCACCATGTAGGCACATACACTCTGTATGTAGTTTTTTCCTAATGGTGTGGATATGATTTTTAGGCGCGCTTTTGAAAGCTTAGTAACATTTGTTCGGATTCTTATGAAATTCTCACATGCATATATATGGACCAGCACTAGCATATGCACACAAACTTATAACCTAATAAAGAAGACAAATAAAATTTTCAATCTACCCCTGATCGGGTTACTATGTTTAATGCTTACGTAAAATTCTGATAACGAATTTAATTAAATGAAAAACAGCATGCAGTGTTATTTACATATATACATATAAATATGTTTCAATGTTGTACGGTTAAGGATTTTTATCAGTGTGGTTTAATAAAATTCCCACGTACAAACATATGTTGATGGCATGTACACACAAACTTATAACCTAACAAAAAAGACAAATAAAATATTCAATATTCATATTTAAAAAAATATAATTTATGTATATGCTGTCATTTTTAACGAGCTCAAATGGAAAATCATGAGTTCAATATTAAGATAACCTTTAGTTCATTATGAAATTCTCGCATGCATATATATATGGACCGGCATCAGCATGTGTACACAAACTTACAATCAAACAATCATATGTGACGGCATGTACATACAAATGTTCAACATTCATTTTTAAAAAAATATAATTTATGTATATGCTCTCATTTTTAAGGAGCACAAATGGAAAATCATGAGTTCAATATTAAGGTAACCTTTAGTTAATAATCTGCCGTGATCGGTTGCCCGACAGGCCCGTTTTGCAGACGAAAAAAAGGGGGGCGGTACTACAAGTGCCCACCGACTCCTTTTTGTAGACGAGAAAAATGGGGGTTGGGGTTGGGGGGTTCGGGTTGGGGGTTGGTGGTTGGGGGTTTGGGGGTTGCGCGGTTGGGGGGTTGGGCGGTACTACAGGTGTCCAACTGCTACTTTTTGTAGAGGAGATAAAAGAGGGGGGTGGGGGAGGGGAATTGGGGAACAGTCTCTCGATTAGAAATCTATGGGACTCTTTAAAACGGCTCGGGTGAAGTCTAGGACTCATTAGAAATATCAGAGACATTTAAAAATTTGCGGCCCTTAAAAAATGTAGGGCCCCCCATTTAACGATCCTCTCCTGAACGGCAAAACTCTGCTAAAAGCAAAAAGCACTAAGCTTTTTCTTATACATCGGCCAGAACAGAAACAAAAAACTCTAAGCTTAAGAACGTGCGCGCCTAAAAGTAGGCAACGAAATTGTTTTGCTGTATATATATGTGTGTCGGTGTGTATATACTTTTCCTTTCTCATTTTTCCTTTCTACATTTGAGTTAGAACCCCCATTTACATACTATTGTTCACAACGTCCAGCCGGCCTGTCAAGTCAAGCTAAATAAAACAGGGATGCACCTTAACGTTAAGCTAATCGTTTATCAAAAAATTTCCACCGTTTCCGTTGAAACACTTCGAAATATTATCGATAAAGAAATTATCAAGATAAATTGTATCTCGTTTTTATCCGAAACGAAAAGCTTTCGTTAACGTTAAAAACGTTAACAAAAACGTGATACTTTATGTTTGAATTGTGCTGGCAATGCTATAGCCATGGTGAAGCCGTAAGGTGGTAACAACGAGCGCACATACACACACAAACTCCGTATAATTTGTTTGTGTAATTCTTTGGTGGTAATGTCAAAAACACTCTGAGAAATGTTTGTACTGTCAAAATTCATGAGAAAAGTTGCAATCAGCTTGGCTATTGCTTTCACCTTTAATGACTCCGCCATCAATCAGCTTTGCCAGCATAGTTTGAAATTAATAATGAACATAAACGATTTGATTCCGTTTTGATATGGCAGAAAACGAAACGAAATCATTTCGTTAATTTGACGTTTTTAACGTTAATAAACGAAACGAAATGACTTTGTTTCGTTTATTAACGTAAATTATCGTAACGAAATGATATCGGTTCGTTGGTTAAGCATGCCTGAAATAAAACCGTTTGATAAATAATAAAAAAAAATGTTTAAGTTAAACGGTTTTATTGAAAACAATACTTACATTAAGTAATAATAATACTAAAGCTAGAAAATAATTAGGTAGGTCGTAGGTACTAGTCATCACACTCCTCATCAATCTAGGGCGTTGATCAGACAATTAAATAAAAGCGTTTGGCGCATGGAATTTCTAAAAATGTGAGGCGTAGGATAACCTGATTAAGGTTCAGTTGGTCTTACTTATGACTATAAATAGAAATTTAACGCGTCCAACGCTTTTATTTAATTGTCTGATAAACGCCCTAGATTGATGAGGAGTGTGATGACTAGTAGTCTTTATTTAATTGCGTATTATTTCCCATTCTATTTAGTTCATTCGGTGACTTATTATTACAAGGGTTTTTCCTGACAATTTTTTACAATCAAAGTCCTCAATATATAATCCTTCCAAAGACTTTATTCGACTCGTCGCCACGTATGCTTGTCCCTCCTCGAACTCCAAAGTATTTTGATGTCACTTTATTCGGACTGTATGTAATATTTGTTCCAAATATGAGCCAAATTGGACCACAAATACGATTTTTTAATATATCGATCCTTGCGCCACCTGGCGGCAATTTTTTCATATGTCGCTTTCTATTCATGTATATAATATGTGTTCCAAATATGAGCCTAATCGGAGCACAAATACGATTTTTTTGAATATATCGATTCCTGCGCCACCTAGCGGCGATTTTTGCATAGGCGCTTGCTATTTCTAATGTAATATGTGTTCCAAATATGAGCTGAATCAGACCACAATAACGATTTTTTGAAATGTTTCATTTGCATTGTCATCGGGCTCTGAACTATATTCCAAGTTTCCAGCTTGTAGCTTATCGGGAAGTTACTTAAATTCTAATTACAAAATTCGTTAACAATGGCCGGCCGACCTGTCAAGTCAAGCTAAATAAACCCATCATTAAAACCAAACGAGCCAGTTTGTTATTCGACAGGTTTTTTTGACATTCGGCCGTTTCTTTTATTTTTTCTGACAAATGAAAATTGCATTTTTATGTTGAAAATTTTGTGGATAAATATGTAACGAAAATCAGCGTGCTTGTGTTATAAATAAACTAAAAGAACGTGCAATAATTTTGCCGCTGTATTTTCATTGTTTTATTGTAAAAAAAAATTGGTGAAAAATAAAATCATGAAAACAGAACAATAATATGTCAAACTTATTTCTTTTGTGGGCAATATTGCTCTCTCTTGGTCTGGTTCGAAATTATTTTTGTAATTTGACTTTCCGATAAACTTTTGTCAGTATTTTGAGCTTAATATTTATGTGTACTTCTTTAAAAAAATATAATATTTCATCCTGTAAAATCGACTAAGATATGTATTTTATTGGTGTCTAAATTTTGTCGCGTATGTCCTCTCTTTCATAGGTTAATTTATGTATTAGCCTTTAACTTTATTTGGCAGGCGCCGTAGTGGTGATAGCGAGCTCCGCGCACCACACCGAAGACCTTAGGTTCAAGCCCCCGGCAAAGCAACATCAAAGATTTAGAAACAAGTTTCTTCATTTAGAAATAAGTGTTTCTAAGCGGGGTCGACCATCGGTAGTCATTTGGCAAGCACTCCAAGTGTATTTCTGGCATGAAAAGCTTCTCAGGGAAAACTCATCTGCTTGCATTCCAAGTCGGCGTAAAACATGTAGGTCCCGTCCCTGCAATTTGTAGAAAAAATTAAAACGAGCGTGATTCATATTGCAAGATAGGCTCGGCCTAAAATCTCTCCGGAGGCTATAACGTCATGCATTTATTTTTTTTAATAAATTTATTTCTTTTTATTTTGTCGCGATATGCTGCCGAGCTACACCAGAGACTATTCGGCCAAGGATGCCGCCTTCGAAATCACAAGCAAACTAAGTGGATGCCTTTGCGTAATGGGTGGAAATCGTACAATCCTCGGCACATCTACATAATTAAAATTTTAAAAGAACCTTGGATAAAAATTTTAAAATGCAGACCAAAGTTTGCAGACGTTTGTGTTCACATCATTGATTTCAATAGTCTTCGTTAAATCAAAACGATATTTTAGAATTAAAGTCGACCAATTTTAAGTTGAAATTTGTTGACTGCTGTTTCCTGATATAAGAGCTCATTATGGATGACCGCGTAGCTTCAGTTTTCAGACTAGTTCGACTGTCCACACATGGTCAATAGTTTGACTGTCTTGCGAAAGCTTTAGCTCCACCACTTTGAGTGTTCTTGCGAAGGACAAAGCCTCACCTGGTAAATATATATATGTGCCTACGTATTCACATTTGTAAAAGGAGCCGTAACGTGTAGGTGATATTTAAACTTGGTTGATAGGCTATAATCAATGTGATTCACTCCAAGGGTCTAGTTTGGACAGGGCCGCCAACTTTATGTCAAACCGGGAGAATTGGGTGTTGAAAGATGAAGTGGGGAAATCAAAATTAACATTTCAGACGCTATTGCATAGTTTCGCAAATAAACAACAGATGTTTGAATGTAAGCCCAAGTGATTTTTCAAACCTTTCTCATACGTATGCACATATATCCTCAACTTAAGTATGAGGTAAGAATGATTAGGATTTTGCATCACTGATTTCGCTTATTCTTTCAGTCAATATAAAATTTTTTTAAAAATCGGCCCCTTTTTGGGTATTTTGCTTTTTTAAACAACTTGAGGACAAGTTGAAAACATATTCGCCTTTGGTCATTTTATTTGAATTCATTGTTCATTATTAATTTTTTGAAAAAAATATGCAAAGTGAGCCTATAAATTTATTATATAACTTTTCTTTTAATGTTTTGTTTTAATAACTTGGCGAATTGGATGATGCAAAGTCCGTGTTAAGCTGACACCGAAAAGGCCTCTTTTTTAAAATAACTTTTGAACAATTAGAAAGAGTTAAATTTAGAAATAAGTTGCTTATAACTGGCAGTGATGCGCATCCGTTCATACCACTTTCGACCATATCCGAACAATTTTCGACATGAACAATAAATGGCCTAAATAGTTTTAAACAAGTCGCCGCCGCCGCCGCCGCCGCCGAATGCGAAAAACGACAATAATCGGCGGCGGCGTATATCTCTAGTCACAAGGTAACGACAGGGGGCATCTGCACTGCGAATGAAAAGATAGAAGCTGTAAAGGATTGGCCAAGACCACAGAACTTGCATGAATTAAGAAGTTTCCTTGGGCTGTGCACATATTATCGCCGGTTTGTACCAAACTGTGCCAGCGTAGCACATAGCCTCCACGAGCTTACAAGAAAAAATAAAGCTTTTGAATGGAAGGAGCAAGAAGTGGCATTCCAAACATTGAAAGAGCGTTTGTGACCCAATGTTGGCATATCCGATTCCAGGAGCAACGTTTATTCTAGATACAGATGCAAGCGGATATGTCATAGGAGGCGTTTTGGCACAACTGGTTGATGGACAGGAGAAAGTAGTTACCTATTAGAGCCGATCAATTGGAAAACCAGAGAGAAACTATTGCGTTACACGGAGAGAGCTGTTAGCATTGAAAGAGTGCATTAAACATTTTCACAAGTACCTCTACGGCCAGCGATTCCGCGTCAGGACAGATCACGCAGCGTTGAGATGGCTTATGCAGTTCCGTAATCCAGAAGGATAATTGGCGCGGTGGATCGAGCGACTACAAAGTTATGACTTTTCCATTGAGCATCGGAAAGGTAGTACCCATGGGAATGCTGATGCAATGTCACGAAGACCATGTAGTTTGGAATACAAGCACTGTTCAAAGGCCGAGGCTAAAGAAGACATTATAGATGTCCGGCTAATGTCTATAACGTGTTCGGATGAATGGGACATGGAACAACTAAGGAAGTGTCAGCTAGAAGATACAGATCTATCAAATTTTATGCAACGGTTCGAACGAAACGAAAGACCAAATAGAGAGGAGATGTCAGCAGAGAGTCCCATTGCGAAGTCATATTGGGCACAGTGGGTCAGTTTAGAATTGATATCCGGTTGCCTTCATCGGGTATGGGAGAGTGAGGACGGTCAAAATAAGAGGAAACTGATAGTTGTTCCAAGGAAAAGGATTCCCGACGTTCTCAGTGAGCTACATAACGGTCCAAGTGGAGGTCATCTTGGAATTAGGAAGACGCACGAGAAGATTAATCAGAGATTCTATTGGGTTGCTTGCCGTCAGTTCACTGAGTGGATTGCCAACTGCGAGGTTTGCAGCAGAGTGAAAGGGCCCAAAACCCGGAGTCATAGTCAGATGAAGCAATATAACCCAGGTGCGCCATTTGAAAGAATCGCCATGAATGTCGCAGGTCCATTTCGTACTAGCCACCGCGGAAATAGATACGTACTGGTGGTTATGGATTATTTCAGTAAATGGCCAGAGGTATACCCAATCCCAAATCAAGAAGCGGAAATAGTACCAGAAGTGGTTACAAACGATTGGGTTGCAAGGTATGGTGTACCAATGAAGTTACATTCTGACCAAAGCAGGAATTTCGAATCAGCGGTGTTTCAAGAAATGTGTTAGAAATAGGGCATTCGAAATACATGGACAACTGCATTGCATCCTCAGTCCGATGGTATGGTGGAACGTTTCAATAGAACCTTGGGGGAACACTTAGAGAAAGTAGTCGACAAGTACCATAAAGAGTAGGATACACACATATCATTATTATTGATGGCTTACCGATCGGCAGTGCATGAGACAAGGGGCCAAACTCCCGCAAAGGTAATTTTTGGCAATAACCTTCGACTACCAGCTGATTTAAAGTTTGGGATAGATGCCGATGCGGAGCGACATGCCAAGAAACCCACTGGTGTCTTGGAAGAAGAGATGAGAGAAATGCACCACCTCGTAAAGCAACGAACAAAGATTACGAGTGACAAGATGAAAGATATGATATGATATGATAAATCAATGAATGCATAAGGATTCCGGGAAGGAGATTTGGCGCTGCTATACAACCCACAACGAAAAAAGGGTGTTTCACTGAAATTGCAGTGTAATTGGGAAGGCCCATACAAAGTTGTGAAACGGATTAGTGATTTAGTTTGCCGCATACAAACAACCACGAACAAAAATTAAAGTGGTTCATTTGGAAAGGCTGGCAGCGTGTAGACCGGAAAATTTGTCTGATCGGGACTATCAGACTTAGGTGGAAGGCAGTGTGACGAATATTACCATCTGTAAGGTTATTAAATAAAGGCACAACAACAGAAATATTAAGCAAGCTACATAAACACATTAATCATCATTTACCCACATATATACAAGGCAACGAAGAGATAACTCACATACAGGTGTAGTCATCGGTGGAAGTAGTACTCATACATACACGCGCATATGGCTATTCGAGAGGCTATAAACGTGTATCTGTAGTTTATAGCTGGTAGCGTATAGCTGGTAACCAAGTAGAAAATTCTAGCAGAAGAGACTCCTAGATATTTGGCACAGAGTATAAAAGTAGCGAAAGCTGAGTAATCTGGAATCAGTTTGATTTAAGCACGCTATCAGTTACGAAGTGGAGTTTAATTGCGAAGTACTTTCAATGTAGTCTAATGAAGACTATTTTATAATACAGAATATTGGAGTGTTTTATTCAACAGTTTAGCGATACGAACGTAAGCAGAAGGTTTCAAATAGGCAGAATTTCACTAAATTCGTTAAAATATATACTCATTTGAATGCATCGGAGAATAAACAGATGGAAAGTTGAATTTCAGTTGATGCCTTCACTTATAAAAGGGGAAATTTTGCCCCTAGATCCGGATTTTGAGGGCGTATTCGGAACTCCTAGGATGCAGATTTTTCAATGTCAAATAGCGGAATTCATTATGAAACAATTGTCGCGTCCGTTATCGTATAGCTTATAGCTAGAGTTTTAAAAAGACATTTCTACGAGCATAGGGCCTTGTTTCACCTTCATCCTCTCGTCTTTAAAGAATCTGAAATTTTCCCTAAGATTCGCTAAGTTTTTCATACTTTCACAAGTATTAAAAAATTACTTTTAACCGAACCGCATTATATATAGTCATACTAGAAGACCCGGCAGACGTTGTCCTGTCCTAAATTTGCATACATTTTAATAAGCTTTGTCCGTCTGACTCTGTACTCCCCCCCTCTTCACTTTTTCCTAATCCTTTTATTCACTCCTCCCTCCGTCTTTTTCTCTTCCTCTTCGTCTCATTCTACCTCTTTCTCAATCTCCTTCTCCTTCTCCCTTTTCTCTTCTCTCAATTCCTTCTCATTCTTCTGCATCCCTTATTGCCTGTCCCAGAGGGTGATATGTATTTTATTCCAGTCCCAATCCCAGTCCCACTCCGAGTTTCAGTCCCAGTCCTAGTCCTAATCCCAGTCCCAGTCCGTCTCTGGATAATATATTACTCTATATCAAAGCACTAATCAACAGCTTTCATTTGATATCCATATTGTATAAACACTGTCTAGGAATTCACTGGCCCACGTTTTGGCCTATATCTCGAGACCCTGTACCTGTAGTAACCACCGCGTGAGGTTTACGCAACTTGTGTGAAAGTTTGAACAAAATCGACCGACGCATATCTTCAAACACCGGCGACCAACTAACACACATTTAGCCTTTCTTTTTATATATATAGATTTTTATTTTTCACACTTCACTTTTTTATTGATAAGCAGGTTGTTTAATTAAACACCAAGCAATTACACGGAAGTACATCCGCACCACCTGAAAATATGAATGCCACTGCGTATACGTAACATTTTAATATTACGTATAAACAAATAAAAAAAATTGCAATAAAATAATATTGCGACTATAAACTGAGATATAACCTATCCTATATTTCAAGTTAGATCAAACTACACACGGGGTGCAAAACAAATTCAAAATCGGTTCAGTATTTTAGGAGTCCATTGGCGTCAAACCTGTGACACGTGTTTTTTATATATTAAGAAGATATAAGTACTTAAACGTTCAAGATGGCCGATCTTTTCTTAGAATAAAGCATTCTGGTAGTGCTATCGAAACATTAGCCGTGTCTTTTTTACATCTATAGACGTTTACGCTTAAACTTTATATGGACTGCTAAGCGTCAAACTTTAAATACACCTCTGATATTGATGCGCATAAAATTTGTACTACTAAATTTCAATACGCATTATACTCAGATCTAACTGAAATATGTGTCTATGTTTCACCTCAACATTAATTCTATGTTTCACCTCTAAAAATTGTGTCTATCCACTATTCATCACCGATTCAGCTATATGGTATACGTTTGGGCCACCAGAGGTTTGCGTCTCCGATTTTAGGTACACCCTGTTCTGTAGCTAGTTACATATTTAAACACTGCCGCTAGATGGGTCTCCTAAGCATTATCTAAGGATAAGCATTTTTTTTACGCGCAAACGTAAACGTATACACGTGTAAAAAAAAAAACACGGCTATTATAATATCAATTCAGTATACTGCTAATGCTCCCTTTTAAAAAGAAATAAATAAATGTAAGGCGCGATAACCTCCGAAGAGATCTAAGGCCGAGCTTCTCTTCCAATTTGCGTCGTGCTCCTCTTGATTTTCCCTACAAATTGGCCGGACGGGACCTACATGTTTTATGCCGACTCCGAACGGCATCTGCAAGGCAGACGAGTTTTCACTGAGAGGTTTTCATGGCAGTAATACACCCGGAGCGCTTGCCAACCACTGCCGAGGGGCGACCCCGCTTAGAAAAATTTTCTTCTAATTGAAAAACCTTATTTCTAAAATTTTGATGTTGCTTTGTCCGGGGTGTGAACCTGGGGCATACGGTGTGGTAGGCGGAGCACGCTATCATCACACCACGGTGGCCGCCAATGCTCCCTTTTATGCAGGTTTAATTGTGTGCGAATGTCGCTTCCGTGACCTCGGACCGGCACATTTCCATAAATAAGTCTTAAAATAGTTCAATGTCGTAGTGTTGTCATGGCAGCACTTCTTTCTTTCTTTAGTCTGTATCTTACATACAAAATTGAACTTAACATTTTTAAATGAATGTTATTTCGCTGCTTCGTATTACGTTTTTCATAGTTCTTAAAGTTCGCTCCAGTCCTGTCAAAACTATAAATTCGAAAATAAACCTGGAAAGGCTTGTAAATAATGAACCTTTCCCAAAATTAAACTTCGCTCGAAAATAGTTTCGGGGCAGAAAACGATATAAGGCTGATGTTGTTGCGCTTCCCAAGGCAGCCGGTTCTATGTACCGGAGCGACTCGGGATTTTTCCCGACAAAGGACTGTGATTTCAGTGTATTCCCATTTAATTTGTTGCGTCCTTCCCACAAATTGTCATCCTCCCAGCAGCTCCTTGCAGCGGGAGTGCGCCATACTCTCCTGCTCCGGGAAGGTATTGAACCCAATCCGGGTCCTTCTCCTGACCCCGGTCCTGAAAAATGATTTTGCTGCGTTTGCCGGAAAAGAATCTTTTTTGGACGGTCATACTCTTGTCAGTGTGTCACCTGCAAAGGATGGTTGCATAGAACAGGTTGCTCTGGGCTAGATCCCAACTCCCGACGTCCTCGTAACTGTTATAAATCCTTTGTGGCTCTTTGCTGTTCACGCCCAGGGGTTTTCCGTAGTCTATGCCTCAGCGCCCCCCCTACCTTTCAGCAGCTCTGCTGCTCAGCAAGCCACAACAAGTACCCGCTGCTGCTCGCGCCCTAAGGCGCCACCAGCTCATACGGCCGCTCCCACTCATAACTACAATCTCCGTAGTAGAGTCGGTAGCAGTGCCGAGCATCAGCCCCCGCCACCATTTTCTTCTCCCCTCTTTTCCGGCAGCAATCGTGTAGGTCAGGGAAACATACTCTTAGTCACTACCACCTTTTGCACCGTTTGCCAGCACAGAATATATATGTTTGCCTCATCCGCCCAATGCAGTTCATGCCTTGGACGGTGCCACTTTCCTAGATGTTCTGGTCACCGCGACGGCAACCCTCGACGGGCTTTATTGCGCCATGTTGCCAGGCCGCAAACCCAATTACACCCACTTGCTTACCCAGGGACGTCCAGTCCCAGGGCCACAACAGCAATTGCGTCCTGACCTCTCACAACTCAGGCGTAGTCACCCGTCACTTACCCCTAGAGTGACGGCGTCACTGCACTCCAGAATTCTGCAGTTAAACTGTAATGGATTAACTGGGAAGATCACGGAGATAGTCGAATTTTTAGCTCTTTTTTTGCACTTTTCACTCCACTGCACTCACCTCGAACAATCGTAGCGAAAATGAATAAAAAGAAAAAGGATTTCCAACTTTAATAAAAGTGGACAAAATGATTTATTTAAGTTATTAAGCTGCGATGACGCAAATCGACCATAGCGTTCGAAATTTTACAATTTGTGATTTATGTTTATATGTAATGTATATGTTTGATGTGACAATTTATGTGTGTGAATGTGTTAGTGTGTGGTGTGTTAAGTGGGTGGCAGGGTTGCACCTGCCAGTGTGCCCGTGAGGTGGGTCACGCGTGCTTAGCCCCCCTAGGCGAGTTGTCAGCCTAGTAGTCTCTGCAGCTGCTGCAACGTTTCCACCACGTTACTAAGCCCGGTTGGGCGACGAGAGCGTTGCCGTGCTGGATGCCGATGAGTTGCTGGTGCTGGAGGGCGATACCATGCCCCAGGATATGCCCATTGCCTTGGACGATGTTCTTGCTGCCAATGTGGACGCCGTGCCTGCGTATTGTGGTGTGTGTGCGGCCGTTGTCGCACGATGTTGCGAGTGTGTCGTGTAGGTGGTGCCATGAGTTACATACCTAATATTTATCCATGACCCTTAAAGGGTTAATTGAAACTTAACTCGAGAGTGCACATTGAGTAAAAAAAAAAACAAGTAATAAGCAAAGCTAAGAAATATGTAGACTGAGAACAGTTCTCCGTTCTTGGGTCATAGTCGAGACGAGAGGAATCAATTGTATTCTTGATGTTGAGTTGTTTAACACGTAATTCGGATCATCTGATTAAAATAATAAATCTTACGCTACATAAAAATTACTTTCGACAAAATAAAATGTATTTATCTTTAAATAAGATCTAAGAAATATAGTTTTGTTAAAATAAAGAAAGTTTCATTAAATGGTCATTTTTATTTATTTGGCGCAGTCGGTGAAATCGCTTAAAAGCCGCGAACTTTGTAACAAAGTGAAAAATAATACTTTCGCTAAGAAAAAAACTGAATTGAACTAAATTTCGAACTATAAGTTTCACATGAGAAACAGCAAGAGTTAATTATATTAATTATATAAAATTATAAAATTGTAATGCGAAACGTAATTTGCCTCATATATTGTAGTAGCCTATTAAAAAAAAAAAAAAGAGAAAAAAAAATTTACTAAAAAGTACAGTTGCGAACAAATATATATAAGTTAACAGTTAAAAATAATAACGCCAAAAGAAAAAAAGGAGAGTGAAAAATTTGACTGCACACACAAAAAAAAAACAGGTTTCTAAACACACAAAGGAAAAACACGAAAAAAAGAAATAAAATAGCGAACATTTGCGGCGAACACAAAAAAAAAAAAAAGCAAGCGCTAGCTATTTTACAAAGAGAAAAACAAAAGTAAAATAAAACGAAAAGCTAAAGAAATACTTAGGTGAGACATAACTGAGATTCAAACTTGCTTATACGAAATAAATAAAAGCAAATATACACCAAAGAAAATAAACATCATTTTTGGAGAGAGCTGAAGTCAACATGTCATCCACAGTGTTCGATATTATAAAAGAAATTCCATCTTTTTCTGGACAGCCAGAAACATTGGCCTTATTTATTAAGCATGTAGATTGTTTGTTCAACTATACACTTCAGGAAACTAGTGATGTTAATGAAAGAAATTTAGTTTTTTTACAAGTGAGATCTAAAATAATTGGAAGAGCAAATAAAATTCTTATAAATCATAATAATCCAAAAAATTGGGAGGAAATTAAAAGCGTTTTAAAAACCAATTGTAATATTGCTGATTCTATCGAAACTATTATAAATAAAATAAAACTGTTAGAGTTCAGAAGTTCTGTTGAAGTGTTATATGAAGAAGTCGTAACTAAAATGACTGAACTTAATATTAAATCAAATTTGTCTACAGATATAGCGGAATGGTATAACAGCAAACAAAACGAAGCAATGATTTTAAGGCTATTAATCAATAAGTTGCCAAATGGTCCTAAATTAATATTAAATGCCAGAAATCCAAGAACACTTTCCAAGGCAAAAGAAATTTTGATTGAGACTGATAATTTTTATCAAAATTATAGTAGAAACACTAGAGAAAAGGCATCCGGGTTCAAACAAGCTGAAACAAATAATTATAGACACATTACTACAAATAATTCATTGAACTCTGGAATACAAAATAACGACAATTCGCAACGAAATGCAAATAATTTAGGAAATTTCAGAAGAAACTATGATAATTTTAATGTTTTGAATGAAAGTAGGTCTGGAAATATTCGCCATAATACCACTTTTCGACCAACTAATTTTTCACAAAACAATTCCGGTAATTTTAAACCTAGCAACGCATCCCAGTCTAGTAGTTATAATCAACGTGCTCCATTTCAGTCCGACAGCCTTCGAGGAAATCCTGTGAATAGTTCCACAAATGTTAGGCAAAATATCGTAGGAAATCGAGATCAGGTATTAGAAAGTATGGACATCGGAAACCTCGATCCGGATTTTCCATTGGAAGCGTCCGTACTCTTCCCTGCATAGTCGTCAAAACCAAATCTATTCCTTTAAAATTATTAATCGACTCCGGAGCAGGAACATCGATTATTCAAAAAGGTCTATTCCATAACTCTTTTCAAACGAAGCTGAGTAAACCCCTGCACTTAAATACGATAAATTCAAAGGCGGCCATAGACTCGAAAATTACCATCCCCTTATTTAAAGAGTTCAATTTACCAAATGTATATATTGAAATGCTCGAAACAGAACTAAATAGTGATTTTGATGGAATAATCGGCTGTAACTTATTAAAACCTTTGCGTAGCAGAATCGATTTTGAAAAATCTCAATTGATTTCGGAGAAAAGTACCTTACCTTTAATTTTCGATAGGTCACCAGCAAAGCTGTCTGACGACGAAACCAAAAGATTTGTTAATAATATTTTTGATATTAATTTCCAAAGCCCCGAAATTGAAAAAGTCATAGATAAATTTAAATATGACCATCTTAATTCAGAAGAAACAAAATACCTAACCGAAATTATAAAAAAATTCAAAAACGTATTTTATTTCGAAGGAGATAACTTATCATCCGCTGCAAAATATAAACACAAAATTTTGAAAAAACATGATATTCCCGTGTATTCCAAAGTGTACCGATACCCTCAGATACATCAACAAGAAGTTGAAAGACAAATATCTGAAATGCGTAACTCTGGTATTATTAAAAAGTCTACCAGTCCTTATAGCGCACCCATATGGATCGTTGCGAAAAAATCCGATAACTCAGGCTTGCAGAAGTGGCGGCTCGTCGTGGATTATCGCAAATTAAATGAGATAACCATAGAAGACAAATTCCCCCCATTCCAAATCTGGAGGATATCTTCTCTAAGTTGGGTAATGCTCACTACTTTACCACCATAGATCTGGCTAAAGGTTTCCACCAAATTGTTGTTGATGAAGCAGACCAACATAAAACCGCATTCTCGACTTCTAACGGCCATTACGAATTTACTCGTATGCCGTTTGATTTAAAAAACGCTCCTGCGTCATTTCAGAGAATGATGAATGAGGTTTTGCATGACTACATCAACAACATTTGCGTGGTATACCTGGACGACATATTGGTATTCTCTACTTCACTTCAAGAGCATAGAGATTCCCTTAACATATTTCCCTTAAAATATTTACGAGATTAGTTGAATATAATTTGAAGGTACAGATCGATAAATGCAGTTTCTTTCGGTATGAAACCGAGTACTTAGGGCACATCATAACTGACAACGGAATAATCCGAATCCAAATAAAATTGCAGTTATTAAAAGCATTCAGCTACCACGTACAACGAAAGAAATTAAATCCTTTCTGGGCATTACAGGTTTTTACCGTAAGTTCATTAGGGACTACTAAAAAGTAGCCCTTCCAATGACCAAATTTCTGAAGCATAACGCAAAAGTCGATATATCGGATCAGATGTACATTGAATCATTTAACAAGCTTAAAGATCTTATATGTACCAGTCCCGTGTTAGCATACCCTGATTTTAAGAAGCAATTTACCTTAACCACTGACGCTAGTAACGCGGCTTTGGGCGCTGTGCTTTCCCAAAACGGTCATCCGATAGCTTACGCTTCTCGAACTCTAAACCAACACGAGATAAACTACAGCACAATAGAAAAGGAGCTTATATCTATTGTTTGGGCTACAAAGCAATTCAGGCCGTATCTTTTTGGGCGAAAATTTAAGGTACAAACGGACCATCGGCCACTAGTTTGGTTAAATTCTCTTAAAGAACCTAACTCCAAACTCCAAAGGTGGAAGATTCATTTAAATGAATACGAGTTTGAAATTGAGTACATTAAAGGAAAAGACAATTATTTAGCCGACTTTCTCAGTCGCGTAGGTGTAAACCATTTAAATGATGACGAAATTAGGTCTGACATAGCTACCATACATAGTGGTATAGAGAATAATGATGTCCATATCTATATAACAGAAAATCCTGTTAACATTTATAAATATCAATTGATTATAGAAAAATCAAATTCAAACTCTTTCGTCAACAAATTTTTATATAAGAAAAAAAGAAGAATGACTTTGCGTCTTCAAGAATATGACGAAAATTACGTATTAAAAGTTCTAAAAGAAATATTTCCTATAAAAGGAACAGTGGGAGTATATTGTAAAGAATTTGATATGTTTAAAAAATTTCAAGAATCTATTGTGAAATATTTTTCAAATGCAACAAATATGAAAATGTTAAAATGTAACAAATGTTTAGAAGATATAACAAGTTTAGAAAAGCTACTAGAGATAATCGAAGAAAACCATATCGATAAAAATCACAGAGGTATCGAGGATACTTATTTGGAACTAAGAGATATAATTTACTATCCTAACCTAAAGTTAGAAATACATAAGTATATCAACAACTGTATCATTTGTAGTATGTGTAAATATGATAGAAATCCATGCAAAATTAAATTTTCAATAACAGAGACGCCTAGTAGACCCAATGAAATAATACATATCGATATCTGGTTCGCAAATAAGAATTCAATGTTTCTTACACGCATCGATAAATTAACTAAGCATGCTTCGATACATCCAATTACAGATAGAAATTCTACATCGATTGTTAGTTTGCTAAAACAAAGATTTGCTATCTTAGGAAAACCTTGTAAAGTTATAGCTGACAACGAGTTTAATACAGCCTTCATAAAAAACTTCCTCTCTGAAGAAAACATTTTATTTCATTTTACTTCGCCCAACACTCATACTGGAAACTCTAACTTAGAGAGGTTTCATTCGACACTAAATGAGCATATGCGTTTATTTAAGCTTAGTGAAAGGACTATGGATATGGAAAATAAAACCTTAGCTTTCAAGGCAGTAGAAATTTATAACAACACGATACACTCTACAACGAAATATAAACCAAACGATCTCTTACATTCAAATCTAAATTCAAAAGAATGGGAAATTTTGAAAAAACGAGTAGTAAGTTATAAACGTAAAAGAATTGGTAAGTTAAATGAAAATAGAGTAGATCATCAACAATACCGCGAAAGAGAACTAGTTAAGAATATAGGATTTCATAATCTAAAACATTTACCAAAATATGTTATCAAAAATGTAAAAGAAAAGGGAAATACGTATTTCAAAGATGATAAAGGATGTAAACGCGATAGGCGAACAGTAAAGAGAATTTTTAAACACCAAAAGTCTATTGAAAATGCAACTTTCGATAAAAAACAAATAAGTAGAGATTATTCGAAGAGAAAACAAAAATAAATATGTGTAAATATCTTTGCTTTTACCATAAAGAATTATTCATTCACGTGTTAAAAACATTGACATCAAAAATAATGAAATATATATTGATTTACTTTTAAGAAAGAAAAACGCATTTCAGGAGTAATGCTTAATCATGCGCGGTTGGAGTTACATACCTAATATTTATTCATGACCCTTAAAGGGTTAATTGAAACTTAACTCGAGAGTGCACATTGAGTAAAACAAAACAAGTAATAAGCAAAGCTAAGAAATATGTAGACTGAGAACAGTTCTCCGTTCTTGGGTCATAGTCGAGACGAGAGGAATCAATTGTATTCTTGATGTTGAGTTGTTTAACACGTAATTCGGATCATCTGATTAAAATAATAAATCTTACGCTACATAAAAATTACTTTCGACAAAAGAAAATGTATTTATCTTTAAATAAGATCTAAGAAATATAGTTTTGTTAAAATAAAGAAAGTTTCATTAAATGGTCATTTTTATTTATTTGGCGCATTCGGTGAAATCGCTTAAAAGCCGCGAACTTTGTAACAAAGTGAAAAATAATACTTTCGCTAAGAAAAAAACTGAATTGAACTAAATTTCGAACTATAAGTTTCACATGAGAAACAGCAATAGTTAATTATATTAATTATATAAAATTATAAAATTGTAATGCGAAAGGTAATTTGCCTCATATATTGTAGTAGCCTATTAAAAAAAAAAAAAAGAGAAAAAAAAATTTACTAAAAAGTACAGTTGCGAACAAATATATATAAGTTAACAGTTAAAAATAATAACGCCAAAAGAAAAAAAGGAGAGTGAAAAATTTGACTGCACACACAAAAAAAAAAACAGGTTTCTAAAACACAAAGGAAAAACACGAAAAAAAGAAATAAAATAGCGAACATTTGCGGCGAACACAAAAAAAAAAAAAAAAAAGCAAGCGCTAGCTATTTTACAAAGAGAAAAACAAAAGTAAAATAAAATGAAAAGCTAAAGAAATACTTAGGTGAGACATAACTGAGATTCAAACTTGCTTATGCGAAATAAATAAAAGCAAATATACACCACAGAAAATAAACATCATTTTTGGAGAGAGCTGAAGTCAACATGTCATCCACAGTGTTCGATATTATAAAAGAAATTCCATCTTTTTCTGGACAGCCAGAAACATTGGCCTTATTTATTAAGCATGTAGATTGTTTGTTCAACTATACTCTTCAGGAAACTAGTGATGTTAATGAAAGAAATTTAGGTTTTTTACAAGTGAGATCTAAAATAATTGGAAGAGCAAATAAAATTCTTATAAATCATAATAATCCAAAAAATTGGGAGGAAATTAAAAGCGTTTTAAAAACCAATTGTAATATTGCTGATTCTATCGAAACTATTATAAATAAAATAAAACTGTTAGAGTTCAGAAGTTCTGTTGAAGTGTTATATGAAGAAGTCGTAACTAAAATGACTGAACTTAATATTAAATCAAATTTGTCTACAGATATACCGGAATGGTATAAACGCAAACAAAACGAAGCAATGATTTTAAGGCTATTAATCAATAAGTTGCCAAATGGTCCTAAATTAATATTAAATGCCAGAAATCCAAGAACACTTTCCAAGGCAAAAGAAATTTTGATTGAGACTGATAATTTTTATCAAAATTATAGTAGAAACACTAGAGAAAAAGCATCCGGGTTCAAACAAGCTGAAACAAATAATTATAGACACATTACTACAAATAATTCATTGAACTCTGGAATACAAAATAACGACAATTCGCAACAAAATGCAAATAATTTAGGAAATTTCAGAAGAAACTATGATAGTAGGTCTGGAAATATTCGCCATAATACCACTTTTCGACCAACTAATTTTTCACAAAACAATTCCGGTAATTTTAGACCTAGCAACGCATCCCAGTCTAGTAGTTATAATCAACGTGCTCCATTTCAGTCCGACAGCCTTCGAGGAAATCCTGTGAATAGTTCCACAAATGTTAGGCAAAATATCGTAGGAAATCGAGATCAGGTATTAGAAAGTATGGACATCGGAAACCTCGATCCGGATTTTCCATTGGAAGCATCCGTACTCTTCCCTGCATAGTCGTCAAAACCAAATCTATTCCTTTAAAATTATTAATCGACTCCGGAGCAGGAACATCGATTATTCAAAAAGGTCTATTCCATAACTCTTTTCAAACGAAGCTGAGTAAACCCCTACACTTAAATACGATAAATTCAAAGGCGGCCATAGACTCGAAAATTACCATCCCCTTATTTAAAGAGTTCAATTTACCAAATGTATATATTGAAATGCTCGAAACAGAACTAAATAGTGATTTTGATGGAATAATCGGCTGTAACTTATTAAAACCTTTGCGTAGCAGAATCGATTTTGAAAAATCTCAATTGATTTCGGTGAAAAGTACCTTACCTTTAATTTTCGATAGGTCACCAGCAAAGCTATCTGACGACGAAACCAAAAGATTTGTTAATAATATTTTTGATATTAATTTCCAAAGCCCCGAAATTGAAAAAAATCATAGATAAATTTAAATATGACCATCTTAATTCAGAAGAAACAAAATACCTAACCGAAATTATAAAAAAATTCAAAAACGTATTTTATTTCGAAGGATATAATTTATCATCCGCTGCAAAATATAAACACAAAATTTTGACAAAACACGATATTCCCGTGTATTCCAAAGTGTACCGATACCCTCAGATACATCAACAAGAAGTTGAAAGACAAATATCTGAAATGCTCAACTCTGGTATTATTAAAAAGTCTACCAGTCCTTATAGCGCACCCATATGGATCGTTGCGAAAAAATCCGATAACTCAGGCTTGCAGAAGTGGCGGCTCGTCGTGGATTATCGCAAATTAAATGAGATAACCATAGAAGACAAATTCCCCATTCCAAATCTGGAGGATATCTTCTCTAAGTTGGGTAATGCTCACTACTTTACCACCATAGATCTGGCTAAAGGTTTCCAATTGTTGTTGATGAAGCAGACCAACATAAAACCGCATTCTCGACTTCTAACGGCCATTACGAATTTACTCGTATGCCGTTTGGTTTAAAAAACGCTCCTGCGTCATTTCAGAGAATGATGAATGAGGTTTTGCATGACTACATCAACAACATTTGCGTGGTATACCTGGACGACATATTGGTATTCTCTACTTCACTTCAAGAGCATAGAGATTCCCTTAATAAAATATTTACGAGATTAGTTGAATATAATTTGAAGGTACAGATCGATAAATGCAGTTTCTTTCGGCATGAAACCGAGTACTTAGGGCACATCATAACTGACAACGGAATAATCCGAATCCAAATAAAATTGCAGTTATTAAAAGCATTCAGCTACCACGTACAACGAAAGAAATTAAATCCTTTCTGGGCATTACAGGTTTTTACCGTAAGTTCATTAGGGACTACTCAAAAGTAGCCCTTCCAATGACCAAATTTCTGAAGCATAACGCAAAAGTCGATATATCGGATCAGATGTACATTGAATCATTTAACAAGCTTAAAGATCTTATATGTACCAGTCCCGTGTTAGCATACCCTGATTTTAAAAAGCAATTTACCTTAACCACTGACGCTAGTAACGCGGCTTTGGGCGCTGTGCTTTCCCAAAACGGTCATCCGATAGCTTACGCTTCTCGAACTCTAAACCAACACGAGATAAACTACAGCACAATAGAAAAGGAGCTTCTATCTATTGTTTGGGCTACAAAGCAATTCAGGCCGTATCTTTTTGGGCGAAAATTTAAGGTACAAACGGACCATCGGCCACTAGTTTGGTTAAATTCTCTTAAAGAACCTAACTCCAAACTCCAAAGGTGGAAGATTCATTTAAATGAATACGAGTTTGAAATTGAGTACATTAAAGGAAAAGACAATTATGTAGCCGACTTTCTCAGTCGCGTAGGTGTAAACCATTTAAATGATGACGAAATTAGGTCTGACATAGCTACCATACATAGTGGTATAGAGAATAATGATGACCATATCTATATAACAGAAAATCCTGTTAACATTTATAAATATCAATTGATTATAGAAAAATCAAATTCAAACTCTTTCGTCAACAAATTTTTATATAAGAAAAAAAGAAGAATGACTTTGCGTCTTCAAGAATATGACGAAAATTACGTACTAAAAGTTCTAAAAGAAATATTTCCTATAAAATGAACAGTGGGAGTATATTGTAAAGAATTTGATATGTTTAAAAAATTTCAAGAATCTATTGTAAAATATTTTTCAAATGCAACAAATATGAAAATGTTAAAATGTAACAAATGTTTAGAAGATATAACAAGTTTAGAAAAGCTACTAGAGATAATCGAAGAAAACCATATCGATAAAAATCACAGAGGTATCGAGGATACTTATTTGGAACTAAGAGATATAATTTACTATCCTAACCTAAAGTTAGAAATACATAAGTATATCAACAACTGTATCATTTGTAATATGTGTAAATATGATAGAAATCCATGCAAAATTAAATTTTCAATAACAGAGACGCCTAGTAGACCCAATGAAATAATACATATCGATATCTGGTTCGCAAATAAGAATTCAATGTTTCTTACACGCATCGATAAATTAACTAAGCATGTTTCGATACATCCAATTACAGATAGAAATTCTACATCGATTGTTAGTTTGCTAAAACAAAGATTTGCTATCCTAGGAAAACCTTGTAAAGTTATAGCTGACAACGAGTTTAATACAGCCTTCATAAAAAACTTCCTCTCTGAAGAAAACATTTTATTTCATTTTACTTCGCCCAACACTCATACTGGAAACTCTAACTTAGAGAGGTTTCATTCGACACTAAATGAGCATATGCGTTTATTTAAGCTTAGTGAAAGGACTAAGGATATGGAAAATAAAACCTTAGCTTTCAAGGCAGTAGAAATTTATAACAACACGATACACTCTACAACGAAATATAAACCAAACGATCTCTTACATTCAAATCTAAATTCAAAAGAATGGGAAATTTTGAAAAAACGAGTAGAAAGTTATAAACGTAAAAGAATTGGTAAGTTAAATGAAAATAGAGTAGATCATCAACAATACCGCGAAAGAGAACTAGTTAAGAATATAGGATTTCATAATCTAAAACATTTACCAAAATATGTTATCAAAAATGTAAAAGAAAAGGGAAATACGTATTTCAAAGATGATAAAGGATGTAAACGCGATAGGCGAACAGTAAAGAGAATTTTTAAACACCAAAAGTCTATTGAAAATGCAACTTTCGATAAAAAACAAATAAGTAGAGATTATTCGAAGAGAAAACAAAAATAAATATGTGTAAATATCTTTGCTTTTACCATAAAGAATTATTCATTCACGTGTTAAAAACATTGACATCAAAAATAATGAAATATATATTGATTTACTTTTAAGAAAGAAAAACGCATTTCAGGAGTAATGCTTAATCATGCGCGGTTGGAGTTACATACCTAATATTTATCCATGACCCTTAAAGGGTTAATTGAAACTTAACTCGAGAGTGCACATTGAGTAAAACAAAACAAGTAATAAGCAAAGCTAAGAAATATGTAGACTGAGAACAGTTCTCCGTTCTTGGGTCATAGTCGAGACGAGAGGAATCAATTGTATTCTTGATGTTGAGTTGTTTAACACGTAATTCGGATCATCTGATTAAAATAATAAATCTTACGCTACATAAAAATTACTTTCGACAAAAGAAAATGTATTTATCTTTAAATAAGATCTAAGAAATATAGTTTTGTTAAAATAAAGAAAGTTTCATTAAATGGTCATTTTTATTTATTTGGCGCAGTCGGTGAAATCGCTTAAAAGCCGCGAACTTTGTAACAAAGTGAAAAATAATACTTTCGCTAAGAAAAAAACTGAATTGAACTAAATTTCGAACTATAAGTTTCACATGAGAAACAGCAATAGTTAATTATATTAATTATATAAAATTATAAAATTGTAATGCGAAAGGTAATTTGCCTCATATATTGTAGTAGCCTATTAAAAAAAAAAAAGAGAAAAAAAAATTTACTAAAAAGTACAGTTGCGAACAAATATATATAAGTTAACAGTTAAAAATAATAACGCCAAAAGAAAAAAAGGAGAGTGAAAAATTTGACTGCACACACAAAAAAAAACAGGTTTCTAAAACACAAAGGAAAAACACGAAAAAAAGAAATAAAATAGCGAACATTTGCGGCGAACACAAAAAAAAAAAAAAAAAAGCAAGCGCTAGCTATTTTACAAAGAGAAAAACAAAAGTAAAATAAAATGAAAAGCTAAAGAAATACTTAGGTGAGACATAACTGATATTCAAACTTGCTTATGCGAAATAAATAAAAGCAAATATACACCAAAGAAAATAAACATCATTTTTGGAGAGAGCTGAAGTCAACATGTCATCCACAGTGTTCGATATTATAAAAGAAATTCCATCTTTTTCTGGACAGCCAGAAACATTGGCCTTATTTATTAAGCATGTAGATTGTTTGTTCAACTATACTCTTCAGGAAACTAGTGATGTTAATGAAAGAAATTTAGTTTTTTTACAAGTGAGATCTAAAATAATTGGAAGAGCAAATAAAATTCTTATAAATCATAATAATCCAAAAAATTGGGAGGAAATTAAAAGCGTTTTAAAAACCAATTGTAATATTGCTGATTCTATCGAAACTATTATAAATAAAATAAAACTGTTAGAGTTCAGAAGTTCTGTTGAAGTGTTATATGAAGAAGTCGTAACTAAAATGACTGAACTTAATATTAAATCAAATTTGTCTACAGATATACCGGAATGGTATAAACGCAAACAAAACGAAGCAATGATTTTAAGGCTATTAATCAATAAGTTGCCAAATGGTCCTAAATTAATATTAAATGCCAGAAATCCAAGAACACTTTCCAAGGCAAAAGAAATTTTGATTGAGACTGATAATTTTTATCAAAATTATAGTAGAAACACTAGAGAAAAGGCATCCGGGTTCAAACAAGCTGAAACAAATAATTATAGACACATTACTACAAATAATTCATTGAACTCTGGAATACAAAATAACGACAATTCGCAACAAAATGCAAATAATTTAGGAAATTTCAGAAGAAACTATGATAATTTTAATGTTTTGAATGAAAGTAGGTCTGGAAATATTCGCCATAATACCACTTTTCGACCAACTAATTTTTCACAAAACAATTCCGGTAATTTTAGACCTAGCAACGCATCCCAGTCTAGTAGTTATAATCAACGTGCTCCATTTCAGTCCGACAGCCTTCGAGGAAATCCTGTGAATAGTTCCACAAATGTTAGGCAAAATATCGTAGGAAATCGAGAACAGGTATTAGAAAGTATGGACATCGGAAACCTCGATCCGGATTTTCCATTGGAAGCATCCGTACTCTTCCCTGCATAGTCGTCAAAACGAAATCTATTCCTTTAAAATTATTAGTCGACTCCGGAGCAGGAACATCGATTATTCAAAAAGGTCTATTCCATAACTCTTTTCAAACGAAGCTGAGTAAACCTACACTTAAATACGATAAATTCAAAGGCGGCCATAGACTCGAAAATTACCATCCCCTTATTTAAAGAGTTCAATTTACCAAATGTATATATTGAAATGCTCGAAACAGAACTAAATAGTGATTTTGATGGAATAATCGGCTGTAACTTATTAAAACCTTTGCGTAGCAGAATCGATTTTGAAAAATCTCAATTGATTTCGGTGAAAAGTACCTTACCTTTAATTTTCGATAGGTCACCAGCAAAGCTATCTGACGACGAAACCAAAAGATTTGTTAATAATATTTTTGATATTAATTTCCAAAGCCCCGAAATTGAAAAAAATCATAGATAAATTTAAATATGACCATCTTAATTCAGAAGAAACAAAATACCTAACCGAAATTATAAAAAAATTCAAAAACGTATTTTATTTCGAAGGATATAACTTATCATCCGCTGCAAAATATAAACACAAAATTTTGACAAAACACGATATTCCCGTGTATTCCAAAGTGTACCGATACCCTCAGATACATCAACAAGAAGTTGAAAGACAAATATCTGAAATGCTCAACTCTGGTATTATTAAAAAGTCTACCAGTCCTTATAGCGCACCCATATGGATCGTTGCGAAAAAATCCGATAACTCAGGCTTGCAGAAGTGGCGGCTCGTCGTGGATTATCGCAAATTAAATGAGATAACCATAGAAGACAAATTCCCCATTCCAAATCTGGAGGATATCTTCTCTAAGTTGGGTAATGCTCACTACTTTACCACCATAGATCTGGCTAAAGGTTTCCAAATTGTTGTTGATGAAGCAGACCAACATAAAACCGCATTCTCGACTTCTAACGGCCATTACGAATTTACTCGTATGCCGTTTGGTTTAAAAAACGCTCCTGCGTCATTTCAGAGAATGATGAATGAGGTTTTGCATGACTACATCAACAACATTTGCGTGGTATACCTGGACGACATATTGGTATTCTCTACTTCACTTCAAGAGCATAGAGATTCCCTTAATAAAATATTTACGAGATTAGTTGAATATAATTTGAAGGTACAGATCGATAAATGCAGTTTCTTTCGGCATGAAACCGAGTACGTAGGGCACATCATAACTGACAACGGAATAATCCGAATCCAAATAAAATTGCAGTTATTAAAAGCATTCAGCTACCACGTACAACGAAAGAAATTAAATCCTTTCTGGGCATTACAGGTTTTTACCGTAAGTTCATTAGGGACTACTAAAAAGTAGCCCTTCCAATGACCAAATTTCTGAAGCATAACGCAAAAGTCGATATATCGGATCAGATGTACATTGAATCATTTAACAAGCTTAAAGATCTTATATGTACCAGTCCCGTGTTAGCATACCCTGATTTTAAGAAGCAATTTACCTTAACCACTGACGCTAGTAACGCGGCTTTGGGCGCTGTGCTTTCCCAAAACGGTCATCCGATAGCCTACGCTTCTCGAACTCTAAACCAACACGAGATAAACTACAGCACAATAGAAAAGGAGCTTATATCTATTGTTTGGGTTACAAAGCAATTCAGGCCGTATCTTTTTGGGCGAAAATTTAAGGTACAAACGGACCATCGGCCACTAGTTTGGTTAAATTCTCTTAAAGAACCTAACTCCAAACTCCAAAGGTGGAAGATTCATTTAAATGAATACGAGTTTGAAATTGAGTACATTAAAGGAAAAGACAATTATGTAGCCGACTTTCTCAGTCGCGTAGGTGTAAACCATTTAAATGATGACGAAATTAGGTCTGACATAGCTACCATACATAGTGGTATAGAGAATAATGATGACCATATCTATATAACAGAAAATCCTGTTAACATTTATAAATATCAATTGATTATAGAAAAATCAAATTCAAACTCTTTCAACAAATTTTTATATAAGAAAAAAAGAAGAATGACTTTGCGTCTTCAAGAATATGACGAAAATTACGTATTAAAAGTTCTAAAAGAAATATTTCCTATAAAAGGAACAGTGGGAGTATATTGTAAAGAATTTGATATGTTTAAAAAATTTCAAGAATCTATTGTAAAATATTTTTCAAATGCAACAAATATGAAAATGTTAAAATGTAACAAATGTTTAGAAGATATAACAAGTTTAGAAAAGCTACTAGCGATAATCGAAGAAAACCATATCGATAAAAATCACAGAGGTATCGAGGATACTTATTTGGAACTAAGAGATATAATTTACTATCCTAACCTAAACTTAGAAATACATAAGTATATCAACAACTGTATCATTTGTAATATGTGTAAATATGATAGAAATCCATGCAAAATTAAATTTTCAATAACAGAGACGCCTAGTAGACCCAATGAAATAATACATATCGATATCTGGTTCGCAAATAAGAATTCAATGTTTCTTACACGCATCGATAAATTAACTAAGCATGTTTCGATACATCCAATTACAGATAGAAATTCTACATCGATTGTTAGTTTGCTAAAACAAAGATTTGCTATCTTAGGAAAACCTTGTAAAGTTATAGCTGACAACGAGTTTAATACAGCCTTCATAAAAAACTTCCTCTCTGAAGAAAACATTTTATTTCATTTTACTTCGCCCAACACTCATACTGGAAACTCTAACTTAGAGAGGTTTCATTCGACACTAAATGAGCATATGCGTTTATTTAAGCTTAGTGAAAGGACTAAGGATATGGAAAATAAAACCTTAGCTTTCAAGGCAGTAGAAATTTATAACAACACGATACACTCTACAACGAAATATAAACCAAACGATCTCTTACATTCAAATCTAAATTCAAAAGAATGGGAAATTTTGAAAAAACGAGTAGAAAGTTATAAACGTAAAAGAATTGGTAAGTTAAATGAAAATAGAGTAGATCATCAACAATACCGCGAAAGAGAACTAGTTAAGAATCTAGGATTTCATAATCTAAAACATTTACCAAAATATGTTATCAAAAATGTAAAGGAAAAGGGAAATACGTATTTCAAAGATGATAAAGGATGTAAACGCGATAGGCGAACAGTAAAGAGAATTTTTAAACACCAAAAGTCTATTGAAAATGCAACTTTCGATAAAAAACAAATAAGTAGAGATTATTCGAAGAGAAAACAAAAATAAATATGTGTAAATATCTTTGCTTTTACCATAAAGAATTATTCATTCACGTGTTAATAACATTGACATCAAAAATAATGAAATATATATTGATTTACTTTTAAGAAAGAAAAACGCATTTCAGGAGTAATGCTTAATCATGCGCGGTTGGAGTTACATACCTAATATTTATCCATGACCCTTAAAGGGTTAATTGAAACTTAACTCGAGAGTGCACATTGAGTAAAACAAAACAAGTAATAAGCAAAGCTAAGAAATATGTAGACTGAGAACAGTTCTCCGTTCTTGGGTCATAGTCGAGACGAGAGGAATCAATTGTATTCTTGATGTTGAGTAGTTTAACACGTAATTCGGATCATCTGATTAAAATAATAAATCTTACGCTACATAAAAATTACTTTCGACAAAAGAAAATGTATTTATCTTTAAATAAGATCTAAGAAATATAGTTTTGTTAAAATAAAGAAAGTTTCATTAAATGGTCATTTTTATTTCTTTCAGGGGGACGTTGCGCCTCGCCGGGCGATGTAAAAGAGTATGGTGCGGCCTGTCGCACAGTTGGGGCAGGTCGATGGAGGTGCAACCTTCCGTGGCATGCCATAGTGCCAAGCAATTAAGGCAATAGCCATGCGCATGTGCCACTTGATGCCGCTGCGTTGGTTGCATGCCCCTAAAGATTGCACATAGGCGTAGCGCGTGTGGATGGCAACACAGTGGGCAACGCACGCCATGTGCCGCCACTGGATCGCTAACTGTAGCCGGAAATGCGGCCACTGTATCGGCCCTTGGTGTGGTTCGTCGAGACGTTGCGCTCGGTTGGGCTGCTGTCCTGGTGGTTTTAGTGCAAGGCTGTGCGGTTGGCGGCGCTTTTGGCTGTGGTACGATTGCGGCTGAACGGATAGCTTGTGTCGGTGCGATTTTGTCGGTTACCATATCCATGTTCATCTGTTTGGAGAAAGAATGGACTTTAGTGTCTCATAAGGGCGTATTGAGTGCTTGATAGGAGAAACTATGGACATAAGTAAATATAAATATTTTTTTATCATCTAAGCGGTTTTTCGATTGGTTCTTAAAGCATATTCGTTTAGATCGGTAACTTGTTTTGATTTTGTTTATTGTTATGATATTAGATATTTATGTGATCAATATTATCAGCATTAGGTTCGGTAGGTAAAAAGCAAAGCTTTACTAGCGGTCGAGTGAGTGTGCCGTTTTGTGTACGCAGGTCAACTACTCGGACATGACCGTCGGAGCCATAGTGTACCTTTTCAATGCGACCTAGCCGCCATTCAGTTGGAAGGAGACATTCGTCATGAATTAGAACGCATTCTCCAATTTTTGGGGCTTCTTTTGTATTTTTCCATCGACATCGTTTAAGGAGGTCTTTTAAATATTCCTCCTTCCCTCGGCGACTGAAGTCGTGGTAATTTTAATTCGTTCCCTTCGATTTATGAGGGATAGTGAGTCCAATTTGCGTCAGGGATAGCCAGAAGTAAAGCTCCTCTTAGAAAATGCCCAGGAGTAAGGGCTGTAAAATCGGAGGGGTCTTGCGAGAGCGCTGAGAGTGGCCATGAATTTAGAACGCTTCCACTCGTATTAAAAGAGTCGTAAACTCTTCAAATGTTAATTTATTATTGCCAGCTTTTTTCTTAAAATGTAATTTAAAGCTTTTTACTGCTGATTCCCATAGTCCACCCATGTGTTTTTCACTGGGAGGAATAAATTGCCAATTAATGCCTTGCGGTGCGTATTTTTTAATGATATCCGGCGAGACTTGCTTAGCGAATGGGATGAACTCCTTTTCGGTGGCACTTTTTGCTCCGATAAAGGTTTTTCCATTGTCGCTCATGATTTTTGAGGGAAATCTACGCCGTCCAACAAAGCGTACAAATGCCGCGAGAAAAGCTGAAGTGGTAAGATCAGAATATAATTCTAAGTGCACCGCTTTTGTCGTAAAACATACAAAGACGGCCACGTAACCCTTTATTATGGTAGAGGATCATAGCATCGAGGCCTTTAGCTGGAAGGGTCCGGCAAAGTCAACACCCGTGATAGTGACGGACAGAGTGAAATTGCAGCGCTCAGGTGGTAAAGTTGCTATGATCTGCGTGCGCATTTTCTGTTTATGCAATGTGCATACTTTACACATGAAAATGCACCTTTTTATTAACGGCTTTAGTCTGGGTATATAAAATTCCTGTCGGATAACTTATGCATTAGCCGAGGTTCGGCCTGTAACATTAATAGGTGCAGGTAATTAATAAAAAGTGTGGCAAATGCGGATTTTTCCGGAATTAATATAGGATTCCGTTCATTGTAGCTCATATTCGAGTTTACTAGTCTATCATTGGCCCGAAGCAGACCCTTCGAGTCTAAAAAGGGGGTAAGAACTAACAGTGGGCTATTTTTGTTAATCGAATTTGATGCCGTCAACAATGCCTTTTCACTGGTGTAATGTCGATTTTTTGTGAATTCGATTAAGGATATCTTTACCCGCTGCACATCTAGATGCATTAGATCATAACTTGAGGTATTTGGGATTCCTCTTACTTTATTCTTTAAGCGATTTACAAATTGAAACATATACGCTATTATCCTTAACGCTCGGGGGAACGACAAAAATCGCTAAAGGATGTCGTTTTCCACCAGAGTCGCATGGAAGCCTTCGATTCTTAGACTTTCCGGAGCTATGATATTACGTGCAGGGGACTTTGGCCATGATTCTGGTAATTCTATTAGCCAATGAGGGTCATTCCACCAAAGTGCTGTGGTTGTTAGGTGCAGTGGTTTGCAGCCCCTTGTGTCAAGATCCGCAGGGTTATCAGCACTGGAAACATGTCGCCAAGTTGCTGGCCCAACTAGGTCAAGATTTTGACCTGTGTGGTTTGACACGTTTGTCTTCCATGTATGCGGTGGTTTTTCTAACCAAGCTAAGACAATTTCTGAATCGATTGCTTAGCTTTAAGCTGCTTTGTACGGTTGAGGCTAGTTTGGCTCGAGCCGTGGAAAGCTTACGGTTTTAAGGGGTGTGACCTTGCCTTTTGCAACTAATAAATGTCTTGTAGTTCTGCCATTGTGCTGCGTTCGTATGTAAATAGCTGTGCAGTATGCTTTTTCCGAAGCATCGCAGGAGCCGTGCAGTTCCACATGATGATCGGGTGAGTTCACCCACCGAGGTATTTGTATCTCGGATATAGTATGCAAGTTATTTGCAAATCGGGACCATTTTATTAACCGAAGTGGTTTGACTACTTCATCCCAATCTGTTCCATCTAGCCATAATTCTTGTATAAGGATTTTCGCTTGTATTATAATTGGCGCAAATATCCTGCGGGGTCGAAAAGTTTTTCCACAGATGACAGAATTTGTCTTTTCGTTTTTGCTGATATTGCAGATCTTGACTCAAGCGTGTATGGGAATTGATCTGATGTCGAATTCCACTGTATGCCCAGGGTTTTGGTTATGCTCTCTTTTTCCAATTTCAAAAAATTTGTATCCAATTGATGATCTTTATTTATATTTGCCATGATTTCTGGATTGTTTGCAGTTATCTTTTTTAACGGGAGTCCTGCTGAGTCAAGAGCTTTGATGACTTGATGCAGCGATTCGCACGCTAGGGGAAAGCTATGGCTTCCAGACAGGATGTCGTCTACGTACGTTTGCAACGTACGTTACGAAGGGGGCGCAGTTTACGTCAAATGTCACCGTTTTCAGTTTGTAGTCTCTTATCGGACTAATATGTGAATTACGAAATATTATACGTTGGTAATCTTGGTCGTCTGTATGTACAAGGATTTTTCTATACATTTGTTCGACGTCACCATTGAATACGTATTTATACGTACGCCACTGTAAAATCAGTAGTATTAAGTCGGGTTGCAATGTTGGTCCCGTATATAGAACATCATTTAGCGAATTGCCTGAGTTCGTTCTTTTAGATGCATTAAATACCAATCTTACTTTTGTGGTAAGTTTTTAAGGTTTAATAACTACATGGTGTAGGAAATAAAATGATTGATGTTTACCATTTGTAATTTTTTCATAGGAATTTACTGCTTCCATATGATCGAATTGTAGGTATTCCTCAAGGACGTTGTCATATGAGGTTTTTAGATCGCCTTTCTTAAGTAAGTTTCTTTCCATACTTAGAAATTGCTGAAGTGCTGAGGTTCGTGATTGACCCAAGGCGAGTGTGTGGATATTGGTGTTTAAATGGTAGTCGAACGACGTACCTTCCGCTACCTGATCTTGTAGTTGTGGATTCATAGAAAGCTTCACAATACTTATCTTCAGGTGTAGTAACGGGTATGGGAGGGAGTTCTTCCTCTTCCCAAAATTTTTTCAATTGTGAGTTAAGATCGTTATTCGAAATATCTTCCACTTGCGTGGTGAATGTGAATATTTTCTCTTTGACTTGGCCGCTTAAAATCCATCCGAAAATGGTATTTTGGGCCAAAATTGTGTTGGAAATTTTCTCAACACCTTCTAGTATTATTTGGGGGATTAAGTCGCTTCCCAATAATATGTCGATTTGATCTGGTGTATGGCAATTAAAGTCGACTAGTTTCAGATGCGAAAACTTTTGCCAATGCTTGTTGCTAATGTTATAGCTTGGAAGCATTTTTGTAAGTCGTGGTAGCGTGTGCTTTTATTCTTTGATCGGCGTTATGAGAAACCAGAGTAATGAGGCAGATTTTAGTTGAGTTTTGTACTACTCTTCCGCCCATACCTGAAATTTTGAAACTGGCTGGTCTGGTTGGCAGATACAACCTGCTTTGAACCTTAGAGGTTATGGAGGTTCGCTGTGATCATTGATCTATACGGGCTCTTAATTTAAACAATTCTCCTCGGTGTTCTATAGAAACAATTGCTGTAGATAATAAGGTTTTGCTTTCATTGTCGGAATGAAGCGTTTGAATGTTGGCAGATTTTGAACAAATTGGTTGTTCTTGGCAATTTTCGGGATTCCCCGTTTCGGGATTTTCAGACGTAGCAGTTGCAGCTAGTCCTGTGGTTCTTTTAGCGTTAAACCTATTTTGGTTATTATTATAATTGTTATTATGGAGCAACGAATTATGTCTCCTTTGGCAATGTAAGCAGCTGTATTTGCTCGGGCAATTCTGTAGCGAATGAGTACTATATAAGCAGTTTGTATAGAGTTTTTTGGTTCTAACCAGATTATTTCTCTCATTTACTGAAAAGTTCTTAAATTTCTCTTATTACATAACCTCCATTGCACAGTTCGCATGACGGATATCTTCGTTGTTCTGAAGTGAACGACTGGTTTCTATTGAAACCCTTATTGTTTGAATTATATTTATTGGCTTGGGGTTTAAAGAAGTTTTTGTTTTGCATTTGTTGCATATTTTTCGGCTTTGTGGCTTTATTATCTACCCGTTCCGCGATTTCGAACTGGGTGGTGAGGAAGTCTTTCATTTGTTGCCACGTTGGGCATTTCTTTCGGGATGAGAGAGATTGCTCCCATAAAATTAATGATTTTTCTGGTAGTGTGGCAGCACAAATATTTACCAAAATGGGGTCCCAGTTTTCAGCGGAAATATTTTGGGTTGCTAGAACCGATAAACAGTTTGTAACTGTTGCTTGTAATTTAAGAAATTCCTCGCTTGTTTCTTTTTGAATTTTTGACAAGTTCATTAATGTGGTTATTTGTTTATCAACCAACACTCGTTCATTTTCATATCTACTCTTTAACGCTTCCCAAGCCAGATTAAAATTGTCGTCATTAAGTGCGAACTATTTTACTATAACCGCTGCTTGACCTTTTGTTTTATTTCTTAAATGATATCATTTTTGGGCTTGTGATAACTTTGGGTGGTTTATATACACGGCTGTGAACATGTTCCGGAAGGACGGCCATTGTTCATAACCCCCATGAAATACTTCGGTATCACATGCTGGCACAGTAAAATTCCCCATTACGAACAGTCCTTATAACCGGACAGCTGCAATAACCGGACAAATTTTGGGCACACAGGTATTTCATTCATTTTTTCATACAAATATCATCCTAATAAACGGACACTCTAATAACCGGACGTGGACAAAGTATATCAAACCATTATCATAAAAAATTTCTCATAAACGGACAAAATTTAAAAATATCACAAGCAATCTTTGTAAAAGGTATAGTATAGTGAGCCCAAAAATTTAATGGTAGTAGGTACACGTTTATTTTGCTTTGAAAGGTTCAGTTTTGACAAACCACAAGCTACTGAAGTCAATAAAAATAAAGAAAAAACTCTTTCTAAATGAGGTTAATGTTCATCAAAGGCGAAGTTTTCTTAAAGAAGGCGGCTTTAAAAGAGACAAGATGTATTTTAATTGGTTCGCTAAGGCTAAAAGTCAAAACATTCCGATTTTTGGTCCCATTAGATTATTTCTCTCATTTACTGAAAAGTTCTTAAATTTCTCTTATTACATGACCTCCATTGCACAGTTCGCATGACGGATATCTTCGTTGTTCTGAAGTGAACGACTGGTTTCTATTGAAACCCTTATTGTTTGAATTATAGTTATTGGCTTGGGGTTTAAAGAAGTTTTTGTTTTGCATTTGTTGCATATTTTTCGGTTTTGTTGCTTTATTATCTACCCGTTCCGCGATTTCGAACTGGGTGGTGAGGAAGTCTTTCATTTGTTGCCATGTTGGGCCTTTCTTTCGGGATGAGAGAGATTGCTCCCATAAAATTAATGATTTTTCTGGTAGTGTGGCAGCACAAATATTTACCAAAATGGGGTCCCAGTTTTCAGCGGAAATATTTTGGGTTGCTAGAACCGATAAACAGTTTGTAACTGTTGCTTGTAATTTAAGAAATTCCTCACTTGTGTCTTTTTGAATTTTTGGAAAGTTCATTAATGTGGTTATTTGTTTATCAACCAACACTCGTTCATTTTCACATCTACTCTTTAACGCTTCCCAAGCCAGATTAAAATGGTCGTCATTAAGTGCGAACTATTTTACTATAACCGCTGCTTGACCTTTTGGTTTATTTCTTAAATGATATAGGTTAGGTTAGGTTGGGTGGTAGCTTCCCTGATAGGGGAAGCTCACTTGGACAACATGACGGTCCGTTATGATACCACATATAATAAACTAAACTAACGGTGATGTAGATATAACTACTTAGAGAATCGTTGGGTAGCAACGATCCAAGTGAGTCAACCGAAATACTTTCGCCTAGTTCTGGCAAAAGCTGGGCAGTCAAGCATAAAGTGATTTGGTGATTCCACCTCATCATCCTCCATACAGCTGCAGCAGGATGGAGTTTCCAATATATTGAGACGTACCGCATGGATACCCATGGGACAGCGCCCTGTCAAAACCCCAATTACCATTGATAGGTGAGCCTTAATGAACCCAATTATTTCAGCAGACCTCCTGCCATCCACTTTCGGCCAGAAAGATCTTGATATCCTGCAAGACGTAGTGTCCGCCCAACGTTTGCTGAGCTGACTCGAGGCCCAGCTATGGAAGAGCAATCCACAGGTGGCTTGCGGAATCCCGAAATCCCTACAGCCATCTTCATCCGGTTCAGTTGTACCGATTCGGGCTAAGAGATCCGCTTGGCAGTTACCCGGAATATCACTATGGCCCGGGACCCAGATAATCTTAATTGTAAATTAATTCGATGCAATCGCAAGTGAGGTCAGGCACTCCCAGACCACCCTCGATCGCACTGTAGTTGAGCTCAAGGCCTTTATAGCCGCTTGGCTATCAGAGTAGATGTTAAAATACCTAACCGTAGAAGCGCTGGATAGCATTTCATCCACCGCATCCTTATTCGCAGCAACTTCCGCTTGGAATACACTGCAGTGATCAGCCAACTTAAACTTGCGGCTTACATTTAGCTCTTGACAAAAGACCCCCCCCCCCCCCCGCCAACCTTTCCGTCCAGCTTCGACCCATCCGTGAACAAGTTAACCGGTCCCATGCCCCAGATAATTCCTCTTCTCCACTCCTCCCGCGGGGGAATGACTGGGGTGAAGGTTGTATAGGGAGCGGCCACCGGCATGCAATAGTCCGTCCTGTCCGGGATAAAGTCGAAACTAGTAAGAAGGCTAGAGTGTCCGAAATCAGAAAGCATATAACCCATATCACGAAACCTGACCAACGACCTGGCCGCGGCTGCCTTTCCCGCAATATCTACTGGATGTATATTCAGCATGACATTCAGTGCCAAGGTAGGTGTTGTTCTCATAGCGCCACTGATACCGATAAGCGCCGTCCGTTGCACTGACACTAACATTTTGGAGGTGCTCGCCGTGTCCAGTGCTTTCCACCAGACCAGAACCCCATAGAGCAGAATCGGTTTAACCACCTTCTCATAAAGCCAGTGTACTACTCCTGGCGAGAGCCCCCATCTCTTTCCGATAGCCCCCCTGCAGCAGTACAAGGCAACCGCGGCCTTCCTGGCCCTATCTTCCACATTGGGCCTCCAGGACAGCTTCTTGTCCAGAACAACTCCCAAATATTTAACCCTGTCAGTAAGTACCAACGGTACCCCTCCAATCGAAGGAGTTCTGAAGTCGGGTATCTTATATCTCCTTGTAAAAAGAACCAATTCTGTTTTTCCCGGATTGACCGCCAATCCACATGATTCAGCCCACCTAGCCACAGTATCGAGGTAGCCCTGCAGAACATCGTGCAGGGTGCCCAGAAATTTGGCCCTGACTAGGATAGCGAGGTCATCTGCATAGGCAACCACCCGACAACCATTGGCTTCCAGCTCCACAAGAAGCTCGTTGACTACCACAACCCAGAGCAGAGGAGATAGGACACCCCCCTGTGGCGTGCCCCTGCACACCTTCCTCCTAATTATGGCCCCTCCCCACTCCGCTGCGACAATTCTGCCGCATAGAAGTTTGCTAATAAATTCAACCAGAGCTGCTTCGACTCCTAAACCCACCAGAGCTCTTCCAATTGCCCCCGGTAAGACATTGTTAAAAGCCCCCTCGATGTCTAGAAAGGCACCCACAGCATACTCTTTATGTTCTAGAGACCCCTCTATTTGCTTTACAATCGAATGGAGAGCCGTTTCCGTCGATCTGCCTTTGCAGTACGCATGCTGTGAAGCCGACAGTAACCCCCCAGGTATCCTTTCCCGTAGGTACATGTATTAAAAATATCGAGTCACTTTGAAAATAAACATTTTAAATTAAAGCAATCACTGTTCAAGCAATCAAGCATTACCCAATTTTTTCAATCAAACTAGTATTGAAATGTAAAGACTTGTACAATGTACTTAATCGATATATGGATATGTATTTCAATGTAATATTAAAGTATGCAAATATTCTTTACTTCCAAAAATTTCTTAAATAAATTTTTGTATTTGGGGCAGCTCTACTCGTTGAGGTGGAGTAGGTGCAGTAACCGGCTTTAGAAGTTTGAGTTGATCGGAGATCATATAGCCTTTGTTTCTTCGTATCGCTCTAAGCAGTTTTCTTATTTTGAATACGCCGAGTCTTTAAAATTGTCAGGTAAATCTGAATCGTCGGTTTCGATAATTGCGTCATACGCAGATTGTAGTCGTGTCCAAAAATGTTCAAGGGATTTTTCTTTTACCTCGAGAACCGATTCCGTGTTTTCCTCTATAAGTAATGAGGAGAATCTAGTGCAGTATTTTATGACACTGTCACTTTCTGCAATGAATTTTGCAGCTGAAAAGTTTTTGCCTTTTTTGGCTCTTGAACCCTGTTTTGCGCGTGTAGCGTCTGCAGGGGTACCTTGGGGTTTTTCTTCATCACACATTTTTGATGGAATTAAAAGAGGCGTTTTAGGGTTAGTTGACATTTATTGTCGAAATAAATTTAAAGATGTATTAATAGTTTTCTTGTTTTTTTATTCAATTTTCTTCGCTTAAGAGGTTCTTTATTATTCGCTTTTTCGTTTATTGGGTTTTCAATAAATTTATATAAGTTTATATATATATATATATGTATATATTTAATGCTTTTATTTTGCTCGCGAGTGTGTTTTCTAATCGTTGTTTAATAAAAAACGCGTTGTTGATTTTATTCGATATAATATTTCCTTAAAATTTTTTGTATGCTTTTATGACCCAAATGTTCGTTGGGCTGCGCTTCAAGTAAGACCGGTTATTACCTTACTTATGTGTATATATGTATGTATGTTTGTGTATTAAGCTATTGCGGGGGTGGCTAAACACAAGTTAGTGTGTTTGTTTATTTGTATGCCTAGAACAATAGATAAATAATAATTTTGTTTTGTTTTGGTTTTCTTTCCTTTAAAGTCAAGGAACTGGTGATTTGGGTTTTTTCTTATACTGCAGCTTTGTCGCTGACCAAACGTTTATTTGTTTGTGCAAATCTTGCCCTGAATAGGCTTTGTAAGATATGTATGTGAGTAATAAGTAGGTAAAGTAAAGTGCGTTGGAAATGATTGTTATTTTTCCTTTGTCTTGTGCCTACTGCTTATTTAGTTTACACAATCCTGCCTTTGCTCGACTATGGATATGTTAAGAGACACAAGCAGAGGGGGTATTGCGAGATAAATTTGCAAGTTAAAACTTGAATGCTAATTTGTTTTTGTTTTATGGCGATTAAGTTGCGCTTAGCAACAAGAAAAATAAGCAGTAGATTGTTTTTGTTTTTTTTTTTTTGTGTTTTGTCCTTTATTATGGATCTATATATGTATGATTTTAATATGGGCTAACGTAAGTTTATACATAAGATTGATAAAAAATATGTATATTATGTTATTTTATGGGTGCAAACAACGGGACGATAAGTTTATATTTGTATATGTTGTGAGGACCAAATATAATCCATTAATTTGGCCCACACAAAAGCACCACCCCATAACACAGGAGCAGTACTAAAGACAACACGAGACACAAACAAGTCTCTGAAACATCATAAAAACACGATTAGCAACATTGCCAACACAACACGGGACACAAACAAGTGTCAGAAACATCACTAGCGCAACAAGTTGCCGCAACACGCCACAGCAACACCGTAACCATGGCAACGCAACGAACTATGCTAGCAACATCAAAAGCATTGGCTATAAAAAGGGCAACACGAGAAGACAGGATGCAGTCAGCACGCGGTTGTGGTTGCGACCGGAGCTACTATTGGAGCGCTCTGGAAGGCACATCGGTGTTGACCATTGGAAGCCAGTGCGTTTCATAGGAGAAAGTCGTGGACTGAAGATTGTGGGTAAGCAGGTTTTGACCGCTCTACAACGCTTTAGATCACGCTTGCTCCCTCGCAAGCAAATGCCCTCCCCAGCATCGTGATCCCGCGCTCAGCCAAACGTCGTCCGCGGCAGAAGTACGTCGGCAACCGCAGTAGGAGTGAGTCGAGGTGAAACGCAACAACGTGACTGTACCGAGGCTAACGGATCTCACCTAACGGGGCGCAAAGTTACGACTGTCACCTGAGCAGCAATTGAAGGGCATCTGAAAGGCGTATCGGTTTTGACCATCGCAAGACAGTTCCCGTCATAGGAGAGAGCCGTGGGTTGAGGATTGTGGGTAAGCTGGTTTTGACCGCTCTACAACGCCTTAAACTACGCTCGCTCCCCGCTAAGCGAAGGCCCACAACGTCACGAGCCCGCACGCCATCGCCATAAGCCTCGGCGGCAGAGTCACGCACACACACGACGCCAGCAGAGTTACGCATACACACGACGTTGGCCACAGCAGAGTCACGCTTACATACGACGTTGGCCGCAGCAGAGCTACGCAAATATACGACGTTGGCCACAGCAGAGGCCGCAGCAGAGCTACGCAAATATACGACGTTGGCCACAGCAGAGGTCCGCCGACGCACAACGTAACCAGGGTAAGCCAGCGCGAACCGCGGCAGTAGAAGTACGCCGGCAGAGGCCGCAACAGAGCGGCAACGCACGTAAACCAGCAGTCAGTCAGCACGGAGCTGTGGTCGTGACCAGAGCTACTAGCGAAGTATATCCCTATTGCAGTTGACCTTCTCTATGCAATAGGAATCCACTTCATAGGAGCGAGTCGTGGAATGGTGATCGGGGTTGACTTTCTCTACGCATCACCCCCAGAGACCAAAGGCCCCGCCACAGTAACGCGCAACCGCGACAGGTGACACCCGCTCACCTCCGTCAGTAGAAGTACGCCGACAGAGGTCACGTCAACGCGGCGACGCATAGCGCAGCCAGGGTAAGCCAGCGCCAAGCGCGGCGGCAGAGCGCAGCAGAGGTACACCGACAGAGTAATACAAGTAAGCGCCGACGTAGGGCGCGACAGAGCATCGCCTCAGCAATACAAGTAAACGCCGACGTAGGGCGCGACAGATTATCGCCCAGCAAATACGAGTAGACGCCGACGCAAGGCGCAGCGGAGTAATACAAGTAAACGCCGACGTAAGGCGCGTCAAGGCACCTACGCCACATACTAACGGGATCCGTCTAACGGAACACGGCGACAGAGTATCGCTTCAGCAATACAAGTAGACGCCGACGTAAGGCGCGACAGAGCACCGCAGCAGAGAGAGACGCCGTCATAAGGCGCGTCAAGGCACCGACGCCACATACTAACGGAACCCAGCTAACGGAATACGGCCGGACCGCTAAGGCCCGCCACCGCAATCAAGGATACCGCAAGATAATCCAAGTGAAATTAAAAATGAAGTATACAAACACGTTTTATCTTATATTATAGAATTTAGAACCAATAAAGACAGTGAAGTTTTTTATATTAAATCGATTTGCAAGGTGCCCCTTTAATACAAATTTATTGTAAACGAACCCTGGGCACGGCGACTATACCCCAGCAAATATCAAAGAAGCAACGGGGCACGAAAAAGCTTCGTTACAATGTAATATCGAAATATGTGATATGTATGTATATAATATGAAAATACAAATTCTACTTTTTGCCGCAATTAATTTTTTATGTTTATATTTTTTCTATTAAGCAATCCTGCTTCGAGCTTTTTTTTAAGGCGAAGGGGTATTGCGGGATAATATTGGCAAGTATATATTTGCAATTATAGCGGCCTTTTAGATTTGCTATTGTGCTAGCACAAGAAAAAATGCATTAGCCTGGAGGGAATAATAATTTATGTTTAAAGTATTTGCTTCTTCTTTATTTTTTTTTTCTTTTCCCCTAAGGCAATTCTATTATTGGTTAGATACAACTTACCGAAATCTATCAAGGGGTTAGAGTGGGTTTAAAGAACCATTAAGGCCGTAGAGCGTAAACGATTTCATGTTTAATGCCTTTTGGTTTATACTGTTGTTTTACTTCGTAGGGTTGTTTATTTGTTGTATTTAGTGCACGCCCGAAATTTATTTTGCTCTTTCTTTGAATTAACTCGTTTTAATTAAATTTGCTAATAATTTTACGCTTTTCGAAAATGCGTAAATTTTATTTTTTGTGTGTCACCCTAATGTGTACCCACTTTTGCAGTAAAATGTTTTTTTTTTTGTGCTTAAAATTTTGTTTCAACCTGTATGTACATATGTATATATGTATGTTTTATATAGTATATTGTTGAAATTTTCGCGCCCGTTCTGTTTTGTTTTAATTAATGTGATTTTGTACCGTGTATTTTGTTTTTATAATTTTGAAACGCCCCTATATTTTGACTTATTAAATTGTTGAATGTATGTATTTTTTTGTTTATGCACTTTTAACTTGGGCTTTTATTTCTCTAATATTCTTTGTTTTGAAATATTTTTTGCTTGTGGACTGTATTGTCTCTTTTTGATAAATTTTCTTTTTTATTGTCCTTAAGTGGCTTTCCTTACGGCTTGCTAAGGGCCATATATAATTTTTAGCCAGTTTCTTTGCACTTTTCACTCCACTGCACTCACCTCGAACAGTTGTAGCGAAAATGAATAAAAAGGAAAAGGATTTCCAAATTTAATAATGATTTATGTTTATATATGAATGTGTATGTTTGGTGTGACAATTTATGTGTGTAAATGTGTTAGTGTTAGTGTGTGGAGTGTTAAGTAGGTGGCAGGGTTGCACCTGCCAGTGTGCCGGTGTGGTGAGTCACGCGCGCTTAGCCACATGAAGCGGCACAACATCCGTATCGCTGCGATTCAAGAGAATGAACTCACAGCAAAATCTGCTCTGCAGACCTGTTCTGGGTATAATGTCCATAGAAAAGATCGCGAGAACGTAAATGGAGGCGGTCTCGCGTTTATCATACACCACTCAGTGCAATATAATATATTTGATCCCGACATCGGCCGCAGGAACAGTGCCTTAGAACGTCACGGCTTATCTGTCCGGTCAGGCGATGTAAAACTAGAAATCAGAAACCCTAGGGGATACCGCCCTAATATCAGGGCCCTACTCACTGGCGATAATCGCATTATCTTAGGCGATTTCAATGCCATCACGATATATGGCATTCAAACCTGCAGGGGACGGCAGAGTGAGATGTTGGCGGATCAAATATATAGAACGACGTTCTGCACAATAAACGGAGACGCCCCCACTCGTATGGTAGGAAGCTGTCACAGTTCGCCAGATATATCAATCGTGAGCGCAGCACTCGTAAACTGTGTCAACTGGCAGCCGATGGTAACAAATTTATCTGACCACCTGCCTATACTTATTTCGTTTAAGCGAACCGCCGACTTCATATTGACAGAAAAACGCACTTTCATAAAATTTAGAAAGGAAAGTGGGATAAGTACAAATCCTTTACAGACAATCACTTTGCTGCCCTCCCTATCCCGATTGATACTCGCCAAGGGAAGCGTGCTTTCCGCAAGGTCATTGAATCCGCCTCGGCTAGTTTTATTCCCCCCCGTAGAACTCCCGAAATTCGGCCTCATTTTCCGGCGGAGGCCGTAAATTTAGCGAGAGAACGTGACCTTATAAAACAGCTCGACCCCCATCGCCTTGGGCGATAAAGTGCTATCGGATGCGAAAAAACGCGCGAGCGCTTTTTGCCGACAATATATAATGCATTGTACGGTTGACAAAGTTAGACGGAGGGCCAACAGACACGCACATAAACATAAATTCAGCGCGTCCCCAACTACCATCACCGCCAAAGAGGTTGAAGATGCCATCGGTTATGTTAAACCATCTATAGCAGTGGGCTCAGACGGCATAGCCAAATTTTAGCACATGTCTTCAACCTGTCCCTTTCTACCTTTGTCATCCCCGAAAAAAGGAAAATGGCCATGGTGGCCCCGCTACTAAAGCCTGGGAAACCAGCTAACATAGGAGATTCTTATCGCCCGATATCTCTCCTATCGTCAGTAGACAAGACACTTGAAGTCCTACTTTGTAGATCCTGATCAAACGTCATACCCAAGATTTTGGGGTGTAAGACAGTCGGTAGCGTAGTGCCATTGGCGTGGATGTTCAAAATGGTCGACATTTGGGACGTCAATGTTGTAAATAAGGTCGCAGATAATTTAGTCGGTGGTAATGTCAGGTTTCGCGGGGCGAAAAAACTGGAGAGATCAGGGAGGTAGCCGTTTATTTTGTTGCAAAGCTTATCGATCTGTGGGACTGTGCAGTCATCGGCGTAAGAAACGATACTGACTCCTCCCGATGGCGAAGGTAGTTTTCATATGTAGAAGTTAAACAAAAGTGGGGATAGGATACCACTATGTGGCACCAATTGTTAATTCTTCTTGGTTTTGATGTTGCGTTCCTAAATTGCACCGATGCCTACCGACCACCCAGATAATTTGCGGTCCACCTTTTAAGGCTTGGGAGAAGGGTAGACCCTTCCAGGTCTTGCAGTAACGTGTCCTGGTTGACCGTAGTAAAAGCTTTTGATAGGTTTAGCGCAACGAGTACTGTTCTATGGTGGGGATTTTGATCTAAACCGCAATTTATCTGGGTGCCAATGGCATTTACCGCCGTCGTTGTGCTATGTAGTTTTCTAAAGCCATGCTGATGATAGGATAGTTGCAAATTTGCTTTAAAGTAGGACTTCAAGTGTCTTGGCTACTGACGATAGGAGAGATATCGGGCGATAAGAATCTCCTATGTTAGCTGGTTTCCCAGGCTTTAGTAGCGGGACCACCATGGCCATTTTCCATTTTTCGGGGATGACAAAGGTAGAAAGGGACAGGCTGAAGACATGTGCTAAAATTTGGCTATGCCGTCTGAGCCCACTGCTTTAGATGGTTTAACATAACCGATGGCATCCTCAACCTCTTTGGCGGTGATGGTAGTTGGGTACGCGCTGAATTTATGTTTATGTGCGTGTCTGTTGGCCCTCCGTCTAACTTTGTCAACCGTACAATGCATTATATAACATAATATAACATTGACGTCCCAAATGTCGACCATTTTGAACATCCACGCCAATGGCACTACGCTACCGACTGTCTTACACCCCAAAATCTTGGGTGTGACGTTTGATCAGGATCTACATTTGGGTGAGCATGCATCTGCAATTGTACCGAAAATCCAGAGCCGCAATAACATCCTCAAATCTCTTGCTGGCAGTACTTGGGGTAAAGACAAAGAAACGCTCATTACCACTTACAAAGCAATTGGCCAGCCGATTGCATGCTACGGGTACCCGATATAGTCGCCAAGCCTAAAGACCACTCACTGGAAGAAGCTACAGGCCTGCCAAAATCTCAGAACCGCCACGGGTTGTCTTCTTATGTCCCCAGAACACCATCTACATAATGAGGCGAGAATACTCCCCATCAGGGAGATAAATGAAATGCTAACCAAACAGTTCCTGTTGAATACCCAGAAACCTGGGCATCCCAACAGACATCTGATTGATGAACCAACACTGCCCGGGGGCTTAAGAAGTCTTCTCCGCAAGCATTATGAGGAAATACGGCACCTGAAGACACAGCCGTATGAAGCTTAAAAACACAAGCAGCCCCCCCCCCTCACCCCCACCACCCTCATTATGGTCCAACCCTGTTGAAACAGCAAGTTTCCTTGGACTCCTGTTAGAGGATATTGATGACAATTTGTGATCGGTCGCCCCTATTGGATGGGGTGGAGCACTGCTATAACAACAACAACCACAACAGGTTGATGTTGCTTTAATAAATTTACTACGCTTCGATTTATGCCTACCTTAACGCTATCTATTCTTAAGCCCCTCAAATTTCTAACATTTTTTTTTAAATTTAGCTAACGCGAAACTGTTTATCTAAATTTTCCACAATTCATCAACATTTGCACCTACAACAAGTAAGAAAAGCTAAGTTCGGGTGTATTCTAATATTACATACTCAGCTGAGAGCTTTGGAGACAAAATTGTCTTTTTCATGGATACATAATAATTATAGCTGCGTTGGTTTCGTATATGGTTTATAAGTGGTTTTTAATTCCATATCACATACGTTTGGGAAATATGGAGCAAATTGTAGACAAAGGGTGAAATTTTTTGGAACGATTTTCCTTCATCCTTTGTCAAATAAGGGAAAATCACCATGTAGGAAAATGAACTTAGGGTAAACCTGGAATGTGTTTGTACGACATGAGTATCAAATTAAAGGTGTTAAATACTATATTAAAAGAGAGTAAACCTTAATCTATAGGTGGACGCCTTTACGAGATATCGCCATGAAGTTGGACCAGGGGTGACTCTAGAATATGTTTGTACGGTATGGGTATCAAATAAAAGGTGTTAATGAGTATTTTAAAAGGGAGTGGGCCTTAGTTTTATAGGTGGACGCCCTTTCGGGAAAGGTGGACCAGGGGTGACTCTATAATGTGTTTGTACGATATTGGTCTCAAATTAAACGTATTAATGAGGGTTTTAAAAGAAAGTGGCCCTTAGTTGTATATGTGAAGGCGTTTTCGAGACATCGACCAAAATGTGGACCAGGGTGACCCAGCACATCATCTGTCGGGTACCGCTAATTTATTTACATACATATATATGTAATTCCACGAACAGTATTCCTGCCATGATTCCAACGGCTTTTGATTTCGCCCTGCAGAACTTAATTATTTTGTTCTACTTAATGTGGTAGGTGTTACACCCATTTTACAAAGATTTTTCTAAAGTTATATTTTGCGTGAAAAAACCAATCCAATCACCATATTGCATCGCTTTTTTCGTATTTGGTATATAATTATAGCATTTTTTTTAATTTTTCGAAATTTTCGATATGGAAAAAGTGGGCGTGGTCATAGTCGGATTTCGCCCATTTTTAATACCAAGATAAAGTGAGTTCAGATAAGTACGTGAACTAAGTTTAGTAAAGATATAGCGATTTATGCTCAAGTTTTCGTGTTAACGGCCGACGACTGCTTATAAAAACTGTGTGTGGCTTCAACCGAGTTCGCCCATTTTAACAGAAAACAGTTATCGTCATAGAAGCTATGCCCTTACCAAATTTCACAAGGATTGGTGAATTTTTGTTCGACTTATGGCATTAAAAGTATTCTACACAAATTAAATGAACAAGGGCGGAGCCACGCCCATTTTGTAATTTTCTTTTATTTTTGTATTTTGTTGCACCATATCGTTACTGGAGTTGAATGTTGGCATAATTTACTTATATGCCGTAAAGATATTAAATTTTTTGTTAAAATTTGACTTAAAAAAATTTTTTTTTTTAAAGTGGGCGTGGTCGTCATCCGATTTTGCTTAAATTTATCTAGAACACAAATATTAATAGGAGTAAGGTTCCTGCCAAATTTCATCATGATATCTTCAACAACTGCCAAATTACAGCTTGCAAAACTTTTAAATTACCTTCTTTTAAAAGTGGGCGGTGCCACGCCAAAATTTTACTAATTTTGCATTCTGCGTCATATGGTCAACCCACCTACCAAGTTTCATCATTTTGTCCGTCTTGGGTAATGAATTATCGCACTTTTTCGGTTTTTCGAAATTTTCGATATCGAAAAAGTGGGCATGGTTATAGTCCGATTTCGTTCATTTTAAATAGCGAAATGAGATGCCCCAGCGGGTTAGGGGGTTAGAATATACCCGCGGTAGGAATGCCTGTCGTAGGAGGCGACTAAAATACCAAATAGGTTCAAGGGGTGGTGTAGCGCAACCCTTTCAGGTTGCCAGCACAATATATAGCTTCTTGTCAACCTCACCTATCCGTGGTGAATCCTGTTTCATTAGCAGCCGACGCTCTGGCGAGCCCCAACTCCTCATGGATGTAAGGGGTGGGAGGGCGGGATGGCCTAGAAGGTCGCATGTAGTCAAAACAAATCGTTCCCGAGATGGTCGGGCTTGGTACCGGAACGTACCGGATCTGCATCCGGCAAAGGACCATCAACATCGATAACACTCCCCAAGGCCTTCGGGGAGTGTCCTTATCGCTACAACAATAACAACAACAGCGATCTGAGATGAGTGCCCAGGAACTTACATACCAAATTTCATTAAAGTACCTTAAAATTTACTCAAGTTATCCTGTTAACGGACAGACGGACGGACGGACGGACGGAAATGGCTAAATGAACTTCTTTTTTCGGCGAGATCATTTTGATATATGGAAGTCTATATCTATCTAGATTAGTTTATGCCGTTACAGGCAGGGGCGGATCCAGCACGATTTGGGAGGAGGGGGGGGGGGGGGGGGGGGGGGGGGGAGGGCGTTTCAAGTAAGTTTTTAAGTAAGATAAAGTGACCTTAAAATTTTTCACACAAACACACATACATATCTATACTCATCTACAAAAGTCATCATCGCTCAGATTTTTCCAGCTTTTACTAAGTTTTGCTTCGACCTTCATTATTTTCAATATTTTTATAAAAATATGTATTATTATATAACACAAACAATCCAAATATACTCTTAAGACTTTTTAGAAAATTCGGGAAATTTCCGCGAATTTTCATGCAAATTTTTAGCTTTCAGTAAGAATTTTTAGAATTTATCCCTCAGATGGGGTTTTGCATGAACGTTTGCGGGCAATCAAATGAGAGATTTTTTGAAATACATAGGTACATACATACAGTGTTGCCCTTGTGTCGCTTTGCGGAGATTTCATCCTTTTTAGAACATTTTGCTCCTTTGAAAACTATTTCAAATATTCGTATGAGTTAATCGGGATTGCCCGTATTGTTTTAAATGTATGAAAACATTTATTTCAAGCAATTTTTAATTTTATAATTTATTTACAACAACTAAGGCATGCCGTAGCTGAATGCGTTTGTAACCATTTCAACTATCGTGGCAGTGCGGGTTCGAATCCCACTCCCGGGAGAAAAGGCGTTGATGAGATTTACAAGGTATAATCGAAACAGCTATCGCCTTGTCCGTCTTGATGTCACGTTGTTTAAATTTTTCCCAAATTATTAAATAAATTATAAAATTAAAAATTGCTTGAAATAAATGTTTTCATACATTTAAAGCAATACGGGCAATCCCCGATTAACTCATACAAACAGACAACATTTGGATAGTTCGTTGTAGTTCTATAAATAGAACAAAAAAACAGCAACAATACCAAGTTTCTCTGAAACCGCCTTACCAACAACATGCATAACTTCAACACATAATTACATACGAAGTATGTGATGTGTAGAAGAATTATATATGCAAAAGAAGGCAATTGGGAAAAACTTTACAACAACTAAGGCATGACGTAGCTAAATGCGTTTGTAACCATTTCAACTATCGTAGGAGTGCGGGTTCGAATCCCACTCCCGGGAGAAAAGGCTTTGAAGATATTTACAAGGTATAATCGAAACAGCTGTCGCCTTGTCCGTCCTGATGTCACGTTGTTTAAATTTTTCCCAAATTATTAAATATTTCAAATATTTTTAAAACTGTTTTCGGGCTCAATGTTTTACCCAATCATAAACATCAAAATTAAAAATGCACTTGATTATTTTAAGAAGTATCTATAGAAATATGATTCAGAAATTATATCCTTTCGAATTTATAAGAAATCCATAACTTAAAAATAAAGGTGCGTATTCAAAGTCGAAATATAGTTATTTGTACTTCAAATTTGGTCACAGCTTTTTTGACATATTGTCCATAGCAAATTATTTTAAAAAGCCTACCTACATAACATTGATTGTGAATATGACCATAGTTTTTTGGGTATTTTAATGTAGAGAAGGATTTTTATTAGTCCTTTTAAATTGATTTACAGCTTATAGCTGTTTAAAATTTCAATTAAAAGGTGCATTGCTAAGAGCTTGACTTTAACTGATCAGTTTGTGGCACGCTTCTGTGTGGAAGTGTAGCATAAAAGTAAAATCCCTATTGACCGCTTTGTGAAAATTCTCAACAACACTGTTCACAGCAGATTCGAAGAACGGTACTTTTGACATAACGGCTACGGTTACCACTTCGATCCATTTATAGAAAACTGGTGGTTTTTTTAGATTTGGTCTGATGGCCACTTTTCCTCCAGTCTGGTTCCTTGTACGGAAGCGAGAGCAAAAGTGATAAAAACATAGATTTGTTTGCGCCACTAAAATATATACTTAAACCAAGACCGATTAACAAAATTATAGATTTTTCTCCAAGATTTCACATTTCAATGCATATTCAGGCGACTTTTTGGCCGAAGTGAAATAAAAGATTTTTTTATGTGTGTATATCTTTTTTCATAGTAGGGAGGAATGGCCTGAAGGTTTAATGTGGCCACATAAATCGTTCCCGAGATGGTCGGGCTAGCACCTTAATGGTGCTGTGTTACCGGAGTGTACCGGATCTGTATCCGGCAAAGGACCATCACATCGATAACACTCCCCAAGGCCTTGGGGAAGCAACCATATCGCTACAACAAAACAACAACAACAACGGAGCCAGACATTGCTAAATTTACAAATAAACGATTGAATAGGCAGTCCTGAACTGTGATAAAAAATAGATAAAAACAAATATATGGGTCGTTCTTAAAAAACATGACCATTCTGAATTTTGTAATTTTTAAAAATTAAGTTGGCCTCATGTCGTTACGGATGGTATCAACAATAGGAATCCATAACCAGCAGTATTTTTTTTAATTTTTGGAGTTTTTACAGATAAAAACATGAAGAAACCAATGCACTTTCGTCCACTCTGTTACCTAAATTAAATACGAAATAAAAAAACATCAACAATTGAAAATTAAATTCTTTTTATTGTTTTTCCCCAGGAAAGATAATTCATTTTAATTTATTATATAAAAAATTTAAAAAGTAATATAAAAATAACAAAAAATAACACATAATGTCACCCATATTAATTCAAATTTCATTTTGGTGAACTAAGTTAATGATAAATAAAATATTAAATAGTTTAATACTGGTTAATTATTTTTAATGACTTTAGGCCAGTGTACCTTATTAAATTACACTCATATAATAAATCTAATGACTTAGCCTTATTTCTTAATTAAAGAAAAGTAGATGGTAACAGAGGAGACTTAACGTAACAGAGGAGACACTGTTACTGAGGCACTGTACTATTTAAGTATCCGCTATTACCATCACTTTTTTTTACAAAGTAGATTATTAATTTTGTGCTTCTAATATATCTATTGTATGGTTGAAATTGTAGTAAATTCGACCACCTTTCAATTTTATGTTCGCATTTTCCAGGATTTTAATTACTGCTTCTTTTTTTATATACGAAATGTCATTTTCTTGAATCCTGAATTTTGCACTTGTGCTGTCATTCGAACGTAGAAAAATTACCTTGATATAACCATCTTCATCAACACACGTTTTTGCTATACAAACGTATCTATAAGTTATACTTTTTCCTAACACTTGAATTAGTAAAAATGTCCCATTCATAATTCCATTCTTATTTTCAATATCCGTATTTTCTTTTTCACTTTCATCTTCTGACGACGACGGAGTATAGACTTCTTTATAAAATAATTTTTTTTTGAGTAGTTTTTCCTTCTTCTTTTCTGATTAAATTAGTTTTATATACTTTGCTTTCAAAACAGCTACAAAATCCTCGTGGAATGTTGCTACAAAAGCAACAAACATCACGATATAAAACAGTACCCTGAATTTTAGTCATAAGTTGGTGGAGACGCATGGTACCTTTCAGTAATGGTATATTGGACGGAAGTGTCTTGCTGATGCAATCAATTGCCGCTTTATCAATTAGAAATAATTTTATTGTTGTTTCTTTTTGTACCTGTTCAAAAAACTGCTGGCTGTTCATGATGTCTGCTCCGTGTGCGACCATTCTATCAGCAACCCTTTTTAGCACTCCACCAATCCCATCGGCTGCTCCTTTACCATGAGCTGCTTCAAAAAAATTCCACGTTGCTAGCTGAAATCCATTTTCAAAAAGCTTTATTCCGAAAAGGTAAAAATTTTGTTTTTGTCTATACTGAGTGCAGGGCCCGTCTGAGAAAATATGAATTGTGTTAACATCCTTTTTTGAATTTCTTATCAAATCAAACGAGCCCATATTGCGCTGGGGCTGTGTTCGTTACAGGCTGATATGGTACAAAAAGAAAAAGGATTATTTTCACCTGAAAAATATAATATAAGATTGATAGGTGTACAAAAAGAATGGGGTAAGTTCACCTTACATGAGAAATATAATACCCCTGTATGTAGTGTGATCTGGTTACGCGAAGATCCAAAATGATGGCTTTGGATTTCCTGACCCATTTTACAACTATAGTTCTCACTGAAGTCGACGTGTAATACAGCCTCATTGGTTTTTAATTGATCGATACAGCTACGATATGCTTTATGTTGAGTGCGAATATTAAATATATGTTTTTTAAAAACTTGTAATTGAGAACTAAATTTCTCTGATAATAACGATGTTGTTGTGGTATGCTCTACTCGTATCATTTTAATAGCAACAGTTACTTTTTCATTTTTTTGGAACCGCTCTTCTTTTCGAATCCATTCTTTCCAGGCTACTTCAGATTCATTTTGAATACTTAAAGTGCAAGTTTTATTTTTGCATGAGGTGCATTCATTGTACATGCATCTTTTGCTGTTCATATCGCAAACTACAGACATTAATAATTCATTTAAATTGCTAACATGAATTGCATTAATTTGTTTCAAAGCTGACAATTTGAATTCAAAGTTTAAATGAAGTTTGCATGCACATGTATCTCTTGATGCAACTGTTGGTGAAACCACATAAAATGGACGATGAGCAGCAAAATATGAATAAGAATACCGACCTCCTTCAGACTTATACTTTTTGTAGATATTCTATAAGGTATCAAGAAGATATCGTTTTTGTAATTTCTGTTTTAATTTAGTTCTAGTTTCTTTCTTGCCAGCAGTGGCGCGAATTATGTCATCTCTTTCGTAAAAACGTTGCAGACTTAAGATATCGTCTGTTTTTGTTTTTGAAAAACTCTTACGTACTCTTGTTAAATTGAACACATCGTGATGAAATTGCATTTTTAGCTTGTATTTCCGAATAAGTTTATTGCTCAAAATTGATTTAAATCCTTCTTTTTGGCTCTTTGTTCGCAATTCCGCATACCTATTTTTTAACCCTTCAGTTAGTGTGGCGTATTTCAGTAAATTTTTTTTAACAGTTTCAACTCCAACACCTCGTACATTTGGCAAACATGTGTTTATTAGCTCGTTGGTTTTTGAAAGTGGGCTTAACGCTGAACTGATAATATTAACTTTTTTGGATCGCTGTCTCTGCTTCTTCAATTTCTCAACTTTTTTTTTTAACTTATTAACTTCGACTTGCAATTTGATATTCGTCCTATGTATTTTTGCTTTTTCCATACGCATTTTTTTACGGCCACAGACGACATTTCGAACCTGCTCTGTAGAAGGCGACGATGGTGGTGTAATATCGATGACGGCTTTAAATTTTTTTACAGGTTCACGATAGTTTTTTTTATTTGTGCGCCATTTTCTTCTTGCTAACCTAGCCTTTCTAATTTTCATATCACTTATAAGTCTTTTTTTATTATGATACCTTTCCAAATCTTTCTTCTTATTTTCTTCAACTTATATCAACCTTACTAAGCTTCCTTTTTTCCCAATATCGGCGTTGTTTTTCCGCTGCAGATAATGGTTTATTCTTGCCCATTTTCTGAGAAACAAATAGCAAATTTAAGCATAATTGTACACTCTGTTACTTTTGAGTCCCTTCTGTTACTTATTAATAAGTCACAGAGTGGACCGGTAACAGAGGGGACAAATTAACTCAAAAATACCATATTTTAGCTTTTTATTCGAATTTTGGAGAATTTATTTGTCCACTTAATTAATGTACATAAAATATTTATAAAAAAATTATAAAATAAATAAAAAATCACTTTACTCACCGTTTTTCAACAGTAACAGAGTTGACACTGAATAAGGGTACGTACCCGGCATACAATTGGGTTCCTTACTCAACAACGCACTAAACAAGACTGAACAGTTCAAAACACATTTTGTTGATTTTAGCTAAGTTATGATGGAGAAGCATAAGAGAAATATACGCGTCATAACGTTTAACAAAAATTTTTCAATAAAATGAGTGGACGTAACAGAGGGGACCAAAACCTGGGGACAAAAATTTTCTTCATAAAAATTATACAAAAAAATTATTTTTCATCGTTCTTTTCTATATATGGTATTAATATACACAAACTGAATAACAAAAATTGTAAATATTATTTTTTTTCAATTTTATTTCTACTGAAAATAACTATTAAATTTAAATAAATTGGCTCGGGACACAGGTTTTTGCTAAACCTTTGACATTGAAAATATTTTTTAAGTTATTTTCAGATAATTAATTATTTTTTTTTTATAATATAGTTACGTAGAATCGATAATAATTTATAAAAATGCAGATATTTTTCTATTTTCTTTTTGGAGAAACAAAATATAAAATAGTAAAGTCTGGGGGCACCAATTGGTCATGTTTTTTAAGAATGACCCATATACTTGGCGCGATTTATCTCAGAAAATATTTAGGCTGAGCTTCTCTTCAAGTTTGCATCTTGCCCCTTTTTAGTTTTTCCTACAAATATACGGGACGGGACTTCAATTTTTTATGCCGACTCCGAACGGCACCTGGAAGGCACTGAAAAGTTTTTTAATGACAGAAACTTTTCGGAGGGTTGGCCAAACCACTGTCGAGGGCGACCACGCTTAGAAATGCTTTTTTGTAATTAATTCAACTTTTTCTTAAATTTTGATGTTGCTTTTGCGGGGGTTTTGAGCCCAGCACCCTCGGTGTGGTAGGCGGAGTACGCTACCAGAGTCTTGAACCATCAAAAGCAATAAGTTAAGCCTAAATTCCGGTTAAATAATTTTAAGATGAAAATAACAAGTGTTCACTTGTTTTTGATGAAAAAGTTTATGTTACATGGAAAATTTACGCTTATTGTGAACCCTAAACAACCTGTTGGAAAGGATATGTTATTATTCCGTTTTTTCGGGTCGTGTATTGAAACATTATATTATACAGGTTTTGAAACATTATAAATGTGTCAATTAGGCTATTTCAAGACTATTTTTATTAGTTATCTCAGCTGAAAAATATACAAGTTTATCCACATTTAAGCAACTCTCCACATCGTTCATAAAGTACGAGCCAACGACTTTCAAAGAATTTCTGCTGCATTAACCGAATTTCGGACCGGAGGAAGATAGGTTCATTCAACTACTGCCCAAAGAACTATAGGTTGAATTAATTTTACGTATTTTTTATCTTTATGTAGAATTATGTATAGTATAAATCAGAGCGTGCCACAATTCCCAAAATAATATAGACGTGAATGTATTACTGCTGCCAAATAGTAACACATTAACGCGGTGTAGGGACTGAAATTCGTTTTAAAAATATTGGTCTCTCTTTTGTTTTTTCAAAAGGAATTTTCGTACAGAAACAAGATGTGGTGTGGCAACCGTGATCATGAAATAGTGACCAAGGCTGCCAAATTTCAGCGAAAAGTACGCAATTCTTTCTTCAAATACCAGAATGGTACATTTTTTCTGCTGATTTTACCCACAGTGAAACAAATGGAAATTGGAAACGAATATATAGCTAAACTATTCATTTCATAAAATATTTCAACCGAAGTATTATAAATTGCAGATCTTGGAGGGGGCGTAAAAACACTCTTGGAGAATATCACATAGTAGTAGTGTATGGAGCGGTAATGGACACACAAAACGTTTAGTCATAGTACTAGGTGGTCCATGGATCGTGAAAATTCAAAAAATCTTCGGAGCTTGGAAATTTTGCTTTCGACTCTTAACGAACTTCCCGACAACCCAGTGAACTGAAACTTTGAACATAGTTTCGGGCTGTACTATGTTGTAATATTTAGAATTAAACAAGTGCATTTATATCATGTGGAATCTTTCGACCGCTATTTGGGTAACTTCGCGTAGAGCTAGATTATTGAAACTAAGAACATAAGGGAAAAAAAATTGCTAGCTGGTCCAGGGATCGAGAAAATTAAAAAAATCGTCCAACTTGGAAATGTTTCTTTCGAGTTTTAAGGAACTTCCCGAGAACCCTGAGACCTGAAACTTAGCACGAAGCTTTGAACTCTTATTAGGTTATAATAATTAGGATAAAAAAGTTCTCTATATTGACAGGGATCCAGATATTTAGAACTATTTAGGAAATCCATTTACAACATGTTGAATTTGCCCTCGCTATTTGAGTAACTTCCCGTAGAGTGGAAGCTTGGAACTTAGAACATATTTCAGAACCTCATTACTATGCAAAATCAGTAAAAAAAATCTTCGCTAGGTGGTACAGGGATCGTAAAAATTGCATGATTCGTCTGAACTTGGAATTTTTGCTTTCGAGTTTTGAGGAACATCCCAATAACCCAGAGAATAAGGTTGTTATATTTAGGACAGGGATGAAGGTATTCAGATGTATTAAAATGTCGGTTTAGAATTCTGGAGTCTTGCAATCGATTTTTAAGTAACTACTCACTGAGCTACAAACATGAAACGTTACACATAATTCAGGTCACCTTGACAATGCAACAAACAAAGGATATAATCTTCAATCAAAGACATACTCTTGCTGAACTTTGATATTCAAATTTGAATATAAACCCCGTAAAAATGTGTATGATGAGCAAAATTATAAAGGTGGAGTGTAATAAATAGGCTTTCTATATAATCTTTACCTAAACCCGACAATGTGCGCTCCATCTTTATATTTTTGTTCCTCATAAAAATGTTTACAATGAATATGTTAAACTATGAATATTAAAGTTCAACAAGATAATTGTTAAATAATAAGCGTGAGCTCAAAAGTCGTCTGGCCGTGTTGAATTCTATTTCATATCTAATTTTATTTAGGCTTCAGAATTTTAACATAGGTATCATTACAATGTAAAAGAAGGTATGTGGATATATATATACACTAGCCTTTACCCGCGGCCCCGTCCGCAAGGAGAAAATGAAATATGTGGGCTATTCACGTTAGCCTGCTTATAAAGTTATCTGTTTAAAATTTTTTTTCTGTCTAATGCATTTTATTTTTGTAATTGAGTAAAAAAAAGAACTTTATGAGCTGATAACCTGATAGGATCCCAAAATGATAACGAAATTATCCAGAAAAAGCCACGAAATGACCCCGACGCTATCGCGGACGGATCCCGAAAACCATCCAGAAACGCCCCGGAAGTGTTTCCAAAAGTTCCCGAAGTAGTCCCAAAAAACCCGAAATGACAACGACACGATTCTAGACTTATCCAGATAACCACACAGAAATGATGCCTGAGGGGTACCAAATTGATCCCGAAATAGTCCCGAAAAAGTTCCGAAATGACCCTGATGGGCTCCCGGACGGATCTTAGAAACCATCCAGAAAATATCCAGGAAGGGTCCCTAAATTATCCCGACTAACTCCAGAAAAAGTTCCGAAATGGCTCCGAGGGGATCCACGATGGATCGCGAAAACCATACAGAAATGATTCCGGAAGGATTCCAAAATGATCCCGAAATAGTCCGGAATAGACCCAGATTGGATCCCGCACAGATCCAGAAATGATCCCGGAAGGGTGCAAAAACTATCCCGGAAAAGTAACAAAAAATCCCGAAATGGCTCCTACGGCATCCCGGACGGATCCAGAAATGATCTCGGAAGGGTCCCAAAATGATCCCAAAATGGTCCCGAAATGACCCTGATGGATTCGGCAAACCATCAAGAAATTATGCCGAAAGGGTCCCAAAATGATCCCGAAATAATACAGAAAAAGTCACGAAACGACCCCTAGAGGATCCCCAAATGATCCCGTATTAGCCCCGAAAAGGTCCCGAAATAACCCCGACGGGATCCCGGACAAATCCCGAAAACCATCCAGAAATGATGCCGGAAGGAATCCCAAATGATTCCGTAAAAGTCCCGCATTGATTCCGACGGGATCCCGAACGGATACCGAAAATCATCCAGAAGTGATGCCGGAAAGGTCCTCAAATGATCACCTAATAGTCCCGAAATGACCCTTAAGGGGTCATGGACGGATCCCATAAACCATCAAGAAATGATCCCGATATATTCCCGAAGAAGTCCGGAAATGACCCTGACGGGATCTCGAACGCACCCCTAAATGACCCTGACGGGATCCCGGACAGATCCCGAAATCCATCCAGAAATGATCTTGGGAGGGACCCCAAATGATCCCGAAAAAGTCCCGCAATGATTCCGAGGGGATCCTGATCGGATACCGATAACCATCCAGAAGTGATGCCGGAAAGGTCCTCAAATGATCACCTAATGCCAAAATGACCCTGACGGCATCCCGGACTGATCCCAAAATCCATCCAGAAATGATCTTGGGAAGGTCCCAAAATTATCCCGAAATAGTCTCGGAAAAGTTCAGAAATTACCCTGACGGGTTCCCGGACGAACCCTGAAAGCCATCTCTAAATGATCCCGAAAAAGTCCCGAAATGACCCTGACTGGACCCCGAAAGGATCCCGAAAACTATCCAGAAATGATGCCGGAAATGTCCTCAAATGATCACCTAATAGTTCCGAAAAGGCCCTGACGGGATCCCGAACGGATCCCGACAACTATCTAGAAATGATGCCGAAAGGGCCTGCAAATGATCCCGTATTAGTCGAGAAAAAGTCCCGAAATGAACCCGACGGGATGCCGGACGAATCCCAAAAACCAGCCAGAAATGATGCCGGAAGGGACACCAAATGATCCCGAAAAAGTCCCGCAATAATTCCGACGGGATCCTGATCGGATACCGAAAACAATCCAGAAGTGATGCCGAAAAGGTCCTCAAATGATCACCTAATAGTCCCAAAATGACCCTGACGGCATCCCGGACAGATCCCGAAATCCATCCAGAAATGATCTTGGGAGGGACCCCAAATGATCCCGAAAAAGTCCCGCAATGATTCCGAGGGGATCCTGATCGGATACCGAAAACCATCCAGAAGTGATGCCGAAAAGGTCCTCAAATGATCACCTAATAGTCCCAAAATGACCCTGACGGCATCCCGGACAGATCCCGAAATCCATCCAGAAATGATCTTGGGAGGGTCCCAAAATTATCCCGAAATAGTCTGGGAAAGGTCCAGAAATTACCCTGACGGATACCGGACGAATCCTGAAAACCAATCTTAAATGATGCCGAAAAAGTCCCGAAATGACCCTGATGGGACCCGGAAAGGATCCCGAAAACTAACCAGAAATGATGCCGGAAAGGTCCCCAAATGATCTCCCAATAGTTCCGAAAAGACCCTGACGGGATCCCGAACGGATTCCGACAACTATCCAGAAATGATACCGAAAGGGCCCGCAAATGATCCCGTATTAGTCGAGAAAAAGTCCCGAAATGACCCCGACGGGATGCCGCACGAATCCCAAAAACCATCCAGAAATGATTTTGGAAGGGACCCCAATGATCCCGAAAAAGTCCCGCAATTATTCCGACGGGAATCTGAACGGATACCGAAAACCATCCAGAAGTGATGCCGGAACGGTCCTCAAATGCTCACCTAATAGTCCCAAAATGACCCTGAGGGCATCCCGGACAAATCCCGAAATCCATCCAGAAATGATCTTGGGAAGGTCCCAAAATGATCCCGAAATAGTCTCGGAAAAGTCCAGAAATTACCCTGACGGGTTCCCGGACGAATCCTGAAAGCCATCCTTAAATGATCCCGAAAAAGCCCCGAAATGACCCTGACGGGATCCCGAAAGGATTCCGAAAACAATACAGAAATGATGCCGGAAAGGTCCTCAAATGATCCCCTAATAGTCCCGAAATGACCGTGACGGGATCCCGACAACTATCCAGAAATGATGCCGAAAGGGTCCGCAAATGATCCCGTATTAGTCGAAAAAAAGTCCCGAATGGACCACGACGGGATCCCGACCGAATCCCAAAAACCATCCAGAAATGATGCCGGTAGGTATCCCAAATGATCCCGAAATAGTCCCGAAATGACCTCGTCGGCATCCCGGACGGATCCCGAAAATTATCCAGAAATGATGCCGGAAAGGTCCTCAAATGATCCCCTAATAGTTCCGAAATGACCGTGACGGGATCCCGAACGGATCCCGACAACTATTCAGAAATTATGCCGAAAGGGTCCGCAAATGATCCCGTATTAGTCGAGAAAAAGTCCCGAAATGACCCCGACGGGATCCCGGACGGATCCCGAAAACCATCCAGAAATGATGCCGAAAGGGTTCCCAAATGATCCCGTATTAGTCGCGAAAAAGTCCCGAAATGACCCCGACGGGATCCCGGACGGATCCCGAAAACCATCCAGAAATGATGCCGGATGAGCCCCAAAATGATCCCGAAAAAGTACCCAAATGACCCCGACGAAATCCCGGACGGATCCCGAAAACCATCCAGAAATGATGCCGGAAGAGCCCCCAAATGATCCCGAAAAAGTCCCCAAATGACCCAGACGTAATCCCGGACGGATTCCGAAAACCATCCAGAAATGATGCCGGAAGAGCCCTCAAATGATCCCGAAAAAGTCCCCATATGACCCCGACGAGATCCCGCACGGATCCCGAAAACCATCCAGAAATGATGCCGGAAGGGTCCCCAAATGATCGCGAAATAGTCCCGAAATGATTCCGGAATAGTCCCGAAAATGTTCCAAAATAACCCCGACGGGATCCCGGACGGATCCCGTAAACTATACAGAAATGATCCCGGAAGGGTCCCAAAATGATCCCGAAATAGTCCCGAAAAAGTCCCGAAATTACCCCGGCGTAATCCCGGACCGATCCCGAAAACCATCCAGAAATGATCCCGGAAGGGTCTCGATATGACCCTTACGGGATTACAAATAAGGTGAAGCTAATTATAAAACCATGTTAATAAGGCAGCAGGCGCATTGGAGCGAATAAAAAGTTAGATAGAAACATACAGGTAAAGCTAATAAAAGCGTGCTAATAAAAACAATTGATGGAGGGCGGATGGCGGGAGTAGAGGAGAGGACCACTGATCGTTCCTCCAAAATTGTCTAGATCTCGTTCTGTATGTACCAGATACCAAAAACTATTGATTTAGGAGAAAATTTAGATTGAGTTATAACAATTTATGGATTTTACACCAGAGGGGGAGATAAAGGGGGCGGGCGGAGGGTGTCACTGCTTACTTTGTAAGGCCTCGACTTATTTGACCCCTTGAGTCTGTGATATTGGTGAAGGCTAGTATACGTAAAGTTATAATGTGTAAAAATTATGAAAAATAATTTCTCGAAGGGTCGTGGGACCCCCACCCCTCTTTCCATGTTCGAAAAAAATTTCGCTAGTAGACTACTGTCTGTGTCCCAAATTTCATCAAAATCCGTATAGCCATTCTGGCGTGATTCAGTCGCAAAGACGAAAAAATATAATAATTAAATTATAACTGTTCCTAGGGCGCGGGGACCACGCCCCCTTTTGAAAAATTTATAGCTAGTAGATCCTTCTAGACTATTGGCTATATGTGTGCAAAATTTCATCCAAATCGGTCCAGCCGTTCTTGCGTTATTGAGTCACAAAGACAAACGTCTGGACAAACATCCAAACATCCAAACATCCAAACATCCAAACATCCAAACATCTAAACATCCAAACATCCAAACATCCAAACATCTTAACATCCAAACTTTCCCATTTATAATATATATTAGATATTAGATAAGTAGGTACGTACGTACATTGTTATTGAAAAATAATAAAGCATGTAGCGGTACAAGAGATCATCCGATGGACAGGTATCAAAATACAAATAACTGCCTTAAATATGTATGTTTGTAAGTATGTACTAAATGTATGTACCCTTTGTTATTTATTGTTTGGTTTCGGTCACCAACATCTGACGCGAGAGTTGGATGCATTTATTTAAGTATATGGTCATACATACTTATGCGAAAGGGTGTCTCGAAATGAGCGAAGCTCCGCGGGTTGTTCATAGAAGCTTAATAGAATCTTATACATCCTGCCCGGCTGAACCTTCGCGGTTCAGTAAATCATGGTCTGGCCCAGTGAGGCGGCATATTTTCTGGACTGGTCGTTGACAAGTATGTTTTATGAGATACCCTTCTGAAGTCCTTTGTCGGCTGTTGTATTCCACAGTAACCACTCTTACAAGGCCATCTCTGCCCGGGTGAACTGCAACTATCCGTCCAGTGCGCCAATGTGCAGGCGGCAAATTTTCACTAAGGATGAGCACAAAATCATCACACCGGAGATTAGGTTCTGGGCGTGTCCATTTGTTACGTGACTGGAGCGAGATCAAATACTCGTTTTGCCAGTGTTTCCAAAAATGCTCATACATACGCTGTATACGCTCCCAGTATTGAAGACGGTTGTCTGGTACGTCGCGTAGATTAGGTTCTGGTCGGGATACAAGGGGTCTGCCAACCAGGAAATCACCGGGTGTAATCGCTAGCCCTCCTCCTGGGTCGTCATGCAGCGCAACTAGCGGTTTAGGCATGCCTCGGTCCGTACCAAAAGCGTGCTCAATGCGTTGAATCGTAAGGTTTGTTTACCTAGAACCCGAAAGAGATGTTTTTTCGCTGAACGAACTGCGGCTTCCCACAGCCCACAATGATGAGGTGCAGATGGGGGAATACATTCCCAACGCGTTCCAACCTGAGCTATGTGCTGCTGCGAATAGGTACACATCCATTGCTCTAAATCATGCTCCATCAGATGAACGGCACCAACAAACTGCGTGCTGTTGTCGCTATACATGACGCTGCAAATACCACGGCGACTAATAAATCTGTCGAAGACATCGATAAACGCGCGTGTGGACAAATCCTCTGCTAGCTCGATATGAACTGCCTTCGTTGTCATGCAAACAAAAATCGCCGCATAAGTTTTGGTGGTTACGTTGGACAGGCGCACAGTGTTTCGTGAAGAACAAGCTAGCTGGACAAAAACAAAGTTCTTATTCCAAGAAAAGTGTAATGAGAAATGAAAGAAAACAAACAAAATAACGGGATTTTTGCTTTTTTTTGATATTTTTGCTCATATATATTGAGTAATTGAAGTAAGAAGGTAGGAGTGGCCGTAAAATGCATTGATTAATTTGCAAAATTCTTGTTGAATATTAAGCTTCATATTTATTTTAAGTGAACACTTTTATATAATTTTTTTGATGGATTCTAAACTCTAAGGTAAGGAAAATTTTTTAATAGTAATTCTTTCGCAATTAGAGTATTTTCAATATATTTAACATTCCATTATTAAAAAGAAAAGCTTTTTTTCTCTATATTTTTAAATTTAGGGACAAAAAAGTTACATACATCCGCAGACGTCCGGGCTAAATTTTATATGTTATAGTCGCAATTATTCTCTAATAGTCGAAAGAAAAAGCCATTGCGAATTCTTTGCACATCTATTTTTATTTTTTTTGTTTTGCAGATTTAGTTATCTCTACAAATAAAATAGGATGTATGTACGTACCAGCTCCGACGGGATATTTGAACCATTAAAGCTGATCTACAAACGGCAAAACCAATTCCTAGGTACAGGGAACAAACACGTAGCCATAAAAAGCACAAAAATAAACGCGAAAGGTCAACAAGAGCACACCAAAAGCAAAAAGGCGAAGACCACTGACTTCAACCTGCCACAACCTACCGCACCAGTCACCAAGGCATAAAAACAGGTACATACAAAGCAATTCTAATGCAGGTATAACCACACAGGAACGCTTCCCAAGGCAGTCGGTTCTATGTACCGGAGCGACTCGGGATTTTTCCCGACCAAGGACTGTCATTTCAGTGTAACCCCATTTAATTTGTTTCCCCCATTTAACACAAAACAACCCCATTTGGTAGCATCTACGCCAATACCTGAATGTAATATAAATACTGCACAACTTAGATTAATAGTAGATAAACCAAAACCAGGTTTCGGCAATACCAATGACGGCAATACTGCTCGTAGGTTTTTCGAAAATTCTGAGGCTAGTGCTGAGATTACGGGATTGGATGTTACGCTCATCAAAAAATTCGACACTCTCCTTCGCGTATTCGCATCTGGGTACAATATAAATATCCAAAGATTTGAAAAATTTGCGGTCGAGACTAAAAAACTTTACATAGATCTCTATCCATGGTTTAATATGCCTGTTACAGTTCATAAAATCTTAGTGCATAGTACGGATATTATAAAATCAGCAATTTTACCTATTGATCAACTTTCTGAGGAAGCACAGGAAGCCCGTAACAAAGATTTGAGATGATTCAGGGATGATAACATACAAAAGCAGTCGCGTGAAGCCACGAATAGAGATCTTATGAATATGTTGCTTATAACATCGGATCCTTTAGTTAACAGTTTTAGGGAGATACCTAAGAAAAAATTTAAAAGTCTGACTTTAGAAGTCTTAAATTTACTGTCCCCCGATAATGTTGAGGAGTCAGTAAATACCCCAGTTGTTTCAAGCTTTCACAGTAGTGTTGCTGATGCTCATGACTACTCCACAAGTGACTCATGGAATGAAAGTGATGATAGCGAATAATAACATAATTATAAAAGATAACCTACCCTATAACTTTTTCTTGGATCAGGTTTCATTTAATTTAAATATATAGTCTTTTCTACTGTGTATGATACTTTACTTTTAAGTTTTTGTAATAAGTAATTTTCACATAATTAATTTAATTATTTACATTGTTATTATTATTATTGTAATTTACTTTTACATTCCTGACTGGTACTATAAAATAATTTTGTAAAAATTGTAGTGCCAGGATAAATACTCAAATAAATACAAAATATGTATGTACATATGTACAGTCACTCACATAAATAAGTAGACACCCCTTTTTGGACAATTCTTACAATTTTCGCTTTCGCAAATTTATTTTAACTAATTTCCCATAAGAAAATTTGACACGATCTATAACAAAAACTAAATTATATTTAAAAAATGTTTGAAAAATTCGACGAATTTTCATATTTTAACTAATTCCCAATAAAAAAAGTTTGTCACGATCTATAACAAAAACTAAATTATATTTAAAAAATGTTTGAAAAATTCGACGAATTTTCATAAAAAATTTTAATTTTTTTTCCGAATTTCTAGAATTTTTTAGAGTATTGAGATTTGTAGTCCATTCAATTTAAGTACAATAAAGTAATATTCTTAAGTCCTTTAAATTTTTTTGGATCTATGTCACTTATTCACATGAGTTACTGTATATGAAATAAGCAAATGTATGCATATGAAGTAAAATTTTGGAAAAAAATAAAAAAAAGAACATATTGCTGAAAAAAATGACGTAGTTGTAATAAATGACTGCATATGAAACGGAAAATCTCATAAAATAATTTTGTCCAGCTAGCTTGTTCTACCCGAAACACTGTGCGGCGTCCGCCATGACGGACGTGGAATGGACCACAGTAGTCCAATCCAGTACGGGTGAAGGGGGAGCGACAAGTACTCGAGAACCAGGAAGAGAAGCCATTTGTTGCTGCTGACTTACTCTTTGCTGGCGACGGCATACCACACATCGATGAATATATGACTTAACCACACCTCGCGCGTGTACAATCCAAAACTTGCGGCGAAGGAACTGAAGCATTTGTTGTATACCGCCATGCATGTATACCGTATGAGCGTCTGCTACGAGCAGCGTGGTCAACCTGCAATTCTTCGGAATAATCATTGGATGTTGCTGGTCGTATGGCAGCTCCGCTAGATCAAGGCGTCCCCCTACTCTCAATATTCGATTATCATCCAGAAATGGATTCAGAGAGAGTATCTTGCTTAATGAAGAGACACTAGAACAAGACTCGAGAGAATTAATTTCAGAAACGAATATATTACCTTGCGCTTGTCTTATATGAACGGTAATAGCCCAACTTAGTTCATTCGGTGTCAGAATGTCGTTCCGATGGCCTCTGAACATTGGCCGTATCCTCCGAAGACGTGCCGTGACGTACAATAACCGACTCAATCGGCTATAACTCTCAACCAAGGGTATTCTCTGATCGTTATGTGCTGTCAGAATGTATGGCGTCTTAGATCTTACGCTGAGTAGTGTTCGAGGCCCACGACCTTCATCCAAAAGTGCTTGTTCATCTGCTGCTGTCAGCCCAGGCAACTTCGTTGACGATGGATGCTTATTGCGAATGCAGTTGGGACCGGACCAGCATAGCGAATGCCTTTCGAGGCAGATGGAGTTATCCCACGACTCGCGCAGTCAGCCGGATTCGATTCGGAACGTATGTGGTGCCAACAGTTCACATCACTATGCTTTTGAATATACGCGACCCGGTTGGCAACAAACGGCTTTAGGGAGGACGAGTCCTTCCGTAACCAGTGAAGTACAATTGAGACGTCGCTCCAAAGACGTAATCTGCACTCTCTAATTGTAACACGTTACGAATGCTTTGGAAGGTAGAAACTAGGAGGTGAGCTGCTCGGAGCTCGAGCCGTGGGATTGTTATGTGCGACACCGGTGCCACCTTAGTTTTAGCCGCAACCAACGCAACTCGGACCACGCCATCGGAGGTTTTGGATCTTACGTAAATTACTGCAGCATAAGCCTTAGCGCTCGCATCGCAAAAACCATGCAGTGTAACGTTGCCATGGTTGCACATGCCCAGCCAACGAGGTATACGAATTCTACTCACTGAGGCCAGACCATTACGAAATGCAAGCCAACGTTCCTGTAAATCGGTTGGTAGTGGCGTATCCCAACATAAGTTTGCCTTCCACAATTCTTGTATCAATATTTTTGCCGATATCACTATCGGAGCTAACATCCCAATCGGATCATACAAGCGCGCCACTTCACTTAATATTGTGCGTTTAGTTGGTACCACGTCATAAGCGTTTAGCCGCACCTTGTAGAACAGTTCATCACCTATTGGGTCCCAGTGAAATCCTAAAACTTTCGTACGACACTCACCCAAATCCAGTTGTGCGGCTGATACTGTGAAGCCATTAAATGCCTTTAGGACCTCCGAGCTGTTAGAGTTCCACTTGCATAGTTCAAACTGACCTTTCTTAAGAATCTCATATACGTCACGACCACGAATCACAGTTGAATTTGCATCGTCAACGCTGTCTAAATAATCATCTACGTATAAATTGTGAAAGATGATGTCTCGTGCCGCTGCTGCTCGGCCAAATCGACTATGGTTTCGTAGTTATCGATGGCGCATTGCTGCAATGCTCGAACGGCATTGTAAGGTCTAAAAGCCATCCCATAAGTAACGGTGTTCAGTTGATAAGTGCGGAGAGGGTCGTCAGGAGACTCACTCCAGAGAATTTGTTACCAAATTCGATGCCTAGGGTCGACTTCAATCTGGCGGAACATCTTTTTTATATCAGCTGTGATCACGACCGCGAATCGACGAAACCGATGCAAGATATCAACAAGGTTGTCCTGGAGTTGAGGACCCGCAAATTGAGTATCATTCAGGGATACTCCGTTGCTAGTTTTCCCTGAAGCGTTAAATACGACTCTAAACTTCGTTAGTACAGCGTGATGTGGAATGAAATAGCATTGCCCATGGCCGATATCAGTATCGGCAGCCACCTGCATGTGGCCTAGGGCTTCGTATTCTCGCATAAATTCAATATACCTTTCCCGAAGTTCCTCTCTGCTTGCCAATTTGCGTTCCACTTGAAGAAATTGACGAAGCGCTGCTCTACGTGAATCTCCAAGTACCGGGGCTTTACGCCGAAATGGAATTTGTACACAGTATCGTCCGTCTGATCGACGAGTAAATGTGTTCCTGAAGAGGCTTTCACACTCGTCTTGAACGTCGTTTCTCAATTCGGAAGGAACTTCCTCATTCTCCCAAAATTTCTGAAGTAGTATATCGAGCCGTTGTTCTTCACATTCATTCACAGTATATATTTGTGCTGTTGTAGTCTGAACGTTAGCCTTGATTTGACCTAACACGATCCAACCGAGACGGGTCTGTAAGGCTCATGACTGGGTCGCCTTACTGGTAACCACCCCTTCTTGAATAATCGCGCTCCAAGTATCAGCTCCTAAAAGCAAATCGATTCGCCCAGGAGTACCAAATGTGGGATCGGCCAACCGGAGACCACTAATATGTTTCCAAGAACTGGTATCAATTGACGTGGCTGGTAGTGGGGACGTAATTGTACGCAGAATATAGGTATCTAAAGTGATACTGAAGTCTTCATGAATCATTGATTGTAATTTTAAAGTGGCTATGCCCTTCGTGTAGGCTGATGAGCCTCCTCCAATGCCTTCCCCTAGTACTTCGCCGCGTTGTCTACGCAAATTTAGCTTATTAATCATGGACTCAGTTACAAGACTGACCTGAGATCCCATATCGCAGAGTGCTCGGCAGGAATGTTGATTCCCATAGTGATCAATCTGCCAAACGTTATCAGTAGCGAGCAATACAACACGATCCCCATGGATGAGGTATGACTGAACCTTGTCCGTTAGTCATTGAGACCTGGGCAGAACTTGTGGAGGTGTGTTGACTGAAGTATTTAATTTCGAAGCAGTGTCTGGTGAACCATCTGTTGTCGGAGTAGGCAAAGAAGGTGTTGCCGTCCCAGAATCTTCACCTCGGCAAGGTATTGTGCTTACGTCGGCATAAAGTGCAAAGTCTTGACGAGCAGTCCGCAGTACCGTGCCCTGAAATCAAACAATTAAAACATAACTTCAATCGCCTTACCATCGTCCACCGATCGGTTACTGATAAATTTTGAAACCTCTGACATTTGTTTAAACGATAGGCCTGTTGGCAGCATGGGCAGGTTATAGTTGTTGATGTGCCCAAATTAACCTTAGCAACCCGCTGGGGGGTACGACGTGATGATACAGCTCCCTCACGAGGGGTGGCAGTGTTTGGCATATTGTTCCAAAAATCCCAGCAGATCGTCAAGCTTCGGGATATCATTTGTGCGTAGACTCATACCCCACTCATTCTTCGTTGCATCCGGAAGTTTTGGTAGTAGAACAGTAACTATTATAGCGTCCCACTCTTTGACTGGTAAGCTCATTATGGACAGAGCGCGATAGCTGTTGCGCACACAATCGATAAAATCGCGCAACGCCCTTGATGTGTCAGCTGGACGATTTGGCAAATCCAATATTAGCTGGGTATGTACTTGAGACAATAGCATGGGGTTATCATACCGCCGTTTCAGCTCCGCCCATACTTCAGTATATCCTCAGTACAGTCCACCGATCATTGGAACTTTGTCGGCCTTGACATATTGGCGCAACTTACCCAATTTGTATGTGGGATCGAGGTCGGTACGGTTATGTACAAGGCTTTCGTACATGTCCTTAAAAACAAGCCAATTCGACAGTTGGCCGTCGAACTCGTGTATAGCGAGTGATTCTAACCTTAGGTCGCAGGAACGGTGATGGGTTGAAATTGCTTCAGTGGCTCGCTCAGGTACCAGCTGCAAACGCTTTCTACGCAGTTGTAGACAAGCCTTAGTGAACATCTTCTCCGTTTCGGCAAACAACTCATCATGTGTTTCTACCTCCTCAGCTAATGAATCAGCAACGAGCAGATAGTGGTGCTCGACAAAGCGGTCCCAATATTGCTGCAACATTGCTGCCGTATAATCAACTTCCGTTAAGTCAGGTGCAAATCCCTGAGCCTGTACTACTCCAAGAAATCGAGCAATTGATGCGCGAACAGATTTCCGTATATTTAGGGATGACATTATGATGCTTGTATATCATTCCTCACAGGAGGCACCAGAATGTTAAATAATAAGCGTGAGCTCAAAAGCCGTCTGGCCGCGTTGAATTCTATTTCATATCTAATTTTATTTAGGCTTCAGAATTTTAACATAGGTATCATTACAATGTAAAAGAAGGTATGTCTGGATATATATACATATATGCATAAGTAGGTACGTACGTACATTGTTATTGAAAAATAATAAAGCATGTAGCGGTACAAGAGATCATCCGATGAACAAGTATCAAAGTACAAATAACTGCCTTTAAATATGTATGTTTGTAAGTATGTACTAAATGTATATATGTACCCCTTGTTATTTATTGTTTGGTTTCGGGCACCAACATCTGACACGAGAGTTGGATGCATTTATTTAAGTATATGGTCATACATACTTATGCGAAAGGGTGTCTCCAAATGAACAAAGCACCGCGGGTTGTTCAAAGAAGCTTAATAGAATCTTATACAATAATGTCTTTGTTTAAAAAGACAATTTTCTGTTTTTTTATATATTTATATAAAGCACGTGCTTAAAAATTTGTAATCTTTTTTTTTTAATTTTTTTCTTAAAAATTATGAACTTGTATAACTACCGTTTGTACCACTTGCAACACGGCGAACATTTTTTGTGCTAGGTGGTCCAGGGATCGGGAAAATGTAAAAAATCATCCGAGCTTGGAAATTTTGCTTACGAGTTTTAAGGAGCATTCCGATAACCCAAGGACCTGAATCTTTGAACATAGGTTCAGGCTTTACTACGCTATAATATTTAGGATAAAAAAGTTGTCTCGGTTGGACAGTGATCGAGATATTCAGAGATATCAAAAAGGCCATTTACAACATGTGGAATCATGCGACCGTTATTTGAGTTACTTCCCGTGAAGCTAGATTTTTGAGATTAAGAACATACTTCCGATCACCATGGCTATGCAACATCAGGAAAAAAAGTTTGCTTTCGAGTTTTAAGGAACTTCCCAATAACCCAGAGACCTGAAACTTTAACGCAACTTCGGCTTTTATACGGTTGTTGTATTTATTGTTGTTTTTATTTTCGGCCTTTCCAAAGTTATATTAAAAGGGATTTTCGAGCTCTAAGCCACACAGTAAACACCGCCAAAAATTTTATCAGGTGAGCTCTCTCTATCAGCGATAGAATATATTACCGAAAAAATATAAGCATCATCAAAAAAATACTTCAAAACAACGAGTTTCTGATGCACCTTATTAATGGCTATATCCACCAATTTTACGCTACAAATAAAAACAGAGAACGAAACACAAATAAAATATAAAAGACTGCCATGTTTGCACCTGGTTTGTCTAACCGTATAAAACATTCAAACATGAATGACAAGGAAAAATTTCAAATCGCGTTCCAGTATAAGAATACCCTACAACAAATTTACAGCAATACCAAAAGCAAATTCGAAAAATACAAGAAATCCGACGTAATATACAAAATTAAATGTAATGGCGACGGGTCCAACTTATGCAACAAAGTATATGTGAGTACCACTAAATCAAAACTAAAGACAAGGATTTCCGCTCACAAATCGAACATCAAAAATCGCGACAACTCTAACGAAAACAGAACGGCTTTATCCCATCATGCCAGGCCACGGGACACTCTCCGGACTTAGAGAATGTTACAATATTGCAGGAAGAAAAACAATATTCCAAGCGGTACACTCTTGAAATGCTACATATTATCAATACGCGTAATGACATACAAGCCAACCTAATAAAACCGCACTGCGTTTTTTTAGCGCACGCAAACAACCGGCGTTTTTTTGCCCTAACCGAAATAAGCATGCGTTGCGACAATATAAAACATGTATGCAAACGTCCAACCGAAATGCCACGCAGATCAAAAATTGGAAATCGAGTTAGCTTTTTGCGCAGTAAATTCAATTTCGGTTGCTCTCATGCAAGTTGTATGTGGATGAGACATTTTTGACAGAAAATGACTTGCGTGCGTTTTTATTAGGTTGGCATGATACACATGAATTTTAAGAGCGACACCGACCACATCACTCACGCATACAAGCAATTGAAAATGAAGAAAAGCTAGCAACAATAATGCTGAGGGTGTCTAATAAGTTAATATGTTGTTGTTAGCAGATATTTTGTTTATTATTACTGTTTATTATTTGTGTACATCTTTGTTTTCTGTTTATGATACTCTCTGTTCTTACTGGAATTTTAAATTTGTCGACAAGTTGCATTCACAAATGTAAGTATTAGATTATGTTTGTGCATTTATGGTTTTTATAAAAAAATGTGTTATTTACAGCCCTGAAGATGATTTCTAATTGAAATCGAAATATCGACAAAACAAATAAATACGACATATATGGTATAATTGGTTGAATTTTTATTACCCATATATCTGTGTGGCCTAGAGCTCGAAAATTCTTTTTAATATATTAATGATAAAATTTTTTTCTAGATGGGGCAGGGATGAAGATATTCACAGGTATTAAAATTTTTATTTAATCCGGAATCCTGCGTGTGGAATCTTGCGACCACTATTTGAGTAACTTCCCGTGAAGCTAGATTTTCGAGACTAAGGACATACTTCCGATCCACATGATTATGCAACATCAGGGGAAAAAATTTTGCTTTCGAGTTTTAAGGAACTTCCCAATAACCTAGAGACCTGAAACTTTAACGAAAGTTCGGGCTTTATAAAGTTGTTATATTTATGAAAAAATTGTTTTCTAGAATGGACAGGGATGGTGATATTCACAGGTATTAAAATGTTTGTTTAAAATTCCGGAATCCTACGTCCTATTTTTAAGTAACTCCTCACTGAGCTAAAACCTTACACGTAATTCAGGGGCCAAATCGTAACATCCGTGATCGTATAACTCGTGACTTTCGGATTATGACATACGTGATCGTACTACTTCGATCGTAATTTTGGATCGCAACATACGTGACGAGTGACTGAACGTACACGTTGCGTTCCACTTCCATTCGAACACAAGCTGGCTATCGTATACACACAAATTTCATTGAAAATGTAAGAAAATTGTTAATTAGATGAATAAATAAAATATAACAACAAATCTCAAACTCTTATTATTACCAAAGGTCGAATTCAAACAAGCTTAATCCAAGTCAAAAGGATATATTGGCGAGACACCCGCTTTGGTATTAGCTTGCTTCAAATTTAACTTCTCCAGAAAGTAACTAATAGCTTCTTAAGTTAAGTGAAATCTCTTCAAGAAACTGCAATAATTTCTTATTACGAAGAAATAATACATAAATGATATGCTTACGCTTTGTTCGATAAGTCCAAAGGGTTACTGCACTCTCTTAACCACCTTCGGACTATCTTTCCATCGCCTTCGCTATTACTGGAGCTCAAACAAAACAATAAAATTGGGTCCATCGCAGTAATTTACTTTATTTTTTTTTTTTGGCAACCAATTTGACAGTTCAAAATCTATTGTGAGCTGGAAGTACAATCCAACCTAATGTAGATCGTAAAATTTATTGTGAATGGAAAAGAAATTACGTTCGGTTTGCTATCGTATGTTGTAATCCCATTTTGTTTATACGTTTTACGTATCACGCAATTTTCTTTCGTATGGTTGTCGAGCCGTGATCGTATGTTACGATTCGAGCCCAGGTCACATTGTCAATGCAACAAAAGGAGAAAATAAAAAGAAGATAAAAAGGTTTTAAGTACTTTCTTTATATAAAAAGGCCAAAAGAAACAAGCACATCATCTTTTTGAACTTTAATATTCAAATTTTAACATATCCACTGTAAAACGTTTTTTTATAAAAGTGGAGTGGTAATTATTATTTCGATATAACCTTTACCTTAGTCCGATAATGTGAGGCTCACTTTTATATATTTGTTCCTCAAAAACATGTTTACAGTGGATATTGTTATGGAAACGCATTTACAATGGAGTAGCAAGGAAGGCAGTCGGCATGATATCGTGGTGCACTGTGGCTAGTCATGTCGGCTGGGCTGGGTTCTTGCCAACCTTGCTGTCCTGCGCCATAAACAGAAAATTTCCTATCATGCCTTTCAAAACTGACAGAAGCAGAGATGACTCAAAACGCTTATAATTTCCAAATAAAACGACAACTGGTCGAACCGGATGCCACGGACAGACCGTTAAAACATTCAAATTGAAAATTCAAAAATTCCAAAAATAAAAATAAATCTAAACGAAAAAAAATTTGCCGACACATAGACTCGGATTTAAATTTGATTATAACTGGAAACTACTAGTATACCGGAAAACAAGGGAAAAAAATTAGGACCGGATACGACCGGTTATAACGCTGAAAATCAAAAAAATAAAACGGCCGAAAATTAAAATAAAAGTAAAAAGGCCGAATATACATAGGGGACACCGCGGGTGTTGTTGCGACGCCCGGTGCTAGTCCCACCCTCAAAACCATGGCCACCGACGCACCTAATTTTTCGGTGGCCCCTTACCTGCATTACCTATGCCTCCCAAATCAAAAGAATGCCAGCATTCCCATTGTTACAATATTTATTCAGAATTCATTATCTTAAGAAAATACAAAGCCGCCAAGGATGGGGTGCAGAAGAAGAAGAGTGGTGTTGATGGAAATCCGTCAAATCAATGTTCAGCATTCTAAGACCGCTTCCGCAAACTTGTTGCTCTGTCTTGAGAAAGGCGGAGTGGATATAGTCCTTGTCCAGGAGCCATGGCTGAGTAGTAAATGCGGAGAAATTTCTGGATTAAGGACGGGAAAATTCAACACCTTGGTGCATGGGGAGGCAGGTAGGCCTATATCCTGTGTGCTTATTAAAAAGGAATTTAAAGATTTTATTCTCTCTAATTTCAGCAATGCTGACGTAACCACGGTCTGCCTCGAGCGAGGCAGTAACGAATTGTGGGTGGTCTCAGCGTATATGCCCCATGGGGACGTAACGGTACCACCACCTGTGATACTGGGCGAAATCACCGCTGAAGCAAGGCGGAGAGGCGTTGACGTAATCATAGGTGCCGATGCTAGTGCACACCATAGCATATGGGGTAGCTCGGATACGAACACCAGAGGTGAGTCTTTATTTACTTTTATTGTAGATGAGGGACGTTGTATATTTAATAGGGGGAATGACCCGACTTTTATTACTGTGGTAAGGGACCTCACCCTGGTTTGCAGAGAATTGGAAAATCGGATATCCGGTTGGAGGGTTCTCAACGAGCACTCCTTCTCTGATCACCGATATATTCAGTTCTCGGTGAACGAAGAACGTCCCGGTAAAATATCTTTTCGGAACCCTAAAAGTACCAACTGGGACTTGTTTGTTTGGGAGAGCTATTGCCTGAGACGCCTATCGTTGGTTCGGACCAGTCCGAATCTGAAATAGACAGTCTGGTGGAAAACTTCACCTCGGCAAGCAATAGCGCCTTTCAACTATCCTGCCCACTGAAAACTTACAGGGGGAAGGGCAAGCCGCCCTGGTGGTCTGATTCTTTTGGCGATCTAAGAGCGTCCAGTAGGCGGCTCTTTAACAGAGCCAGAAGGAGTAAATTACCCTCGGACTGGGAGCTCTATAAGGTGAGTCTGGGAATTTAAAAAATTAAAAATTAATGTAAGGCGCGATAACCTCCGAAGAGATCTAAGGTCGAGCTTCTCTTCCAATTTGCATCGTGCTCCTCTTGATTTTCCCTACAAATTGGCCGGACGGGACCTACATGTTTTATGCCGACTCCGAACGGCATCTGCAAGGCAGATGAGTTTTCACTGAGAGCTTTTCATGGCAGAAATACACCCAGAGCGCTTGCCAAACACTTCCAAGGGGCGACCCCGCTTAGAAAAATTTTCTTCTAATTAAAAAACCTTATTTCTAAAAGTTTGATGTTGCTTTACCCGGGGTGCGAACCCAGGGCATACGGTATGGCAGGCGGAGCACGCTACCATCACACCACGGGGAATTTATAAATATGAAATAAGGATAGCCAAGCGAGATTCATGGCGAAGCTTCTGCGAAAACGTAGAAGGCTGCAATGAATCCGCGAGGCTTAGAAAAATACTCTCTAGGAATCCCGCCCCTCGGGGGTATCTAAGAGATGATGGTGGGGACTGGTCGATGAGTAGCGAGGAGTCCCTAAGACTTTTACTGGACAATCATTTTCCCGATGTTCCAGTTACACAGGGATCTTCGCTTGCTTGGTCGGCGGTTGCTGGCCATGCAGAAATGCCTGCCATTCCACTACGGGAAAGTCAAATATCCTGGGCTATAAGTTCGTTCAAGCCCTATAAGTCACCCGGCCTGGATGGCATCATTCCTGCGCAACCTCAAAAGTATTTAGGGATTTCCTGCCGCTGGTTGGCCATCATCTACACTGATTGCCTCGGACTTAACTATATCCCTAAGTCGTGGCACATGGTTAGGGTCATCTTCATTCCGAAGGCCGGCAGGAGCTCTCATGTATCACCTAAGGATGCCAGGCCAATCAGTCCCTCGTCGTTTCTTCTTAAGACGTTTGAGCAGTTGATTGGCCTGTACCTACGGGAAAGGATACCTCGGGGGTTACTGTCGGCTTCACAGCATGCGTAATGCAAGGGCAGATCGACGGAAACGGCTCTCCGTTCGATTGTAAAGCAAATAGAGGAGTCCTTAGAACACAAAGAGTATGCTCTGGGTGCCTTTCTAGACATCGAGGGGGCTTTTACCAATGTCTTACCGGGGGCAATCGAAAGAGCTCTGGTGGGTTTTGGAGTCGCAGGGGCCTTGTCGCGGCAGAATTGTCGCAGCGGAGTGGGGAGGGGCCATAATTAAGAGGAAGGTGTGCAGGGGCACACCACAGGGAGGTGTCATATCTCCTCTGCTCTGGGTTGTGGTAGTCAACGAGCTTCTTGTGGAGCTGGAAGCCAATGGTTGTCGGGTGGTTGCCTATGCAGATGACCTCGCTATCCTAGTCAGAGGCAAATTTCTGGGAACCCTGCGCGATGTTCTGCAGGGCTACCTGGATACTGTGGCTAGGTGGGCTGAATCATGTGGATTGGCAGTCAACCCGGGAATAACAGAATTGGTTTTTTTACAAGGAGATATAAGATACCCGACTTCAGAACTCTTTCGATTGGAGGGGTACCGTTGGTACCTACTTACAAGGTTAAATATTTGGGAATTTTTCTGGACAAGAAGCTGTCCTGGAGGCCCAATGTGGAAGAAAGGGCCAGGAAGGCCGTGGTTGCCTTGTACTTCTGTAGGGGCGCTATCGGAAAGAGATGGGGGCTCTCGCCAGGAGTAGTACACTGGCTTTATGAGATGTTGGTCAAACCGATTCTGCTCTATGGGGTGCTGGTCTGGTGGAAAGCACTGGACACGGCGAGCACCTCCAAAATATTAGTGTCAGTGCAACGGACGTCGCTTATTGGTATCAGTGGCGCTCTGATAACAAAACCTACCATGCTGAATATACATCCAGTAGATATTGCGGGAAAGGCAGCCGCGGCCCGGTCGTTGGTCAGGCTTCGTAATATGGTTTATATGCTTTCTGATTTCGGACACTCTAGCCTTTTTACTAGTTTCGACTTTATCCCGGACAGGACGGACTATTGCATGCCGATAGCCGCTCTCTATGCAACCTTCACCCCAATCATTCCCCCGAGGTAGGAGTTGGGAAGGGGAATTATCTGGGGAATGGGACCGGTTAACTTGTTCACGGATGGGTCGAAGTTGGACGGAAAGGTTGGCGGAGGGGTCTTTTGTCAAGAGCTAAATGTAAGCCGCAAGTTTAAGTTGGCTGATCACTGCAGTGTATTCCAAGTGGAAGTTGCTGCGATTAAGGATGCGGTGGATGAAATGCTATCCAGCGCTACTACGGTTAGGGAATTTAACATCTACTCTGATAGCCAAGCGGTTATAAAGGCCTTGAGCTCAACCACAGTGCGATCGAGGGTGGTCTGGGAGTGCCTGACCTCACTTGCGATTGCATCGAATTATTTTACAATTAAGATTATCTAGGTCCCGGGCCATAGTGATATTCCGGGTAACTGTCAAACGGATCTCTTAGCCCGAATCGGTACAACCGAACCGGATGAATATAGCTGTAGGAATTTCGGGATTCCGCAAGCCACCTTTGGATTGCTCTTCCATAGCTGGGCCCCGGGTCAGCTCAGCAAACGTTGGACGGACACTACGTCTTGCAGGGTAGCAAGATCTTTCTGGCCGAAAGTGGATGGCGGGAGGTCTGCTGAAATAATTGGGTTCACTAAGGCTCACCTATCAATGGTCATTGGGGTTTTGACAGGGCACTTTCCCATGGGTATCCATGCGGTACGTCTCAATATACTGGAAACTCCATCCTGCTGCAGCTGCATGGAGGATGATGAGGTGGAATCACCAAATCACTTTATGCTTGCTTTTGCCAGAACTAGGCGAAAGTATTTCGGTCGCGACTCACTTGGATCTCCCGAGGAGCTATCCAAGGTTGAGATCGGGATCATTCGGAACTTTACCGTTGCTACCCAACGATTCTCTAAGTAGTTATATCTACGTCACAGTTATTTTACTTTATTATATGTGGTATCACAACGGACCTTCATGTTGTTCAAATGAGCTTCCCCTATCAGAGAAGCTACCACCCACACTAACCTAACATTGCTTCCACATCTACACAGTTCCCCCTTTTCCCTAGGTACAAAAAAAAAATTATTTTCCTTTCTTCCTAGTGAGCAGGGTTTCCAGATTAATTGAATGTGAAATAGATTTTCACACGCCTAAATTTATTTCTCTACAACTACGAATTTAATCAAATCGGGATATTTATATATACATACTAAGATATATAATCCAAAATCACTGTCTATATCTTATATGCCATACTTGAATTCGTTGCTATTCAGCTATGTCAAACTCGATAACCTGGTCATACAATTTTCAATACTTCCTTTCGATCTTCGAACCTATCACTTTGCGCTTTCTAGACGTTATACTAAATATATTCTATATAGCCCTAGCTTATTTTGGCAGCGTTTAACAATAGATTCGTGTTTTTTTTTTTCTTGTATGCCTTATTTTAGAGTATTCATAATAAATTGGATAGTGTCAATTTATGTCATTAATAGTTTACATAAGCGGTTGCTCGCTACATACGTATTACAAATATATCATGTATATACAATATCAAAAGCATTGGAGCTTGAGCTTTTGTTGGTTATTCACAAGTTTCGTATAAATATTAATTCAGTATAATAATTGGTTTACCAGTTTCTTGATACGGTCTGTCTAAAAGCAATTCATTTGTTGTCAATGCAATTCAATATCCTTTAATGAAAAAAAAGAAAGGCAGAAAGAATGCTGAATTACCTACAGCAGTGAGCACGAAAATAGCAATGAAAGTTGCTAACAATTATTTTCAATTAACATCTCCCTTCATTTATTTTCGTTCGAAAACTAAAAAGTGTTCAGCATTCTTCATTAACATCTCAAAACTCTCCAAAACAATTTCGGAACCATTATCGAAGAGGAGAGAAAAAAATCTAAAGTTGGAAAAATGTTTATGAAAGTTTCGCAGTTTTATTTGGAAAGGTCATGAACTAGTTCAGTTTTGCTAATTTACATTACATGCTTTGGCAGTTGTCTAAATTTTTTCTTTTTTCTATTCTAATTAAAAAAATGTTTCAATTAAGAAAAAATATATTATAACAATAATAATGATAAAATAATTATTGTTAGGCCTTGAGCTCGATTCAAACTTGCGATCTTACAAATTAGTAGGCCGATATAGCAACAAAAAATGTTAATACATCCCAGAGCACGGGGAAAAAGTGTCAATAAAATATGACACTATGGCATCATCGCCATAAACAAAGTCCAATTTTCACAACTATTCTGTAACAGATGTCGCAGTGCTGTGAATATCAATTGGCAAGAACCAGAATTGTAGTAGGAATAATGAAGACAAACAAAAAACCGCTGTGGTGGCTGAATGGTTATAGCAGCGGCGCCTAAACGTTGCCGATGAAGGAATTTAGCAGTTCCCGAAATGAATCTATACAACGAGCTTTGGCAGTTGTCTAAATTTTTTCTTTCTTCTATTCTAATCAAAAAATTTTTTCAATTAAGAAAAAATATATTATAACAATATTAATGATAAAATAATTATTGTTAGGCCTTGAGCTCGATTCAAACTTGCGATTTTACAAATCAGTAGGCCGATATAACAACAAAAATTGTTAATACATCCCAGAGCACGGGGAAAAAGTGTCAATAAAATATGACACTATGGCATCATCGCCATAAACAAAGTCCAATATTCACAACTATTCTGTAACAGATGTCGCAGTGTTGTGAATATCAATTGGCAAGAACCAGAATTGAAGTAGGAATAATTAAGACAAACAAAAAACCGCTGTGGTGGCTGAATGGTTATAGCAGCGGCGCCTAAACGTTGCCGATGAAGGAATTTAGCAGTTCCCGAAATGGATCTATACAACGAGCTTTGGCAGTTGTCTAAATTTTTTCTTTCTTCTATTCTAATTAAAAATTTTTTTCAATTAAGAAAAAATATACTATAACAATAATAATGATAAAATAATTATTGTTAGGCCTTGAGCTCGATTCAAACTTGCGATCTCAAAATAATTTTAAATAAAAGAGATTTAACTCGGCATCAACTTGTGTTCCAATGAATTTTAAAGAGTGTTACACTTATTTAATTTTGTTGTTAACCTTATTTAGTATAATTAGTATAGTTTTGTACTACTTAAATCGATTTATACAATGTAGTTGGTTTGTATTTCAGTATACAAGTATTGAGTATAGACTAATCTGAAAATTTGGTATGATTTTTTTTTTCTGTTTTAGCGGCCAGCGTGGTGTGATGGTAGCGTGCTCCGTCTGCCACACCGTATACCCTAGGTTCACACCCCGGGCAAAGCAATATCAAAATTTTAGAAATAAGGTTTTTCAATTAGAAGAAAATTTTTCTAAGCGGGGTCGCCCCTCGGCAGTGTTTGGCAAGCGCTCCGGGTGTATTTCTGCCATGAAAAGCTCTCTGTGAAAACTCATCTGCCTTGCAGATGCCGTTCGGAGTCGGAATAAAACATGTAGGTCCCGTCCGGCCAATTTAAGGGAAAATCAAGAGGAGCACGACGCAAATTGGAAGAGAAGCTCGGCTTTAGATCTCTTCGGAGGTTATCGCGCCTTAAATTTTTTTTTTTTACTTTGTACATTAGTTTAAAGTGTTGGTACATTAATTTATAGTTTTCCTTAGGAATGTTTTGTTTTGTTACAATAACGATGAAAAAAAAACTTATAAATTAGTTTTGATTTTTATTTTTTTTCTTATGTATAGGGTTGTTTACTAGGTAATTCATGAAGTTTGCTTTGTATGTAGCAATGCTTATGAGGAAAATTTTAGATTCAAAACTTTTCTTTTTTCTTTTTGTGTTTATGCAATGATATACAATGGAAAAACTATTTTAAGTTACTTTTTGTAATCTCTTTTTGCGCATTGTTTTTGGCTTTTTAGTTTCTTTGTCAAGGATTGTTACATTTACGCCATCCACTTGTTTGACTACATGTGGACCCTCGTAAATGCTTGTATGTTTGTTGCGTGACGTGTGAAGGACGTGTATTTCTGTCGTAATACAATTTATTACGTTCTTTATATTTAGTTATGAGCTCTTTTGCTAATGTATGGGACTTTTGCATGCGGTACTTTACTTCTTTTGCGTAATTCTCAATATTATATATTGAATCAATGGTTTCTTTCTTTAGCTCATTTGGTAAAACTGGTTTTCTACCAAATGTTAGTTCAAAGGGAGTGAATTTATTATCGAACACAGTATTGGATGTTGTGTTGTGCAAGAAAGTAAAATGCTTTAAATATGTATCCCAATCAGAAAATGTATTATTAAGATAAGCCCGAAGGTATTCGTTAAATACTCTATGGTTACGTTCGATTGAGCCTACCGTTTCGTGATGATATGCTGTTGAAAAGTCGTGTTTGATATTAGAAAGTTTGATAAGTTCTGCAAGAATTTCATTCTTATACTCGGTACCTAAATCTGACTTGATGGATTTCATAGGTCCATATATCAAAATAAAACTTTCGAAAATTGCTGAAGCTATTGTTTTGGTGCTTTTATCTGGCACAGCTTTTGTTACCAGGTATTTGTTAAATCGCATATAATGGTAACTGCGAACTTGTTACCGTAACTTGATTGTGGTAAAGGTCCGATTGTATCTATAACAACTATATCAAATGGCTTACTCGGAGTTGCAGTCAGTACTAGATTTTCTTTGATTTAAGTTTAACTTTGTTCAAAAAACATTGTTGACAATTCTTAACAAATTTGGCAATGTCGCCAGTCATACTTTTCCAATAGTATTTAGTACGAATTTTCGCGTTAAGCTTTTTAACACCGCAATGACCGCCTGATATAGGGCCATTGTGATAAATTGTCATGATTTTGATTTTTGTATTGTCGTCTATTATGGTTTCGACTGGGTCTGTAAGAAGTATTTCTAATGTTTTTAAAATTTTATTTCCGCATTGCTTTAGGTTTAAAATTGTACAATATTTGAAAAATAGATCATCTTTTGGCCATTCAACTTTGTTAACATAGTGATTGTTAGCTACTGCTTGTAACTTCAAAAGTAACTCTCCTAAGTTTGTTATTTCGTTAGCAATCTCCATATTAAGTAGTTCGATCTTTTTACGACGCATATGCGCGCCGATATGTATTCTAGAAATTTAATTTTTATCATCGTGAAAAATTATGGATCTGATACGCGGAACCTTTTTAGAGAATTTGTATGCATATTTGTCGTAAACCTTTACGTTATATGGACTCTCTGTGTCGTTATCGCTATTTTGTACGTCTGTATCGTTTTTTTGTTTTGTCATCGCTCTAGTTTGTACCGCCAAAACGTTTTTTGTTGACTCTTTTATTTCCTTGAAAGTGATACGTGAAAGTTCATCGGCACCAACGTTTAACTTTCCTTTAATGTATTCTATTTCAAAATTGTATTCTGCTAACTCGAGTCGTATTCTCGCAAGTTTCGATGTTGGATCTTTCATATTAAAAAGATATACGAGTGGCCTATGATCAGATTTAACAAGAAAATGAGTTCCGTAAATATATGGCCTGAAATGCTTAATGGCAAAGTAAATCGCTAGCAGCTCTAACTCTATGATGGGTTTCTTTTGTTCTGCGTTGTTAAATGATTTCGACGCAAAGCATATGGGTAAGTCGTTACCTTCATGGATTTGACTGAGTATTGCACCACAACCTGCTTTGGACGCATCGACTGTAATTATAAACTGTTTTTTGAAATCTGAATATTGTAGTAGTTGTGGTGACATTAAATCGGATTTTAATGATTGAAATGCGTTTACACAAGCACCGTCTCAAATAAAGTCTACCTTTTTTCTATTCAAGCGATTCAAGGGTGCTGCCAGTGAAGCAAAATTAGGAGTAAATCTTCGATAGTAATTTGCAAACGCTACGAAGCATCGCACAGCGCCTTTGTCGGTTGGTTTTGTATATTTATTAATTGCTTCAATTTTTGACGAATCTGGCAACAAGTCCTTTACCGAATACTTGTGACACAAAAAGGTTACTTCTGGTCTAAGAAAATGGCATTTATTAGGATTTAATTTTAAGTTAAATTTCCGACAAGTGCTGAAAACTTGTGAAAAATTCTTAATATGATACGCTTCGCTGTAATCTATGACAATAATGTCGTCAACGTATAAAAATTCTACGTTAGGTGGTATACCAGAAAAAGCTATAGTCATCATTCTTGAGAATGAATTCGGCGCTATGTTCAAGCCAAAAGATACAATTTTCCATCTAAATGATCCACGATCGGTACTAAAGGATGTTATATCTCGCGAGTCGGGATGTAACGGTATTTGATGAAAACCGGAAAATAAATCTAGAGTTGAAAAACACTTCGATCTGCCAAGGTTATCAAGGATGTCATCCACTCTAGCGAGAGGGAATTTATCGGCGATGAGCTTTTTGTTTACCGCTCGAAAATCTACACACATCCTATATGCCTTTTGCCCATTCGTATCTTTTTTTGGAACTATAATAAGTGGACTGTTATAGTTGGAATAACTTTCTTCGATTAAATCGTTTTCTAACAATTTGCTAACTTGTTTATCACTTGGCGTTGCGAATGCGTTAAGCGGTAATTTTTTATATACACCGGCGGTGGTGTCATTCAGTCTTAATCTTTGTTCGTAGAAATTGTTTAGTGTTATTTTGTCATCGTTAAGGGCAAAAATATCCGAATATTCTAAACATAAGTCTAGTAAACTGCTTGCGGCGTACCTAGGCATTTGGTTTTTTAAAATTCTCTTTAACTCTTTAATGTGATTATTTTCTTTTGACGTTTTGTTGATTTTATAAACGTAATAATTAGAAATAGGTTCAGTGCGAATGTTACAATTTTTTATATATTTTATGCTGTTGGTAGTATTTATTACTTTTAGAATAGGATTACTTTTATCTATGATACAAAAAAATAAAAATAAATGTAAGGCGCGATAACCTCCGAAGAGATCTAAGGCCGAGCTTCTCTTCCAATTTGCGTCGTGCTCCTCTTGATTTTTCCCTACAAATTGGCCGGACGGGACCTACATGTTTTATGCCGACTCAGAACGGCATCTGCAAGGCAGATGAGTTTTCACTGTGAGCTTTTCATGGCAGAAATACAATCGGAGCGCTTGCCAGACACTGCCGAGGGGCGACCCCGCTTAGAAAAATTTTCTTCTAATTGAAAAATCTTATTTCTAAAATTTTGATATTGCTTTGCCCGGGAGTTGAACCCAGGGCATACGGTGTGATAGGCGGAGCACGCTACCATCACACCACGGTGGCCGCCATCTATGATACATCTTGCTGTAAAAACACCATCTGTGATTTCTTGTGAGTCCACGAAAAGTGGTTCTGGTGATTTGTTTAAATCAAAAATTCGAAAAACTTCGCATCGAGTTGGAATAACGCAAGTATCGTCTTCCGTTCCGTGCAGGATTTGAACTGATATTTTTTCGTTGCCTATCCAAAAAGAAGTACTATTTGAGTTATAGTTGATATTACATTTGTTTTCTTTTAAGAAATCTTTTCCTAGTATTCCGTCTGTCGGAATATTAAAATCATTATTTACCACGTGCAGGGTATGTATTGTAACGAAGCTTTTTTCCTGGCCCGGTGTTTCTTTAATACGTGCTTGGGGTATACTCGCCGTGTCCAAGGTTCACTTACAATAAATTTGTAATTCGGGACACTTGCAAATCGTTTTCATATAAAATTCACTTTATTTCTTTAACTCTATATATTTTATAACTATAATGAAAATCATGTACTAAAAGAAAGATGTATTTGTATTCTTCACTTCGCTTTGTGCTTGCTCTATGGTTAGTGGTGGGCTAACAGTCCCCGTGTCCCGTTAGGATCGTCCCGTTAGGAAGCCTTGCTGGTCGTTGCCTGGGTGTGTGTATATGTATTCCTGTGACGCCCTGCGTCGGCGGGTCTCTCGTACGGCTAGCGACTGCGCTGTCTCTGCTGCGGCATATGTCGGTGCGTCTGCGTGTGTGTGTGTGACTCTAGTATTCAATGTAGTATGCTTACGTAGCGCTGTTGCGGCCAGCGTCGTACGTTAGCGTGGCTCTGCTGTGGCCCACATGGTATATTTACGTAGTGCTGTTGCTGCCAGCATAGTGTGGTTGGGTAGCGTTGTTGCGGCAGGCATCGTATGTTAGCATAGTGCGGTTGCATAGCGCTGTTGCGGACAGCGTCGTGGGTTATCGTGACTCTGCTGTGGTCAACGTAGTATGTTTGCGTAGTGCGGTTGCGGCCAGCGTTGTATGTTGGCGTGACTCTGCTGTGGCCAACGTCGTATGCTTGCGTATGGCTGCTGTGACGCGGTCACCGTCGGCGCAGGCGGGCGGACGTCACCTGTTCGCAGGTGCGTGTCACTGTGGCAGAGCCGTTGCTTACGAAGTCTCAAGCGGTGTTTGGTGGTATAACCGACACATTCATCACTTGAGGCCACGACTTACTCCTATGAAACGATCTCTCCAGATGGTACAACCGATACCTTCGAGATGCGCTCCACTGGTAGCTCCGGTCTGCTGTGGCGCGGTCACCGTCGGCACAGGCGGGCGGACGTCACCTGTTCGCGGGTGCGCGTTACTGTGGTAGGGCCGTTGCTTACGAAGTCACAAGCGGTGTTTGGTGGTATAACCGACACATTCACCACTTGAGGCCACGACTCACTTCTATGAAACGATATTTATGCTTGGTATAACCGATACCTTCGAGCGACGCTCCACTGATAGCTCCGGTCACGACCAGAGCTCCGTGCTAAGTAACTGCTGTACTGCTGTGTCGCTTCTTTTATAGCTGTTGTGTTTGGTGTAGCTAGCTCAAATGGTTGCGTTGCCATGGTTACCGTGTTGCTATTAAATGTTGCGAACGCTCGTTGTGTTGCTGAGACTTGTTAGTTTGTTGTGTTGCTATTGAGGGTTGTGATTGCTTGTCAGTCTCAGCAACTTGTTGGTTTGTCGTGTTGCTAGGGCCTTTGTGGCTGGCTGTTGTGAATATGTGGTGGGATCGTTTTGTGTGGGCCAAATTAATGGTGTTTTATTTGGTCCTCACAGTGCGATGAAAAAATTAGAAAAATGTAGCTTGGTTGTAAAAGTGCCTAGCGTAGAAACCGTATCGGAAGTAACTCCCGTTATATTAATTGTATTATTATGATTAACTGATGAAGTTTTTTTGATACAAGAAATTTTGATCAAGGAGATGTCGGCTTGTGTGTCGACAAGGAATGTGCAAAGTTTGTTAGAACCGTTTAGGTTAATTTGGATGAAGTCAGAGAAATTTAAATTTAAACAGTAAATATTTAAAGGATTGGATTTTTGTGATGAATCTCTCGCTTCCTTCCTCAGGGTGCGCTGCTGAGGGGCTTCCGCGTTTAAAGCCCTGACATTCGCGTTTCCATTTCTGTTGTTGGAAGTTCGAGAATTATTTGTATTGCCTGTATTGTTACTGTTGTTACTGCTATTACTATTGCTTTGGAAACGACTGTTTGTCGGACGAAAGTTTTGCATTTGATTGCCTCGAGTAAAGTTGTTGTTAAAATTTTGCCTGTTTTGCCTATATTTATTAGAATTACGATATTGGTTGTGAAAACCGCGACCACAATTGGTACCTTGAAAACTTCTATACTGATTATGCGTTCTTTTATTTCGTTTGATTGTTCAACAATCAGTTTAGCTACTACGTCTTTGGGATCGGAAAATTTGGTGGAGGCTAAAATGGTTTTTACTAAAAGTGTTCTCGCGTTTAACCGACAAACATTAACTGTTTGTTCGATAGCCATCTCGTGTGCTTTGGATTGAATAATAAGCGAACGTTTTAATGAATCGGCTAATTCTTCAACGCATTGAGCAAAATCAGTGTAGTTATTATTGTTTATTTGCAAAGCTGCAATTTTTCAGCCACAACTTTCGAGTTGACGGGTTTTATACAGTTTCGTACTGCTATTTTTATATCATTAACTGAAAGTATTTGAGTTGGTATCGCTTCTCGAGCTTTACGATCGAGGTTGGATTTAATAAATGAAATACTAGTGCCAGTTAAATTTTCGTCGACAAATTCTTCGATTAACTCAATTTTATTAATATAAGATTCAAGACCCAGGGGCTCGCCGCTATAATTTTCACGCATAATATCAGCACACATGCCAATAAACGTTCTTTTTTTCCTCAGGAGTTGCCATATTTGTATCGGAATTAGGAGGATTTGAAGCATGTGTTTCGGGCAATTCCTCAAATTCGTGAAACTCTCCGGACAAAGAAAGTCTAACAACAAGGTTTTTGATTGTACTGGTGGTTGAGCCTTCGGAAACTGGGCTTTTAAAATCAAGATTTTCGGAATCTGAGTCTTGCTCTGAAATTATGGGAACTACCTTCTTGTTTCTAAGAAACATATGTAGTAGGAAGCAAAGAAGAAATATTTAAACTGATTAAAGTCGAATTTATAGAAATTGCTTACGAAAATTTAACCGAAATTGAAATTGAATTGAATTTTGATGTGAAATTGAAAGAATTATCCGGCAATTTAATGAAAGACTGAATATTTAATGATAAATTGAATGTATGTTGAAGTAACTTAATTTAATTTGATTTCAGAGGAAAATATTTTATGTTGGTAAAAGGACCTGGCTGTTGATAACGAATCTATTATTAAAAGATATCAATGTGTTGGTGTTATTAAGGAAGCACCGTTTTTATGAAAATTGTATGGTTTTATTTTTATAGATACGGGCGCACCGCATCTTTTCAAACTTGTAATATGAATGTCCTCGGACGCACTGGGATTAAAAAAAATTCATTGGTTTTTCACGGAACCACCGTTTACGCAAAAAAAATCTCTTTGGTTATTTGTGGAACCACCGCTTTAATGTGAAATGAGAGAAAATGAGAGATGTCGCGCCTTACATTTTAATTGGTCCATGATATATGTATATATTTGTGCACTAAATATTAAAAGGCTTCAGAAAATGTACTGTGGTTGAGTTGGTGATACTTCAATGTAGTTATCCCTTGGTATGATTTTTCTTCAGTTAATTTCTCTATTTAGATAGTTCTATTCCGCGCTTTATTTCAAAGCGTATGTACAGCGTCTTCTTTTTTCGCATGGACGAAGGAAATGATTAAGCCCATCATATCTCAATGTCTCCTCTGCTGTTCCTTCCAAAGACCTTTTTCGAGGTCCCTTTGATTTGGGGTGGTCACCGAAGTGTTTGCACTAATAAATGGCTATTTGTCGTCGAAACTCGAGCTGAGGTATTTCTGGGTAGACTGATCTGTGTAGCTGCCAACTACTTTGTACCGAAACGTCAACTAGCCACGTAAAGATACTATTCCACCATTTCCTTCCTCTTATACCTATTCGATACAAGCCCACATTCTGATCCATACGATCTACGCCGCTCATGTATTTATCCGGCAGTACAGGATAACTAATGGCCGTGGAACATCTATAAATTTTTTTGCTTCTGTGAGTATTGAACTGCATTTGTTATCGGGTTTGCGCCATACTTAGTCGAAGCGATGCTAACAACTGCGTTATCATTCCATTTTGTGAGAAAAATATTAGCTTCCTTCAATTTTGTAGACTCAATATTACCACGCTTCTTATTTTTCAGTATTTTTTTATGTTCAGTCGGGCAACTTTTTGGAAGCCGATTTTTCCGGATCGTACCTGTTGCGGTATATCCTCGAGCTTCCTACTAAACTAACAGAGGGACACTGGTGAAAAGATTATCAAACTAGAAGGAAAACGGTAGATTCTGAACCGCCAGTGTAAAATCGTCTATCATGTTCAGCAGTGGAGCCGCTGATTTTCCAAATGTTTGTTCATAAGTGCTATTGGCGTGAGGATTATTTCCTTGGTAAATTTCAAAATTAACTAAATATCCCGATGGCGTACACAAGAACCAAACTTTATATCCGAACCGCAATGATTTTCCTTTGATGAACTGCTTGCATCCGTGACGTCCAAAATATGATATCATGCTCTCGTCAAATGAAAGGTGTTGTTCCGGAGGAAAAAGCTTCAGCATATTTGATTTTAAGTGGTCGGTTAAAGGCCGCAGTTTCCACATCTTATCTCCGTCAGTTATTTTTTTACAATTATCCTCAAAGTGCAAGAATCTTAAAATGTCTTCGAATCAATTCCTACGCATGGCTAAGTATAACATCTCGTTGCACATGTCATTTTCAACGCTCCAAAATTACCTGAACGTACTTAGACCATTATATCCACTGACCAACAAGATTGCTATGAAAACCTTAAGCTCAGCACTGGTAATTTGAGGATTTGGTTTACCAAAAAAAATTGCATATCTTCGCGATTCGTTTATAATGTGCTCTATAGGTTCATCGTCAAAAAACTTTTCAAATTGTTCATGAGGCTTCACCTTACGGTCTTCAAAATTTGATGATGGGAAAATAGGGATCAATCCGTCCGAGTTATCTTCTACCCACGTAAAATGTGATTCCTTACGTGAGAGTGGCGGTAGCACTGAATACGTTGTAGGTTTCAATTTTACATACGTTTCAGGTTGTGATGACGGCGGGTCTATTGAAATTTCGCCCTGTTCCTCTAACAAATTCGTTTGCAAGTTCTTCGTAGAGTTTTCTAATATGTCGATCAAGACAGAATCAGCAACTTCCAAGTCAATCTCCTCATCATCATTATCAATTGTTAAAACCCTTTTACCACTGCTCATCACTAACTCACAAGGTGCTTTCAATTGACCAACACATATATCCTCTGTGGCTTACCTACGTCGTCTTCATCACCATCATCTTCTTCACTGATTGCATCATTTTCCTTGTCCGGAGGGAAGATATATACAGCTACAGGCTAATCTTCTTCATCGCCATCACAAAAGTCATTTAGATAGTCAATAACCTCTTGTGTGTTTAAACGTCTGAAAGTTTGGAAAGAACTCACCACGAATTACAAAGTTTTCAATTCATTTGAACGAAAATTACGTTACATAAAATGAGACGTTAATCTAGCCCAGCGTGACCATATGGTCACACCAGGAAAAAATACCGTTAATCGTCAACAAGAAAGTTTTATTTTTTTACCAAATAGAACTGTCATATATTTTAGCTTTATTATTAATCAAATTGAAGCGTAACTTCTTTTAAAAGCAACACACTTCAAAAAATATTAGCGTACTTACCTTTTGTTTCTATTAAAATTCGTATTTTTTGCCATTTTTTTTTCTTACAACTTTTTCACACCGGCTCACTTCGAAACAAAGACACTATGAAAAATTTGAAACGCAGTTCCCTTCGCGCATGTGTAATTAAATGGAAAAAGGTAGTTCAAAGGAAATTATTTGAGTGAGCTCTGATTTTTTTTTTTTTTAATTCAACTACTACTTCTTGCGTGACCATATGGTCACGCTGGGGTTATCTGAGGTAAATAGCTATCTAGTCCCGCTTCTTGCATCAGTTCTGATGAAGCAAAGGGGATAGAAAGGTGTCTCATCTTCATTTTTGAGAAACGATTTTTTAACAGTGGATAGTTTTGATGGATCGCTAGTATTAATGTGAGAGAGCTTATGTTCTAATTGATTGTTTATATGTATTTTGATATTTTCCTGGATTAGTTTCTTGATTAGTTTTAGTTTTGTCTTTTTTTGTTGTATGTTGCTGAAAGAGCACTGTAGTTGTAGCCGGTTATATTTTTTTATATTGGTAAGAGTTTTACTTTTTTCTAGAAGTAATGTTTTTAATACTGGTATTTTGGTTAGGTTATGAGTAATGCTGTTAGTTTTTGTTTTCGGGACTCTCTTTTCTATGGCAGTTAGAATAATATTGTTTAGCTTATCCAAGTGGTGGTCGATCTCAATATTATTTAGGTTTCTATTCTCTGGTGTTCGGATAACGTTCTGGAGTTCTGAAGTCAAGTTGTTTTTGAATTTTTTCCAATTGGTTTTTTGTAGTCCAATGTTTCCTCTTCTGTGTTGGCCAGTAGTGTAAAAAACGTATCGTCTCTGCGAGCTATAATTTCTATGGCATTGTGATCGCTGTCATAGTGCAGGCATTTCAAACAGTTGACGGTGTCGTTGGATTTTAGTATATTTAATCTGTGGTCAGAAATGCAAACATCCAAAAAAGAGCTTGCTCTCATGTATGAAGGTGATACAGAGGCATACATATTGCATCTAAATTTTAACTCATTTGTGATAAGCCAATCTTTTAACGCTCTGCCCTTAGGATTATCTTGGGCATTTCCCCAGTCCATGTGCTTACTGTTAAGGTCCCTTGCTAATATATAATAGTGATTGAGTTGCTCGAGATTTAAAGCTTCGAAAACTGTGTTAAACTCTGTCTTAAATACATCGTTATTATTTCCTGCTGGGTAATATGCTGGTATTATATATAATATGTTATTCGGGGGCATATGTATCTTAATTATGCAAGTTTCAAGGCATGACAGATGATCAATTTTGCGGTTAAAGACTTTGGTGAATTTAATGTTTTCTTTAATTAGTATTGCTGTGCCACCACCTCTCATGCCGGCCGGCCGACCTATCTTTTCTTATCAAGTTATATCCAACAAATTTTAGTTTGTGCTTCGGGTTTAATTTAGTTTCATTAAGTAATAATATGTCTGGGTTTTTGTTTTTCAGAAATTCACTTAGATCTAGTCTCCTACATAAGCTTATGAGAGAGTTGACGTTAAGGGAAATAATATTTAATTGGGGTTTAGTAATAGCCTGCATGGGTCCAACGCTCATACTGAGTCCATTAAACCACATATTGCATCGACTCTAGCCGTCTGCAATTCTACTTCTTTTTGAAGGTTTGTTATTTGATTGTTTAAAGATAAAATTGTATTTTTTAATTCTACTAGAAATGAATTTTGAATATTTTGATCGTTGGGAGTGTTTAAGGTGAGCTTCTCTAGTTACATTTGCATAGCTTAAGTTAGAGTTAGTGAATCTATTTGGGTTGTTAGTGTTGTTAGTCTTAGTTATAGCTAGATTTTGCTTTTTCAGTCTTAACTTCTGTTGTAGCTCCTTATATCGTTCGCATCCCCTGTAGGCTGCTGGGTGCCCTGATTTTTTGCATAGTACACAGTATAGGTTTTCCTTTTCTGTATTTTCTCCATGTGAGGGAGGGCAATCTTTGCTGTTATGTGTTCCGCTACATTTCACACACCGCGGTGGCATATTACAGTTGGCTGCGCTATGGTAGAAGTTTTGGCAATTTCTGCACTGTGGGATCTGAGGTCTACGTAGATGCTCCCATTTAATGCAATGGTATAAAATACAATTGATTGCTTTCAATTCATTAATATTGCTTTCAGCGGTTACTTGGACCATGAATATTGGCAGCTGCATATTTCGCTGTATTGATTTTTTAGTGGTAAATGGACTTACTTTACGAATTTTTAGGTTGTCGTTTTGGTAGCTGCAAAGCTCGTTGAGAATTTCTTCACACTTGGTATTGCCGTTTAGGCCTTTCAGTATATTTGTTTTTGTTTTTAGGCATTTAGGTGTATATGAATAATATTTGACGTCGGCTTTTTCAAGGTAGCCGCAACTCTTTTGTAATCGTCAATGTTTGTTAAGTATATCGCTAATTTATTTTGGTTGTATTCTTTAATTTTAAATTGTGTTATCTTAGACCATTTTTAATAAGTTCGATTATTTCTTTTGATTCTACATCAAATGTATTAATAGGTGGGATGTTTTTGTTATTACTCTTGCTTTTGACATTTGTAATTACTGTCGAAACATTGTTTTGAGTTACATTAGCAGGTGCAGCTTCGGCTGCTGCTGCGCTAGTTGATGGGTTATTGTTGTTGTTTAGACCATTATTATCTCGTGTTTGTTCGCTCTCATCATTTAATTTATGTACATGTTGTTTAAATTTTTCAAATGCTTCATTACACTCTTCTAGATCATCGTCTAGTAATTTGTATTGTAATTGTAATTTTTTGACATTGTGTTCTCGGTCACGTTGTCATTTTTCCTTTTTCTATTTAACTCATTTTTTTTAGAGTTTATAACTTTATTAAATACAAGGTGAAGCGCATTGCGCTCGCAAGAAAATATACTGTTAATTGCAGAATTTTGAGGGTTATTGTTTGGAAATGGGTTTTTAATAGTAAGGTAATAAGATTTTTGTTTTTAAATACGCTCTTGAATGCTTTTTAGCTGTCTAAATTAAATTTTGATATAATTTTTGAGCATCATAGCTATTGCAATGATCAATAGTATGAATGCAAAAATAAAATGGCTAACCAAACGTCGGGGATGTTTAATTATTCGGTTCTCGGATACCTTGTTTTCCGAATTTCCTGAGTTTTCTTTTCCTATGTCATAACCAGTTATGGCTATCGTAATGTCGTTTGCCAATTTTTCCCACCAAGACATTGTGAAAAATAAAAATTTCCTTTAATAACTTTACTGTTTTGAAAAAAAAAGAAGGACTAAGAATATGAAAAAGGACTAATTTTTGCTAATAAAATTATTGATTCTGTTCTTACTTAAAATTTTATTTTCCACTTTCTTGTTTGTAAAAATTTTTCTTTTTAAAAATATTTTCTTTTCAAAATATCACAATTTATTTTTTATTTAACAAACTTTACAGAATATTGGAATTTGAAAATTTATTTCTCTACTATTTTCATTTATATGGTATTTTTATTTCTTTTTCATTTTCTATGCCACTTTGGGCTTCATATTTTTTCTCTTTTTCTTCATATACACTGATCTACCTAAGTTTAAAAAAAAAATTCACAAAATTTTAAATTAATTTATTTTTTTTTTTCGTCCTAATAAAAAAAAAAAACTTTCTTAAATGTGTTAATTTCTTAATTAATTTACCACAACGCAAGAATACTGCGTCAAATTCGTCCTGATTACTAATGATGGTCATTTGAAAAAAATGTTCTTAAATTTATTGGCAAAAATCTACTTTTTGCTCGTAAACTGGCAGCCGTTAGGTTGCCAAATGTTTCTATTATAATCTTACAAATACCTAAATAATAAATACATAATCTGCTGTATCTGCTTATTCCAACAATCGTCCGACACAGTAATCAGAATGCTATTTTTGATTGGGTCTTCGGGACCCGGCCAACTTCCAACAAGTTGTATAGCGCATAAGGTTTATTCCACTTCGTTATGCGTCGGCGGTGGTCGTGTTGGTGGCGGTAGTGGGCTTGCAGTTGCAAACATTTAATTTAATAACGAGAATGCAATCAGTATTAAAGACCAAAAATATTTTTCCTTCTTTCCTTTGTGGTATTCGAGAATTTTTAAAATTTGAATTGCACCCTTGTTGTCACTATCGCTGTGATCCGCCCCTTTGCATTGACCAGACCATTCGCCGTTGCAAAGTTGATGCCTTGGACTCCTTTGCAAAAAGTAAACTTTTTCCAAAGATTTTTCGTAAAAAGGTTCTCCTCGCCTTTAATCCAATTGCAATTTCCTGCATTGGAATCTACCCCAATGATTAGGTGGTTGTCCTGCTTCAGGTTTTGCAGGATCCTTTCAAAAGTTTAAGGATTTTTGGAGGCAGACTATATTTCAAGCAGCAGACGAGGGAGTCATTTCGGAACTTTTTCGGGACTATTCGGGATCATTTTGGTACCCTTCAGGGATCATTTCTGTGCAGTTCTCTGGATAAGTCTAGAATCGTGTCGTTGTCATTTCAGGTTTTTTTGGGTCTATTCCGGGAACTTTTGGAGAGCCCCGGAAACTTCTCGATGGTTTTAGGGATCCGTCCGCTATAGCGTCGGGGTCATTTCGTGGCTTTTTATGTATAACTTCGGGATCATTTGGGGATCCTATCAGGCCAGGCAAGAACGGCTAGACGGATTTAGATGAAATTTTGCACACATATAGCCAACAGTCTAGAAGGATCTACTAGCTATATCCTTTTGAAAAGAGGGGAGGTTCTCGCCCCCTAGTAACAGTTATAATTTCATTATTTTATTTTTTCTTCTTTGTGACGCCAGAACGGCTACATGGATTTTGATGAAATTTGGGACACAGACAATAGTCTACTGGCGAAATTGTTTTCGAACATGGAAAGGGGGTTTGGGGTACGACCCCTTCGAACAATTAATTTTTAACAATTTTTACACATTATAACTTTACGTATACGGGCCTTCACCAATATTACAGACTGAATGGGTCAAATAAGTCGAGGGTTTACAAAGTGAGCAGTGACATCCTCCGCCCCCTCTCCCCTCTGGTGTAAAATCTATAAATTGTTATAACTTTATATATATTTTCTCCTAAATCAATATTTTTTGGTATCTGGCACATACAGATCGAGATCTAAAAATTTTTGGAAAAACGATCAGTGGTCCTCTCCTTCTCCTCCCGCCATCCGCCCTCCACCAATTGTTTTTATTAGCACGCTTTTATTAGCTTTACCTGTATGTTTCTATGTAACTCTTCATTCGCTCCAACGCGCCTGATGCCTTATTAACATGGTTTTATAATTAACTTCACTTTATTTGTAATCCCGTTAGGGTCATATCGAGACCCTTCCGGGATCATTTCTGTATGGTTTTCGGGATCCCGACGGGGTCATTTCGGGATCATTTTGGGACCCTTCCGCGATAATTTCTGTATAGTTTTCGGGATCCGTGTGGGATCCCGTCGGGGTTATTTTGGGACATTTTCGGGACTATTCCGAGATAATTTCGGGACTATTTCGCGATCATTTGGGGACCTTTCTGGCATCATTTCTGGATGGGTTTCGGGATCCGTCCGGCATCCCGTCGGGGTATTTTCGAGATCATTTGCGCACTTTGAGAGATAAATTCTATATGGTTTCCGGGATCACTACGGGACTTTTTCGAGGTCATTTTGAATGACTTCCGTAATCATTCCAGGATGGTTTTACGGATCCGTCCGGGATACCGTCGTCGTCATTTCGGGGCTATTTCGGGATCATTAGGGCTCTCTTCCGACATCATTTCTGGATGGTTTTCGGGATCCGTCCGGGATTCCGTCGGGGTCATCTTGGGACTTTTTCTCTACTAATACGTGATCATTTGGGGACCCTTTCGGCATCATTTCTGGATGGTTTTCGGGATCCGTTCGGGATCCCATCGGGGTCATTTCGGGACTTTTTATCGACTAATTTTGGGATCAATTCTTTCGACACCATTTCTGGATGGTTTTGGGATCCGTCCAGGATCCCGTCGGGTCATTTTGGGACTTTTTATCGACATAATTTCTGGATGGTTTTCGGACTCCGTCCGTGGGGGTAATTTCGGGACTTTTTCGGGATAATTTCGGGACTATTTCGGTATCATTTGGAGACCCTTCCGGCATCATTTCTGGATGGGTTTCGTGACCCCGTTAGGGTTTTGGGACTTTTTCGGGATGATTTTGGGACCCTTCCGACATCATTTCTGCATGATTTTCGCGATCCGTCCGGGATCCCGTCAGGGTCATTTCGGGACTTTTCGCGATCATTTGGGGATCTTTCCGAGATCATTTCTGGATGGTTTTCGGGATCACGATAGTATAATTTGGAGACTATTCCAGGATAATTTGGGACCCTTCCGGCATCCTTGCTGGATAGCTATGGAATCCCTCCAGGATCCTGTGAGGATTATTTCGGTGCTATTTCGGGATCATTTGGGGACTCTTGCTGTATAATTTCTGAACGATTTTAGGGATCCTTCCGGGTACCCGTCATGGTCAGTTCGGAACTATTTCGGGACTATTGCGGGATCATTTTGCGACCATTCCGGCACCATTTCTGGATAGTTTTCGGGATCCGTCCGGGATCCCGTCGGGGTTATTTCGGGACTTTTTCGGGAGTGTTCCGGGGTAATTTGGGGATCCTTCCGGGATCATTTATGGATGGTTTTCGAGATCCCTTCGGGGTTATTTCGTGACTATTTGGAGATCATTTGTATTTTTTTCTAAGGCAGGGCGCAGTGCACGAAATAAGCTGTGACCTTAGTTCTTGAGATAATTTTAGTGTTTATTAAATAATTAGCACAAAGTGTAAACACATGAAAATTAAGTATTTGTTCAAATAAAAGCATATTGTTTTTAAAACTGTGCATTTGAATTTTTTTGACACTGTCACTAGTTTCCTTTCTATATAGCTCAACAGTTTTCTTCTATAGCTGCACGAAATAAGCTGGGAGCCACTGTATCTATATATGTATCTATATATGTATAAAAAATCAAATTCTGTGTGTGTGTGTGTGTATTCTGGAATATATCATACTGCATATCTCTGGATGTAGTAATGATAGGATAATGAAAATTGGTAAGGAGCTATATGACGTTAAGTCATAACACCTCCAGTAAAATGTGGAATTGGGGAAAAAGGCACGTGGCACCTTCCTTACAAATGGGATTTTTCAGAATTATGACTACCGTACAAACTTCGGTTATTTTAACACCTAAAGTTTGACTGTATTGTAGAGTTTCGCTGTTATTCCTTTTGGACGTTTAGTAATCTTCGCCGTTAAAAAAATTTGTTAGCTTCGGTCTATCTTCATCTTCTATAAAAATCAAATTCTGTGTGTGTGTTCGCTATGGAAACGTATTTTCCACACTTCAATCATCACAAAATTTTGGCTATAGGTTCCTTGGGTCCTTCATATTTCAGAATTAAGAATTTTAAATTAAAATTTTTTTTTTTGCCATGCGAACGAGCAATCTTAGCTGCCAAAAATGATCATGTTAGCAAAATCAATGATGGCATTCAAATCCAAATTCCTGGTGAAGTGGCGAAATATAAATCGATCGACACAGTTGCAGATGTGAATTATCCAATTGAATTTCTAAACCCTTTAGAACCACCAATCATGCTTCGTCGGAGTTTAGACCCACCAAAATTGTGCAATGGAACCAGACTTTGCATTAAGAAATTAATGCCGAATGTAATCGAAGCAACGAAGGACAATCGCTTACTGTTGCAGTATTAAATTTAGAGAGTTCATGCTTTTTCCATTGCCAGCTATACATATGTTGCTTGCTCTAGAGTTGGAACGCCAAGAAATTTGTTTATCTTTGCACCGAACGAAAAACCAAAAATATTGTGTACCCACTTACATTACAATAAGATACAATAATAAAATGTTTTAAACGAAAATTTCGCCAAATATCCCTACATAATTTAATCCAATTTACAGAAGAGTAAAGTAAATTATCAACAAACAAAACAGAAAAAATTACGCAACATTCATTCAATCTCGGGCGTTACAACGTACGCCGGGTAAAGCTAGTCTAATCTAATATCTATTATATCTAATATATATATATTATAAATGGGAAAGTTTTGATGTTTGGATGTTTGTCTTTGTGACTCAATCACGCAAGAACGGCTGGACCGATTTGGATGAAAGTTGGTCTAGAAGGATCTACTAGCTATATTTTTTTTGAAAAGGGTGGAGGTCCCCGCCCCCTAGGAACAGTTATAATTTAATTATTGTATTTTACTACTACCTACTTACTAGCGAAATTTTTTTCGAACATGGAAAGGGGGGTGGGGTTCCCACGATCCCTTCGAACAATTACTTTTTAAATATTTTTACACATTATAACTTTACGTATACGGGCCTTTACCAATATTACAGACTGAATGGGTCAAATAAGTCGAGGGTTTACAAAGTGAGCAGTGACATCCTCCGCCCCCTCTCCCCTTCTCTCCCCTCTGGTGTAAAATCTATAAATTGTTATAACTTTATATATATTTTCTCCTAAATCAATATTTTTTGGTATCTGGCACATACAGATCGAGATCTAAACAATTTTGGAAAAACGATCAGTGGTCCTCTCCTTCTCCTCCCGCCATCCGCCCTCCACCAATTGCTTTTATTAGCACGCTTTTATTAACTTTACCTGTATGTTTCTATGAAACTCTTCATTCGCTCCAACGCGCCTGCTGCCTTATTAACATGGTTTTATAATTAGCTTCCCCTTTTTTGTAATCCCGTTAGGGTCATATCGAGACCCTTCCGGGATCATTTCTGGATGGTTTTCGGGATCCGTCCGGGATCCCGCCGGGGTCATTTTGGGATCATGTTGGGACCCTTCCGGGATAATTTCTGTATAGTTTTCGGGATCCGTCCGGATCCCGTCGGGTTTATTTTGGGACATTTTCGGGACTATTCCGGGACTATTTCGCGATCATTTGGGGACCCTTCCGGCATCATTTCTGGATGGGTTTCGGGATCAGTCCGGCATCCCGTCGGGCTATTTTCGGGAGCATTTGCGGACCTTTGAGAGATAAATTCTTTATGGTTTCCGGGATCACTACGGGACTTTTTCGAGGTCATTTTGGGTCCCTTCCGTAATCATTCCTGGATAGTTTTAGGGATCCGTCGGATCCCGTCGGGGCCATTTAGGGGCTATTTCGGGATCATTAGAGGTATCTTCCTGCATCATTTCTGGATGGTTTTTGGGATCCGTCCGTGATTCCGTCGGGGTCATCTTGGGGCCTTTTCTCTACTAATACGGGATCATTTGGGAACCCTTTCGGCATCATTTCTGGATGGTTTTCGGGATCCGTCCGTGATCCCGTCAGGGTCATTTCAGGACGGTTTCGGGATAATTTGGGTACCTACGAGCATCATTTCTGGATGGGTTTTCGGTATCCGTCCGGGATCCCGTCGGGGTCATTTCGGGACCATTTTGGGTCTCTTCCGGCATCATTTCTAGATTGTTTTCGGGATCCGTTCGGCATCCCATCGGGGTCATTTCGGGACTTTTTATCGACTAATACGGGATCATTTGGGGACCCTTTCGGCAACATTTCTGGATGGTTTTCGGGATCCGTCCGCAATCCCGTCAGGGTCATTTCGGGACTATTTCGGTATAATTTGGGGTACCTACCGGCATCATTTCTGGATGGTTTACGGGATCCGTCCGGGATCCCGTCGGGGTAATTTCGGGACTTTTTCGGAATCATTTGGTGTGTCTTCCGGCATCATTTCTGGATGGTTTTCGAGATCCGTTGGGGTAATTTCGAGACTTTTTCGTTTGGGGACACTTTCGGCATCATTTCTGGATGATTTTTGAGATCCGTCCGGGATTCCGTCAGCGTCATTTCGGGACTATTAGGAGATCATTTGGGGACCTTCCCGGCATAATTTCTGGATAGTTTTCGGGATCCCGACAGGGTCATTTCGGGATTATTTCGGGATCATTTATGGTACCTACCGGCATTACATCTGGTTGGTTTTCGGAATCCGTCCGGGATCCCGTCGGGTAATTTCGGGACTTTTTCTCGACTAATACTGGCGACCCTTTCGGCATCATTTCTGGATGGCTTTCGGGATCCGTCCGGTATCCCATCGGGGTCAATTCGGGACTATTTGGGGATCATTTCGGGACTTTTTTGGGACTAATACGGGATGATTTGTGGAGTCTTCATGGATGATTTTCGGGATCCTTATGGAATCCCTTCAGGTTCATTTCGGGACTTTTTCGGGATCATTTAAGCATGGTTTTCTGGATCCGTCCGGGATCCCGTCAGGGTAATTTCTGGACTTTTCCGAGACTATTTAAGGATCATTTTGCGACCCTTCCAAGATCATTCCTGGATGGATTTCGGGATCTGCCCGTGATCCCGTCAGGTTTATTTAGGGATCCGTTCGAGATCCCGTCAGGGTCATTTCGGGACTTCTTCGGGGCTATTTCGGGATCATTTTGGGATGGTTTTCGGGATCCCTCCTGGAGCCCGTCTGGGTCATTTCCGAACTTTTTCAGGGCTAATACGGGATCATTTGGGAACCCTTCCGGCATTACTTCTGGATGAATTTCGGGATATGTACGGGAAGCCATCAGGGTAATTTCTGGACTTTTTCGGGACTATTTCGGGATCATTTGGAGACCTTTTAGGGGTCATTTCATGACTTTTTCTGTATTATTTCGGGATTATTTGGGGACCCGCCGGCATCAATTCTTGATGGTTTGCCGGATCCATCAGGCTAATTTCGGGACCATTCGAGATTTTTTTTGTTACTTTTTCGGGATAGTTTTGGGACCTTCCGGGATCATTTCTGGATCCATGCGGGATCCCATCGGGGTCATTTCGGGAGTATTTCGGGATCATTTTGGGACCGTTCTGTAATAATTTCTGTATGGTTTTCACGATACGTCGTGGATCGCATCGTGGTCATTTCGGAACTTTTTCTGGACTATGTCGGAATAATTTAGGTACCCTTCCTGGATATTTTCTGGATGGTTTTTGAGATCCGTCCGGGAGCCCGTCAGGGTCATTTCGGAACTTTTTCGGGACTATTTCGGGATCATTTTGGTACCCTTCAGGGATCATTTCTGTGCGGTTCTCTGGATAAGTCTAGAATCGTGTCGTTGTCATTTCGGGTTTTTTTTGGGTCTATTCCGGGAACTTTTGGAAAGCCCCGGAAATTTCTGGATGGTTTTAGGGATCCGTCCGCGATAGCGTCTGGGTCATTTCCTGGCCTTTTATGTATAATTTCGGGATCATTAGGGGATCCTATCAGGTCAGGCAAGAACGGCTAGACGGATTTAGATGAAATTTTGCACACATATAGCCAACAGTCTAGAAGGATCTACTAGCTATATCCTTTTGAAAAGAGGGGAAGTTCTCGGCCCCTAGGAACAGTTATAATTTCATTATTTTATTTTTTCGTCTTTGTGACTGAATCACGCCAGAACGGCTACATGGATTTTGATGAAATTTGGGACACAGGCAAAAGTCTACTGGCGAAATTTTGTCAAACATGGAAATGGGGTTTGGGGTACCCACGACCCCTTCGAACATTTACTTTTTTAATTTTTACACATTATAAATTTACGTATACGGGCCTTCACCAATATTACAGACTGAATGGGTCAAATAAGTCGAGGGTTTACAAAGTGAGCAGTGACATCCTCCGCCCCCCTCTCCCCCTTCTCTCCCCTCTGGTGTAAAATCTATAAATTGTTATAACTTTATATATATTTTCTCCTAAATCAATATTTTTTGGTATCTGGCACATACAGATCGAGATCTAAAAAATTTTGGAAAAACGATCAGTGGTCCTCTCCTTCTCCTCCCGCCATCCGCCCTCCACCAATTGTTTTTATTAGCACGCTTTTATTAGCTTTACCTGTATGTTTCTATGTAACTCTTCATTCTCTCCAACGCGCCTGCTGCCTTATCAACATGGTTTTATAATTAACTTCACTTTATTTGTAATCCCGTTAGGGTCATATCGAGACCCTTCCGGGATCATTTCTGTATGGTTTTCGGGATCCGTCCGGGATCCCGACGGGGTCATTTCGGGATCATTTTGGGCCCTTCCGGGATAATTTCTCTATAGTTTTCGGGATCCGTCCGGGATCCCGTCGGGGTTATTTTCGGACATTTTCGGGACTATTCCGGGATAATTTCGGGACTATTTCGCGATCATTTGGGGACCCTTCTGGCATCATTTCTGGACGGGTTTCAGGATCCGTCCGACATCCCGTCGGGGTATTTTCGGGATCATTTGCGCACCTTTGAGAGATAAATTCTTTATGGTTTCCGGGATCACTACGGGACTTTTTCGAGGTCATTTTGGGTGCTTTCCGTAATCATTCCAGGAGGGTTTTAGGAATCCGTCCGGGATCCCGTCGGTGTTATTTTGGGACATTTTCGGGACTATTCCGGGATAATTTCGGGACTATTTCGCGATCATTTGTGGAACCTTCTGGCATCATTTCTGGATGGGTTTCGGGATCCGTCCGGCATCCCGTCGGGGTATTTTCGGGATCATTTGCGCACCTTGAAGAGATAAATTCTTTATGGTTTCCGAGGTCATTTTGGGTCCCTTTCGTAATCATTCCCGGATGGTTTTAGGGATCCGTCCGGGATCCCGTAGGGGTCATTTCCGGGCTATTTCGGGATCATTAGGGGTATCTTCCGGCATCATTTCAGGATGGTTTTCGGGATCCGTTCGGGATTCCGTCGGGGTCATCTTGGGACTTTTTCTCTACTAATACGTGATCATTTGGGGACCCTTTCGGCATCATTTCCGGATAGTTTTCGGGATCCGTCCGCGATCCCGTCAGGGTCATTTCGGGACTGTTTCACGATAATTTGGGTACCTACCGGCATCATTTCTAGGTGGTTTTCGGTATCCGTCCGGGATCCCGTCGGGGTAATTTCGGGAATTTTTCGTGACTATTTGGGTTCTCTTCCGGCATCATTTCTGGATGGTTTTCGGGATCCGTTCGGGATCCTGTCGGTGTCATTTCGGGACTTTTGGGGGATCATTTGGGGTCTCTTCCGGCATCATTTCTGGATGGTTTTCGGTATCCGTTCGGGATCCCATCGGGGTCATTTCGGGACTTTTTATCGACTAACACGGGATCATTAGGGGACCCTTTCGGCATCATTTCTGGATGGTTTTGGGATCCGTCCGGGATCCCGTCGGGGTCATTTTGGGACTTTTTATCGACATAATTTTTGGATGGTTTTCGGACTCCGTCCGCGGGGGTAATTTCGGGACTTTTTCGGGATAATATCGGGATTATTTCGGTATCATTTGGAGACCCTTCCGGCATCATTTCTGGATGGGTTTCGGGATCCCGTCGTGGTTATTTCGGAACATTTTTGGCACTATTCCGGGATCGCTCCTGTATCATTTCTGTACGGCTTTCGGGATCCCGTCAGAGTTATTTCGGTACTTTTTCGGGATCATTTTGGGACGCTTAGGGAATCATTTATGGATAGTTTTCAAGATCCGTCCGGGTCATTTCGAGACTTTTTCAGTATATTTTGGGGACCCTTCAGGCATCATTTCTGGCTAGCTTTCAGGATCCGTCCGGGATACCGGGAAGGCTATTTCGGGATCATTTGGGGACTCTTCCGGTACAATTTCTGGACGAATTTCGCGATCCGTCCGAGTACCCGTCATGGTCATCATTTTGGAACCCTTATGAGATCATTTCAGGGTCCGTCCGGGATCCCGTCAGGGTCATTTCGGAACATTTTTCGCACTATTCCGGGATCGCTCCTGTATCATTTCTGTACGACTTTCGCGATACCGTCAGAGTTATTTCGGTACTTTTTCGGGATCATTTGAGGTTCTTCCGGCATCATTTCTGGTTGATTTTCGGGATCCCCCGGGATCCCGTCAATCATTTCGTGAATTTTTTGAGATTATTTCGGGATCATTTGCGCACCTTTGAGAGATAAATTCTTTATGGTTTCCGGGAACACTACGGGACTTTTTCGAGGTCATTTTGGGTATCTTCCGGCATCATTTCTGGATGGTTTTCGGGATCCGTCCGGGATTCCGTCGGGTTCATCTTGGGACTTTTTCTCTACTAATACGTGATCATTTAGGGACCCTTTCGGAATCATTTCTGGATGGTTTTCGGGATCCGTCCGCGATCCCGTCAGGGTCATTTCGGGACTGTTTCAGGATAATTTGGGTACCTACCGGCATCATTTCTGGGTGGTTTTCGGTATCCGTCCGGGATCCCGTCGGGGAAATTTCGGGACTTTTTCGGGACTATTTGGGTTCTCTTCCTGCATCATTTCTGGATGGTTTTCGGGATCCGTTCGGGATCCTGTCGGTGTCATTTCGGTACTTTTGGGGGAACATTTGTGGTCTCTTCCGGCAACATTTCTGGATGATTTTCGCGATCCGTCCGGGATCCCGTCAGGGTGATTTCGGGACTTTTTCGCGATCATTTGGGGATCCTTCCGGGATCATTTCTGGATGGTTTTCGGGATCACGTTAGGGTCATTTCGGGACTATTCCGGGATAATTTGGGACCCTTCCGGCATACTTGCTGGATAGCTTTGGGATCCCTCCAGGATCCTGTGAGGATTATTTCGGTGCTATTTCGGGATCATTTGGGGACTCTTGCTGTATAATTTCTGGACGATTTTAGGGATCCTTCCGGGTACCCGTCATGGTCATTTTGGAACTATTTCGGGACTATTGCGGGATAATTTTGGGACCATTCCGGCACCATTTCTGGATAGTTTTCGGGATCCGTCCGGGATCCCGTCGGGGCTATTTCGGGACTTTTCACGAGTATTCCGGGGTCATTTGGGGATCCTTCCGGGATCATTTCTGGATGGTTTTCGAGATCCCGTCGGGGTTATTTCGTGACTATTTGGAGATCATTTGGGGACTCTTCCGGTATAATTTCTGGATGATTTTCGGGATCTGTCCAGGTACCCGTCAGGGTAATCTCGGGAGTATTCGGGATCATTTTGGAACCCTTACGGAATCATTTATGGATAGTTTTCAAGATCCGTCCGGGTCATTTCGAGACTTTTTCAGTATATTTTGGGGACCCTTCAGGTATCCTTTCTGGATGGCTTCCGGGATCGCGTCAGGGTTATTTCGGGACTATTCCGGGATAATTTGGGGACCCTTTCGGCATCATTTCTGGATAGCTTTCAGGATCTATCCGAGATCCCGTGAAGGCTATTTCGGGATCATTTGGGAACTCTTCCGGTACAATTTCTGGACGATATTCGCGATCCGTCCGGTTACCCGTCATGGTCATTTCGGGACTTTTTCAGGGCTATTGCGAGATCATTTTGGGACCCTTATGAGATCATTTCAGGATCCGTCCGGGATCCCGTCAGGGTAATTTCGGAACATTTTTGGCACTCTTCCGGGATCGCTCCTGTATCATTTCTGGATGGCTTTCGGGATCCCGTCAGAGTTATTTCGGCACTTTTTCGGGATCATTTGGGGTTCTTCCGGCATCACTTTTGGCTGATTACTGTATGGTTTTCGGGACCGCGTCAGGGTAATTTCGGGACTTTTTCTGGATCATTACTGTATTATTTTCGGGACCACGTCAGGGTAATTTCGGGACTTTTTCGTAGTCATTTGGGGACCATTCCGGCATCATTTCTTGATTGTTTTCAGGATCCATTCTGTATTCCGTCAGGGTCATTTCGGGACTTTCTCGGGACTACTTCAGGATCATTTTTCGATCCTTCTGGCATCATTTCTGGATAGTTTTTGGGATTCGTCTGGGGTCCCGTCAGGGTCATTTCGGGACTATTTCGGGATCATTTGAGGTACCTACAGGGATCATTTCTGGATGGTTTTCGGTATCCGTCCGGGATCCCGTCGCGGCCCTTTCGAGACTTTTTCGGGATCATTTGGGATCTCTTCCGGCATAATTTCTAGATGGTTTTTGGGATTCGTCTGGGATCCCGTCGAGGTCATTTCAGGGCTTTTTCGGGATCATATGGGGCACCTTCCGCATCATTTCTAGATGGTTTTCTGGATCCGCACGGGATCCCGTCGGGGTAATTTCGGGACTATTTCGCGACTAATACGGGATCATTTGGGGACACATTCGCCATCATTTCTGGATGGTTTTCGGGATCCCGGGATCTCGTCAGGGTCATTTCGGGACTATTTGGGGAATATTTGGGAACCTTTCCGGCATCATTTCTGAATAGTTTCCGGGATCCATGGGGATCCCGTCAGGGTAATTTCGGGACTATTAGGGGATCATTTGAGGACCTCTCCGGCATCATTTCTGAATAGTTTTCGGGATCCATCCTGGATGCCATCGGGGTCATTTGGGGACTTTTTTGGGATAATGTTGGGTCCCTTCGGGTCTCATTTCCGAATGGTTTTCGGGATCCGTCCGGGATCCCGTCAGTGTCAATTCGGTACTATTAGGGTATTATTTGGTGTACCTTCCGGCATCATTTGTAGATGGTTTTCGGGATCCGTCCGGGATTCCTTCGTGGTCATTTCGGGACTTTTTCTCAACTAATCCGGGATCATTTGGGGACCCTTTCGGCATCATTTCTGGATGGTTTTCGGGATCCGTCGGGGATACCGTCAGAGTCATTTCGGGACTATTAGGGGATCATTTGAAGACCTTTCCGGAAACATATCTGGATGGTTTTCGGTATCCCGGGATCCCGTCAGGGCCATTTCGGGACTATTTGGGAACCTTTCCGGCATTATTTCTGGAAAGTTTTCGGGATCCGTCGGGGATCCCGTAGGAGTCGTTTCGAGATTTGTTTTTTACTTTTCGGAATAGTTTTGGGATCATATTTCGGGATCATTTTGGGTCCCTTCCGGAATCATTTCTGTATGGTTTTCGCTACCCGTCGTGGATCCCATAGGGGTAATTTCGGAATTTTTTCTGGACTATGTCGGGATAATTTAGAAACCCTTCCTGGATATTTTCTTGATGGTTTTAGAGATCCGTTCGGGAGTCCGTCAGAGTTATTTCGGAACTTTTTCGGGACTATTTCGGGATCATTTTGGTACTCTTCAGGGATCATTTCTGTGTGGTTCTCTGGATAAATCTAGAATCGTGACGTTGTCATTTCGGGTTTTTTTGGGACTATTCCGGGAACTTTTGGAGACCCTTCCGGGGCATTTCTGGATGGTTTTCGGGATCCGTCCGCGATATCGTCGGGGTCATTTCTTGGCTTTTTCTGGATAGTTTCGGGATCATTGGGGATCCTATCAGGTTATCAGTTCATTTAGATCTTTAGATCTCAGTTGAGCAGAGCTCACAGAGTATATTAAGTTTGATTGGATAACGGTTGGTTGTACAGGTATAAAGGAATCGAGGTAGATATAAACTTCCATATATCAAAATCATCAGGATCGAAAAAAAATTGATTGAGCCATGTCCGTCCGTCCGTCCGTCCGTCCGTTAACACGATAACTTGAGGTATTTTTAACGTATCTTGATGAAATTTGGTGTGTCGGTTCCTGAGCACTCATCTCAGATCGCTATTTAAAATGAACGTTATCAGACTATAACCACGCCCACTTTTTCGATATCGAAAATTTCGAAAAACCGAAAAAGTGCGATAATTCATTACCAAAGACAAATAAAACGATGAAACTTGGTAGGTGACTTGAACTTATGACGCAGAATAGAAAATTAGTAAAATTTTGGACAATGGGCGTGGCACCGCCCACTTTTAAAAGAAGGTAATTTAAAAATTTTGCAAGCTGTAATTTGGCAGTCGATGAAGATATCATGATGAAATTTGCAGGAACATTACTCCTATTACTATATGTACCCTTAATAAAAATTAGCAAAATCGGAGAAGAACCAAGCCCACTTTTAAAAAAAAATTTTTAAGTAAAATTTTAACAAAAAATTTAATATCTTTACAGTATGTAAGTAACTTATGTCAACATTCAACTCCAAAAAATACAAAATAAAAGAAAATTTCAAAATGGGCGTGGCACCGCCCTTTTTCATTTAATTTGTCTAGGATACTTTTAATGTCATAAGTCGAACAAAAATTTACCAATCCTTTTGAAATTTGGTAGGGGCATAGGTTTTATGACGCTAACTGTTTTCTGTGAAAATGGTCGAAATCGGTTGAAGCCACGCCCAGTTTTTATACACAGTAGTCCGCCTGTCCTTCCGCATGTCCGTTAACACGATAACTTGAGCAAAAATCGACATATCTGAACTCATTTTATCTTGGTATAAAAAATGAACGAAAACCGATTATGACCACGCCCACTTTTTCGATATCGAAAATTACGAAAAATAAAAAAAATGCCATAATTCTATACCAAATACGAAAAAGGGATGAAACATGGTAATTGGATTGGTTTATTGACGCGAAATATAACTTAAGAGAAAACTTTGTAAAATGGTTGTGACACCTACCATATCAAGTAGAAGAAAATGAAAAAGTTCTGAGGGCGAAATAAAAAGCCCTTGAAATCTTGGCAGGTATTACATATATAAATACATTAGCGGTAACCAACAGATGATGTTCTGGGTCACCCTGGTCCACATTTTGGTCGATATCTGGAAAACGCCTTCACATATACAACTACCACCACTCCCTTTTAAAACTCTCATTAATATCTTTCTTTTGATTCCCATATTGTACAAACAAATTCTAGGGTCACCCCTGGTCCACCTTTATGGCGATATCCCTAAATGGCGTCCACCTATAGAACTATGGCCCACTCCCTTATAAAATACTCTTTAATGTCTTTCATTTGATACACATGTCATACAAACACATTCCAGGGTTTCCCTCGGTTCATTTTCCTACATGGTTATTTTCCCTTATGTTGTCACCATAGCTCTCAACTGAGTATGTAATGTTCGGTTACACCCGAACTTAGCCTTCCTTACTTGTTTTTACTCAATTACAAAAATAAAATGCATTAGACAGAAAAAAAGATAACTTGATAAGAAGGCTAACGTAATAGCCCATGTATTTCTTTTTCTCCTTGCGGAGAAATGGGAAAGTTTGGATGTTAAGATGTTTGGATGTTTGGATGTTTGGATGTTTAGATGTTTGGATGTTTGGATGTTTGGATGTTTGTCCAGACGTTTGTCTTTGTGACTCAATAACGCAAGAACGGCTGGACCGATTTGGATGAAATTTTGCACACATATAGCCAATAGTCTAGAAGGATCTACTAGCTATAAATTTTTCAAAAGGGGCGTGGTCCCCGCCCCCTAGGAACAGTTATAATTTAATTATTATATTTTTTCGTCTTTGCGACTGAATCACGCCAGAATGGCTACACGGATTTTGATGAAATTTGGGACACAGACAGTAGTCTACTAGCGAAATTTTTTTCGAACATGGAAAGAGGGGTGGGGGTCCCACGACCCTTCGAGAAATTATTTTTCATAATTTTTACACATTATAACTTTACGTATACTAGCCTTCACCAATATCACAGACTCAAGGGGTCAAATAAGTCGAGGCCTTACAAAGTAAGCAGTGACACCCTCCGCCCGCCCCCTTTATCTCCCCCTCTGGTGTAAAATCCATAAATTGTTATAACTCAATCTAAATTTTCTCCTAAATCAATAGTTTTTGGTATCTGGTACATACAGAACGAGATCTAGACAATTTTGGAGGAACGATCAGTGGTCCTCTCCTCTACTCCCGCCATCCGCCCTCCATCAATTGTTTTTATTAGCACGCTTTTATTAGCTTTACCTGTATGTTTCTATCTAACTTTTTATTCGCTCCAATGCGCCTGCTGCCTTATTAACATGGTTTTATAATTAGCTTCACCTTATTTGTAATCCCGTAAGGGTCATATCGAGACCCTTCCGGGATCATTTCTGGATGGTTTTCGGGATCGGTCCGGGATTACGCCGGGGTAATTTCGGGACTTTTTCGGGACTATTTCGGGATCATTTTGGGACCCTTCCGGGATCATTTCTGTATAGTTTACGGGATCCGTCCGGGATCCCGTCGGGGTTATTTTGGAACATTTTCGGGACTATTCCGGAATCATTTCGGGACTATTTCGCGATCATTTGGGGACCCTTCCGGCATCATTTCTGGATGGTTTTCGGGATCCGTGCGGGATCTCGTCGGGATCATATGGGGACTTTTTCGGGATCATTTGAGGGCTCTTCCGGCATCATTTCTGGATGGTTTTCGGAATCCGTCCGGGATATCGTCGGGGTCATTTGGGGACTTTTTCGGGATCATTTGGGGGCTCTTCCGGCATCATTTCTGGATGGTTTTCGGGATCCGTCCGGGATCTCGTCGGGGTCATTTGGGGACTTTTTCGGGATCATTTTGGGGCTCATCCGGCATCATTTCTGGATGGTTTTCGGGATCCGTCCGGGATCCCGTCGGGGTCATTTCGGGACTTTTTCGCGACTAATACGGGATCATTTGGGAACCCTTTCGGCATCATTTCTGGATGGTTTTCGGGATCCGTCCGGGATCCCGTCGGGGTCATTTCGGGACTTTTTCTCGACTAATACGGGATCATTTGCGGACCCTTTCGGCATAATTTCTGAATAGTTGTCGGGATCCGTTCGGGATCCCGTCACGGTCATTTCGGAACTATTAGGGGATCATTTGAGGACCTTTCCGGCATCATTTCTGGATAATTTTCGGGATCCGTCCGGGATGCCGACGAGGTCATTTCGGGACTATTTCGGGATCATTTGGGATACCTACCGGCATCATTTCTGGATGGTTTTTGGGATTCGGTCGGGATCCCGTCGTGGTCCTTTCGGGACTTTTTTTCGACTAATACGGGATCATTTGCGGACCCTTTCGGCATCATTTCTGGATAGTTGTCGGGATCCCGTCACGGTCATTTCGGGACTATTAGGGGATCATTTGAGGACCTTTCCGGCATCATTTCTGTATTGTTTTCGGAATCCTTTCGGGATCCCGTCAGGGTCATTTCGGGGCTTTTTCGGGATCATTTAAGGATGGCTTTCAGGATTCGTCCGGGAACCCGTCAGGGTAATTTCTGGACTTTTCCGAGACTATTTCGGGATCATTTTGGGACCTTCCCAAGATCATTTCTGGATGGATTTCGGGATTTGTCCGGGATGCCCTCAGGGTCATTTTGGGACTATTAGGTGAGCATTTGAGGACCGTTCCGGCATCACTTCTGGATGGTTTTCGGTATCCGTTCAGATTCCCGTCGGAATAATTGCGGGACTTTTTCGGGATCATTGGGGTCCCTTCCAAAATCATTTCTGGATGGTTTTTGGGATTCGTGCGGCATCCCGTCGGGGTCATTTCGGGACTTTTTCTCGACTAATACGGGATCATTTGCGGGCCCTTTCGGTATCATTTCTGGATAGTTGTCGGGATCCGTTCGGGATCCCGTCAGGGTCTTTTCGGAACTATTGGGAGATCATTTGAGGACCTTTCCGGCATCATTTCTGGTTAGTTTTCGGGATCCTTTCCGGGTCCCATCAGGGTCATTTCGGGACTTTTTCGGCATCATTTAAGATTGGTTTTCAGGATTCGTCCGGTATACGTCAGGGTAATTTCTGGACTTTTCCCAGACTATTTCGGGATAATTTTGGGACCCTCCCAAGATCATTTCTGGATGGATTTCGGGATCTGTCCGGGATGCCGTCAGGGTCATTTTGGGACTATTAGGTGATCATTTGAGGACCTTTTCGGCATCACTTCTGGATGGTTTTCGGTATCCGATCAGGATCCCCTCGGAATCATTGCGGGACTTTTTCGGGATCATTTGGGGTCCCTCCCAAGATCATTTCTGGATGGATTTCGGGATCTGTCCGGGATGCCGTCAGGGTCATTTTGGGACTATTAGGTGATCATTTGAGGACCTTTTCGGCATCACTTCTGGATGGTTTTCGGTATCCGATCAGGATCCCGTCGGAATTATTGCGGGACTTTTTCGGGATCATTTGGTGTCCCTTCCGGCATCATTTCTGGCTGGTTTTTGGGATTCGTCCGGCATCCCGTCGGGTTCATTTCGGGACTTTTTCTCGACTAATACGGGATCATTTGCAGGCCCTTTCGGCATCATTTCTAGATAGTTGTCGGGATCCGTTCGGGATCCCGTCAGGGCCTTTTCGGAACTATTAGGTGATCATTTGAGGACATTTCCGGCATCATTTCTGGATAGTTTTCGGGATCCTTTCGGGGTCCAGTCAGGGTCATTTCGGGACTTTTTCGGGATCATTTAGAGATGGCTTTCAGGGTTCGTCCGGGAACCCGTCAGGGTAATTTCTGAACTTTTCCGAGACTATTTCGGGATAATTTTGGGACCTTCCCAAGATCATTTCTGGATGGATTTTGGGATCAGTCCGGGATGCCGTCAGGGTCATTTTGGCATTAGGTGATCATTTGAGGACCTTTCCGGCATCACTTCTGGATGGTTATCGGTATCCGATCAGGATCCCCTCGGAATCATTGCGGGACTTTTTCGGGATCATTTGGGGTCCCTCCCAAGATCATTTCTGGATGGATTTCGGGATCTGTCCGGGATCCCGTCAGGGTCATTTAGGGGTGCGTTCGAGATCCCGTCAGGGTCATTTCCGGACTTCTTCGGGAATATATCGGGATCATTTCTTGATGGTTTATGGGATCCGTCCATGACCCCTTAAGGGTCATTTCGGGACTATTAGGTGATCATTTGAGGACCTTTCCGGCATCACTTCTGGATGATTTTCGGTATCCGTTCGGGATCCCGTCGGAATCAATGCGGGACTTTTACGGAATCATTTGGGATTCCTTCCGGCATCATTTCTGGATGGTTTTCGGGATTTGTCCGGGATCCCGTCGGGGTTATTTCGGGACCTTTTCGGGGCTAATACGGGATCATTTGGGGATCCTCTAGGGGTCGTTTCGTGACTTTTTCTGTATTATTTCGGGATCATTTTGGGACCCTTTCGGCATAATTTCTTGATGGTTTGCCGAATCCATCAGGGTCATTTCGGGACCATTTTGGGATCATTTTGGGACCCTTCCGAGATCATTTCTGGATCCGTCCGGGATGCCGTAGGGGCCATTTCGGGATTTTTTGTTACTTTTCCGGGATAGTTTTTGCACCCTTCCGGGATCATTTCTGGATCTGTGCGGGATCCAATCTGGGCCAATTCCGGACTATTTCGGGATCATTTTGGAATCCTTCCGGAATCATTTCTGTATGGTTTTCGCGATCCATCGTGGATCCCCTCGGAGCCATTTCGGAACTTTTTCTGGAGTTAGTCGGGATAATTTAGGGACCCTTCCTGGATATTTTCTGGATGGTTTCTAAGATCCGTCCGGGAGCCCATCAGGGTCATTTCGGAACTTTTTCGGGACTATTTCGGGATCAATTTGGTACCCCTCAGGCATCATTTCTGTGTGGTTATCTGGATAAGTCTAGAATCGTGTCGTTGTCATTTCGGGTTTTTTGGGACTACTTCGGGAACTTTTGGAAACACTTCCGGGGCGTTTCTGGATGGTTTTCGGGATCCGTCCGCGATAGCGTCGGGGTCATTTCGTGGCTTTTTCTGGATAATTTCGTTATCATTTTGGGATCCTATCAGGTTATCAGCTCATAAAGTTCTTTTTTTTACTCAATTACAAAAATAAAATGCATTAGACAGAAAAAAAATTTTAAACAGATAACTTTATAAGCAGGCTAACGTGAATAGCCCACATATTTCATTTTCTCCTTGCGGACGGGGCCGCGGGTAAAGGCTAGTATATTATAAATGGGAAAGTTTGGATGTTTGTATGTTTGGATGTCCAGACGTTTGTCTTTGTGCCTCAATCACGCAAGAACGGCTGGACACATTTGGATGAAATTTGGCACACATATAGCCAATAGCCTAGAAGAATCTACTAGCTACATATTTTTCAAAACGGGGAAGGTCCCCCCCCCCCCCCCCCCTAGGAACAGTTAAAATGTTATTATTATATTTTTTCGTCTTTGTGACTGAATCACGTCAGAACGGCTGTACGGATTTTGATGAAGTTTGGGACACAGAAAATAGTCCACTAGCGAATTTTTTTCGAACATGGAAAGGGGGGTTGGGGTCCCACGACCCCTTCGAAAAATTAATTTTTAATAATTTTTACACATTATAACTTTACTTTTACTGACCTTCACCAATATTACAAACTCAATAGGTCAAATAAGTCGAGGGCTTGCAAAATGACTCCCCCCTTCTCACCCCCTCTGGTGTAAAATCTATAAATTGTTATAACTCAATATAAATGTTCTCCTAAATCAATAATTTTTGGTATCTGGCCCATACAGATCGAGATCTAAACAATTTTGGAAAAACGATCTGTGGTATTCTCCGTCTCCTCCCGCCATCCGCCCTCCTTCAATTATTTTTAATAGCACGCTTTTATTAGCTTTACCTGTATGTTTCTTTGTAACTTTTCATTCGCTCCAACGCGCCTGCTGCCTTATTAACATGGTTTTATAATTATCTTCACTCTATCTGTAATCCCGTTAAAGTCATATCGAGACCCTTCCGGGATCATTTCTGGATGGTTTTCGGGATCCGTCCGGGATCCCGACGGGGTCATTTCGGGACTATTTCGGGATCATTTTGGGACACTTCCGGGATCATATCTGTATAGTTTTCGAGATCCGTCTGGGATCCCGTCGAGTTTATTTTGGGACATTTTCTGGAATATTCCGGGATCATTTGGGGACTCTTCCTGCATCATTTCTGGATGGGTTTCGGGATCCGTCCGGCATCACGTCGGGTTATTTTCGAGATCATTTGCTTACATTTGAGAGATAAATTCTTGATGGTTTCCGGTATCATTACGGGACTTTTTCGGGGTCAATTTGGGTCCCTTCCGGCATCATTTCTGGATGGTTTTCGGGATCCGTCCGGGATCCCGTCGGGACCATTTCGGGGATATTTTGGGAATCATTTGGGGTATCTTCCGGCATCATTTCTGGATGGTTTTCGGGATCCCGTCGGGTTCATTTCGGGACTTTTTCCCGACTATTGCGGGATCATTTGGGGACCCTTCCGGCCTCATTTCTGAATGGTTTTTGGGATCCGTCCGGGATCCCGTCAGTGTCATTTCGGAACTATTAGCGGATTAAATGGTGTACCTTCCGGCATCATTTCTAGATGGTTTTCGGGATCCTTCCGGGATTCCGTCGGGATCATTTCGGGACTTTTTCTCAACTAATACGGGATCATTTGGGGACCCTTTCGGCATCGTTTCTGGATGGTTTACGGGATCCCTCCGGGATACCGTCAAGGTCATTTCCGGACTATTAGGGGATCATTTGGGAACCTTGCCGGCATCATTTATGGATAGTTTTCGGAATCCGTCGGGGATACCGTAGGAGTCATTTCGAGATTTTTTTGTTACTTTTTCGGAATAGTTTTGGGACCATTCCGGGATCATTTCTGGATCCGTGCGGCACCCCATCGGGGTCATTTCCAGACTATGTCGGGATCATTTTGGGTCCCTTCCTTAATCATTTCTGTATGGTTTTCGCTACCCGTCGTGGATCCCCTAGGGGTAATTTCGGAACTTTTTCTGAACTATGTCCGGATAATTTAGAAACCCTTCCTGGATATTTTCTGGATGGTTTTTGAGATCCGTCCGGGAGCCCGCCAGGGTCATTTCGGAATTTTTTCGGGATCATTTTGGTACTCTTCAGGGATCGTTTCTGTGTGGTTTTCTGCATAAGTCTAAAATCGTGTCGTTGTCATTTCGGGTTTTTTTGGACTATTCCGGGAACTTTTGGAGACCCTTCCGGGGCATTTCTGGGTGGTTTTCGGGATCCGGCCGCGATATCGTCGGGGTAATTTCGTGGCTTTTTCTGGATAGTTTCGGGATCATTTGCGGATCCTACCTGGTTATCAGCTCATTTAGATCATTTTTTTTAATCAATTACAAAAATAAAATGCATTAGACAGAAAAAAAGATAACTTGTATTTCATTTTCTCCTTGCGGACGGGGCCGGTGGTAAAGGCTAGTAGTATATTATAAATGGGAAAGTTTGGATGTTCGTATGTTTGGATGTCCAGACGTTTGTCTTTGTGCCTCAATCACGCAAGAAAAGGGGCAGGTCCCCGCCCCATAGGAGCAGTTATAATTTAATTATTGTATTTTTTTGTCTTTGTGATTGAATCACGCCAGAACGGCTACACGGATTTTGATGAAATTTGGGACGCAGATAGACAATAGTCTACGGGCAAATTTTTTTTTCGAAAATTTCGAACAATTACTTTTTAATAATTTTTACACATTATAACTTTACATTTACTGACCTTCACCAATATTACACACTCAATAGGTCAAATAAGTTGAGGGCTTACAAGTGAGCAGTGACAACCTCTGTATCCTCTCCCCCTCTGGTGCAAAATCTATAAATTGTTGTAACTAAATATAAATTTTCTCCTAAATCAATAATTTTTGGTATCTGGCTCACACAGATCGAGATCCAAACAATTTTGGAAAAACAATCGGAGGTGCTCTCCTCCTTCCGCCATCCGCCCTCCTGCAATTGTTTTTATTAGCACGCTTTTATTAGCTTTGCCTGTATGTTTGTTTGTAACTCTTCATTCGCTTCAGCGCGCCTGCTGCCTTATTATCATGCTTTTATAATTAGCTTCATCTTATTTGTAATCCCCTCAGGGTTACTTCGTGACCCTTCCGGGATCATTTCTGGATGGTTTTCGGGATCCGTTCGGGATCCCGTCGGGGTCGTTTCGGGACTCTTTCGGGACTTTTTCGGGATCATTTTGTGAATCTTCCGGGTATCATTTCTGTATAGTTTTCGGTATCCGTCCGGGATCCTGTCAGGTTCATTTCGGGACTATTTCGAAATCATTTTGGGACCCCTCCTGTATCATTTCTGGATGGCTTTCGGGATCCCGTCAGAGTTATTTCGGCACTTTTTCGGGATCATTTGGGGTTCTTCCGGCATCACTTTTGGCTGATTACTGTATGGTTTTCGGGACCGCGTCAGGGTAATTTCGGGACTTTTTCTGGATCATTACTGTATTATTTTCGGGACCACGTCAGGGTAATTTCGGGACTTTTTCGTAGTCACTTGGGGACCATTCCGGCATCATTTCTTGATTGTTTTCAGGATCCATTCTGTATTCCGTCAGGGTCATTTCGGGACTTTCTCGGGACTACTTCGGGATCATTTTTCGATCCTTCTGGCATCATTTCTGGATAGTTTTTGGGATTCGTCTGGGGTCCCGTCAGGGTCATTTCGGGACTATTTCGGGATCATTTGAGGTACCTACAGGGATCATTTCTGGATGGTTTTCGGTATCCGTCCGGGATCCCGTCGCGGCCCTTTCGAGACTTTTTCGGGATCATTTGGGATCTCTTCCGGCATAATTTCTAGATGGTTTTTGGGATTCGTCTGGGATCCCGTCGAGGTCATTTCAGGACTCTTTCGGGATCATATGGGGCACCTTCCGCATCATTTCTAGATGGTTTTCTGGATCCGCACGGGATCCCGTCGGGGTAATTTCGGGACTATTTCGCGACTAATACGGGATCATTTGGGGACAAATTCGCCATCATTTCTGGATGGTTTTCGGGATCCCGGGATCTCGTCAGGGTCATTTCGGGACTATGTGGGGAATATTTGGGAACCTTTCCGGCATCATTTCTGGATAGTTTCCGGGATCCATGGGGGATCCCGTCAGGGTAATTTCGGGACTATTAGGGGATCATTTGAGGACCTCTCCGGCATCATTTCTGAATAGTTTTCGGGATCCATCCTGGATGCCATCGGGGTCATTTGGGGACTTTTTTGGGATAATGTTGGGTCCCTTCGGGTCTCATTTCCGAATGTTTTTCGGGATCCCGTCAGTGTCAATTCGGTACTATTAGGGTATTATTTGGTGTACCTTCCGGCATCATTTGTAGATGGTTTTCGGGATCCGTCCGGGATTCCTTCGTGGTCATTTCGGGACTTTTTCTCAACTAATCCGGGATCATTTGGGGACCCTTTCGGCATCATTTCTGGATGGTTTTCGGGATCCGTCGGGGATACCGTCAGAGTCATTTCGGGACTATTAGGGGATCATTTGAAGACCTTTCCGGAAACATATCTGGATGGTTTTCGGTATCCCGGGATCCCGTCAGGGCCATTTCGGGATTATTTGGGAACCTTTCCGGCATTATTTCTGGAAAGTTTTCGGGATCCGTCGGGGATCCCGTAGGAGTCGTTTCGAGATTTGTTTTTTACTTTTCGGAATAGTTTTGGGATCATATTTCGGGATCATTTTGGGTCCCTTCCGGAATCATTTCTGTATGGTTTTCGCTACCCGTCGTGGATCCCATAGGGGTAATTTCGGAATTTTTTCTGGACTATGTCGGGATAATTTAGAAACCCTTCCTGGATATTTTCTTGATGGTTTTAGAGATCCGTTCGGGAGCCCGTCAGAGTTATTTCGGAACTTTTTCGGGACTATTTCGGGATCATTTTGGTACTCTTCAGGGATCATTTCTGTGTGGTTCTCTGGATAAATCTAGAATCGTGACGTTGTCATTTCGGGTTTTTTTGGGACTATTCTGGGAACTTTTGGAGACCCTTCCGGGGCATTTCTGGATGGTTTCGGGATCCGTCCGCGATATCGTCGGGGTCATTTCTTGGCTTTTTCTGTATAGTTTCGGGATCATTGGGGATCCTATCAGGTTATCAGTTCATTTAGATCTTTAGATCTCAGTTGAGCAGAGCTCACAGAGTATATTAAGTTTGATTGGATAACGGTTGGTTGTACAGGTATAAAGGAATCGAGGTAGATATAAACTTCCATATATCAAAATCATCAGGATCGAAAAAAAATTTGATTGAGCCATGTCCGTCCGTCCGTCCGTCCGTCCGTCCCTCCGTTAACACGATAACTTGAGGTATTTTTAACGTATCTTGATGAAATTTGGTGTGTCGGTTCCTGAGCACTCATCTCAGATCGCTATTTAAAATGAACGTTATCAGACTATAACCACGCCCACTTTTTCGATATCGAAAATTTCGAAAAACCGAAAAAGTGCGATAATTCATTACCAAAGACAAATAAAACGATGAAACTTGGTAGGTGACTTGAACTTATGACGCAGAATAGAAAATTAGTAAAATTTTGGACAATGGGCGTGGCACCGCCCACTTTTAAAAGAAGGTAATTTAAAAATTTTGCAAGCTGTAATTTGGCAGTCGATGAAGATATCATGATGAAATTTGCAGGAACATTACTCCTATTACTATATGTACCCTTAATAAAAATTTGCAAAATCGGAGAAGAACCAAGCCCACTTTTAAAAAAAAAATTTTTTAGTAAAATTTTAACAAAAAATTTAATATCTTTACAGTATGTAAGTAACTTATGTCAACATTCAACTCCAGTAATGATATGGTGCAACAAAATACAAAAATAAAAGAAAATTTCAAAATGGGCGTGGCACCGCCCTTTTTCATTTAATTTGTCTAGGATACTTTTAATGTCATAAGTCGAACAAAAATTTACCAATCCTTTTGAAATTTGGTAGGGGCATAGGTTTTATGACGCTAACTGTTTTCTGTGAAAATGGTCGAAATCGGTTGAAGCCACGCCCAGTTTTTATACACAGTAGTCCGCCTGTCCTTCCGCATGTCCGTTAACACGATAACTTGAGCAAAAATCGACATATCTGAACTCACTTTATCTTGGTATAAAAAATGAACGAAAACCGATTATGACCACGCCCACTTTTTCGATATCGAAAATTACGAAAAATTAAAAAAATGCCATAATTCTATACCAAATACGAAAAAGGGATGAAACATGGTAATTGGATTGGTTTATTGACGCGAAATATAACTTAAGAGTAAACTTTGTAAAATGGTTGTGACACCTACCATATCAAGTAGAAGAAAATGAAAAAGTTCTGAGGGCGAAATAAAAAGCCCTTGAAATCTTGGCAGGTATTACATATATAAATAAATTAGCGGTAACCAACAGATGATGTTCTGGGTCACCCTGGTCCACATTTTGGTCGATATCTGGAAAACGCCTTCACATATACAACTACCACCACTCCCTTTTAAAACTCTCATTAATATCTTTCTTTTGATTCCCATATTGTACAAACAAATTCTAGGGTCACCCCTGGTCCACCTTTATGGCGATATCCCTAAATGGCGTCCACCTATAGAACTATGGCCCACTCCCTTATAAAATACTCTTTAATGTCTTTCATTTGATACACATGTCATACAAACACATTCCAGGGTTTCCCTCGGTTCATTTTCCTACATGGTTATTTTCCCCTATGTTGTCACCATAGCTCTCAACTGAGTATGTAATGATCGGTTACACCCGAACTTAGCCTTCCTTACTTGTTTTTACTCAATTACAAAAATAAAATGCATTAGACAGAAAAAAAGATAACTTGATAAGAAGGCTAACGTAATAGCCCATGTATTTCTTTTTCTCCTTGCGGACGGGGCCGCGGGTAAAGGCTAGTATATTATAAATGGCAAAGTTTGGATGTTTGTATGTTTGGATGTACAGACGTTTGTCTTTGTGCCTCAATCACGCAAGAACGGCTGGACACATTTGGATGAAATTTGGCACACATATAGCCAATAGCCTAGAAGAATCTACTAGCTACATATTTTTCAAAACGGGGAAGGTCCCCCCCCTAGGAACAGTTAAAATGTTATTATTATATTTTTTCGTCTTTGTGACTGAATCACGTCAGAACGGCTGTACGGATTTTGATGAAGTTTGGGACACAGACAATAGTCTACTAGCGAATTTTTTTCGAACATGGAAAGGGGGGTTGGGGTCCCACGACCCCTTCGAAAAATTAATTTTTAATAATTTTTACACATTATAACTTTACTTTTACTGACCTTCACCAATATTACAAACTCAATAGGTCAAATAAGTCGAGGGCTTGCAAAATGACTCCCCCCTTCTCACCCCCTCTGGTGTAAAATCTATAAATTGTTATAACTCAATATAAATGTTCTCCTAAATCAATAATTTTTGGTATCTGGCCCATACAGATCGAGATCTAAACAATTTTGGAAAAACGATCTGTGGTATTCTCCGTCTCCTCCCGCCATCCGCCCTCCTTCAATTATTTTTAATAGCACGCTTTTATTAGCTTTACCTGTATGTTTCTTTGTAACTTTTCATTCGCTCCAACGCGCCTGCTGCCTTATTAACATGGTTTTATAATTATCTTCACTCTATCTGTAATCCCGTTAAAGTCATATCGAGACCCTTCCGGGATCATTTCTGGATGGTTTTCGGGATCCGTCCGGGATCCCGACGGGGTCATTTCGGGACTATTTCGGGATCATTTTGGGGACACTTCCGGGATCATATCTGTATAGTTTCGAGATCCGTCTGGGATCCCGTCGAGTTTATTTTGGGACATTTTCTGGAATATTCCGGGATCATTTGGGGACTCTTCCTGCATCATTTCTGGATGGGTTTCGGGATCCGTCCGGCATCCCGTCGGGTTATTTTCGAGATCATTTGCTTACATTTGAGAGATAAATTCTTGATGGTTTCCGGTATCATTACGGGACTTTTTCGGGGTCAATTTGGGTCCCTTCCGGCATCATTTCTGGATGGTTTTCGGGATCCGTCCGGGATCCCGTCGGGACCATTTCGGGGATATTTTGGGAATCATTTGGGGTATCTTCCGGCATCATTTCTGGATGGTTTTCGGGATCCCGTCGGGTTCATTTCGGGACTTTTTCCCGACTATTGCGGGATCATTTGGGGACCCTTCCGGCCTCATTTCTGAATGGTTTTTGGGATCCGTCCGGATCCCGTCAGTGTCATTTCGGAACTATTAGCGGATTAAATGGTGTTACCTTCCGGCATCATTTCTAGATGGTTTTCGGGATCCTTCCGGGATTCCGTCGGGATCATTTCGGGACTTTTTCTCAACTAATACGGGATCATTTGGGGACCCTTTCGGCATCGTTTCTGGATGGTTTACGGGATCCCTCCGGGATACCGTCAAGGTCATTTCCGGACTATTAGGGGATCATTTGGGAACCTTGCCGGCATCATTTATGGATAGTTTTCGGAATCCGTCGGGGATACCGTAGGAGTCATTTCGAGATTTTTTTGTTACTTTTTTCGGAATAGTTTTGGGACCATTCCGGGATCATTTCTGGATCCGTGCGGCACCCCATCGGGGTCATTTCCGGACTATTTCGGGATCATTTTGGGTCCCTTCCTTAATCATTTCTGTATGGTTTTCGCTACCCGTCGTTGATCCCCTAGGGGTAATTTCGGAACTTTTTCTGAACTATGTCCGGATAATTTAGAAACCCTTCCTGGATATTTTCTGGATGGTTTTTAAGATCCGTCCGGGAGCCCGCCAGGGTCATTTCGGAATTTTTTCGGGATCATTTTGGTACTCTTCAGGGATCGTTTCTGTGTGGTTTTCTGCATAAGTCTAAAATCGTGTCGTTGTCATTTCGGGTTTTTTTGGACTATTCCGGGAACTTTTGGAGACCCTTCCGGGGCATTTCTGGGTGGTTTTCGGGATCCGGCCGCGATATCGTCGGGGTAATTTCGTGGCTTTTTCTGGATAGTTTCGGGATCATTTGCGGATCCTACCTGGTTATCAGCTCATTTAGATCATTTTTTTTAATCAATTACAAAAATAAAATGCATTAGACAGAAAAAAAGATAACTTGTATTTCATTTTCTCATTGCGGACGGGGCCGGTGGTAAAGGCTAGTAGTATATTATAAATGGGAAAGTTTGGATGTTCGTATGTTTGGATGTCCAGACGTTTGTCTTTGTGCCTCAATCACGCAAGAAAAGGGGGCAGGTCCCCGCCCCATAGGAGCAGTTATAATTTAATTATTGTATTTTTTTGTCTTTGTGACTGAATCACGCCAGAACGGCTACACGGATTTTGATGAAATTTTTGACGCAGATAGACAATAGTCTACGGGCAAATTTTTTTTCGAAAATTTCGAACAATTACTTTTTAATAATTTTTACACATTATAACTTTACATTTACTGACCTTCACCAATATTACACACTCAATAGGTCAAATAAGTTGAGGGCTTACAAGTGAGCAGTGACAACCTCTGTATCCTCTCCCCCTCTGGTGCAAAATCTATAAATTGTTGTAACTAAATATAAATTTTCTCCTAAATCAATAATTTTTGGTATCTGGCTCACACAGATCGAGATCCAAACAATTTTGGAAAAACAATCGGAGGTGCTCTCCTCCTTCCGCCATCCGCCCTCCTGCAATTGTTTTTATTAGCACGCTTTTATTAGCTTTGCCTGTATGTTTGTTTGTAACTCTTCATTCGCTTCAGCGCGCCTGCTGCCTTATTATCATGCTTTTATAATTAGCTTCATCTTATTTGTAATCCCCTCAGGGTTACTTCGTGACCCTTCCGGGATCATTTCTGGATGGTTTTCGGGATCCGTTCGGGATCCCGTCGGGGTCGTTTCGGGACTCTTTCGGGACTTTTTCGGGAACACTTTGGGACTCTTCCGGGATCATTTCTGGATGGTTTTCGGGATCTGTCCGAGATCCCGTCGGGGTCATTTCGGGATCATTTTGTGAATCTTCCGGGTATCATTTTTGTATAGTTTTCGGGATCCGTCCGGGATCCCGTCGGGATTATTTTGGGACTTTTTCGGGACAATTTCGGGATCATTTTGTGAATCTTCGGGGTATCATTTCTGTATAGTTTTCGGTATCCGTCCGGGATCCTGTCAGGTTCATTTCGGGACTATTTCGAAATCATTTTGGGACCCCTCCGGTATAATTTCTGGATGATTTTCGGGATCTGTCCGGGATCCCGTCGGAGTTATTTCGGGATCATTTTGGCACTCTTCCGGGATAATTTCTGTATGATTTTCAGGATCTGTCCGGGATCCCGTCGGAGTTTTTCAGGACTTTTTCCGGGCTATTTTGGGATCATTTGCGAACCCTTCAGAGATGAATTCTGGATGGTTATCGGGACCCGTCCGGTATCCCGTCAGGGTCATTTCGGGACTATTTCGGAATCATGTTGGGACCCCTCCTGGTTAATATCTGGATGATTTTCGGGATTTGTCCGGGATCCCGTCGGAGTTATTTCGGGAATTTTTCGGGACTATTTAGAGAACATTTTCGGACCATTTCGGGATAATTTTGAATGATTTTCGGGATTCTTCCGGGATCCCGTCGGAGTCATTTCAGGACTTTTTCGCGATCATTTGGTGATCCGTCTACAGTCATTTCTGGATGGTTTTCGGTATCCCGTCAGGGTCATTTCGGGACTTTTTCGGGACTATTTCGAGATCATTTGGAGACCCTTCCGGCATTATTTCGGGATATTTTTCGGGATCCATACGGAATCGCGTCAGCGTACTTTCGGAACTTTTTCAGGGCTTCGGGTTCCGTCAAAAATATTTCGGGACTTTTTTGGGAGTATTTCGGGATCATTTGAGGATACTTCAGGGCTAATAATTTCGGGATGGTTTTCGGGATCTCTCCAGCACCTCTCCGGGATAATTTGTGGATGATTTTCAGGGTCTGTCCGAGATCCCGTCGGAGTTATTTCGGTACTTTTTCGGGAATCTTTTCGGGATCATTTTCGGACTCTTCCGGGATAATTCTGTATGATTTTCGGGATCTGTCCGGGATCCCGTCGGAATTTTTTCGGGACTTTTTCCGGACAATTTGAACAATTTTGATGAATTCTGGATGGTTATCGGGACCCGTCCGGTATCCCGTCAGGGTCATTTCGGGACTATTTCGGAATCATGTTGGGACCCCTCCTGGTTAATATCTGGATGATTTTCGGGATTTGTCCGGGATCCCGTCGGCATCATTTCGTTACTATTTTGGTTTAATTTGGGACCCTTCCGGGATAATTTTAGGTCTCTTCGCAACCGGTAGTCAGCATACATGCCTTTTAATATTATGAGCTTTTATGGCCATGGATTTATTTCAAATTGTTTGTTATTAAAATTCGGTATGTTTTATCTTTAATATCTAACACAGCTTCTTCGTTCTATTTTTGAGTTTTGTAAATGAATCCTGTAACGAACTGTTATTAATTACACTTTTTGTAATATTTTAACCAACTAAATAACCGAAAAAGCAACACTATTTTCATCTAAAGTTTCTCTTTGGTTTTAGCTAATTGTAGTTTCACTCCTTTGTTCTATGAGTAGTAATTCTTTCACTCCTGTCATATCAATTAATTTAACTTAAAAACAAAATGTATTTTTTTAATTTTCAAAAAAACTATATTGTACTATTCATGTAAGCGTGCCTTTCAGCTTATCAGATCATTTAGTTCTTTTTTTACTCTATTACGAAAATAAAATACATTAGGCAAAAATAAGTTTTAAACAGATAACTTGATAAGCAGGCTAAAGTGAATGGCACATATATTTTAATTTTCTCCTTACGGACGGGGCCGCGGGTAAAGGCTAGTTATTTCATAATCTCTAATTGTACTTTTTAAGGATGCATTATAAACCATTTCTGTAGCAAGCTGCTGGTGTTAGTGACATTACAACTCCTTCTGAGATACTTTTGTCAATTAGATTATCTATTTGTGACTATGTTAATGACATTTAATAACAAGTAAGGAATGCTAAGTTCGGGTGTAACCGAAAATTACATACTCAGCTGAGAGCTTTGGAGACAAAATAGGGGAAAATCCCCATTTAGCAAAATGAACCTAGGGTAACCCCGGAATGTGATTTTATGACATGGGCTTCAAATGAAAGGTATTAAAGAATATTTTAAAAGGGAGTGGGCCATAGTTTTATAGGTGGACGCCATTTCGAGATATCGCCACAAAGGTGGACCAGGTGCGACTCTAGAAGGTGTTTGTACGATATGGATATCAAATGAAAGGTGTTAATGAGTATTTTAAAAGGGAGTGGGCCTTAGTTCTATAGGTGGACGCCTTTTCGAGATATCGCCATAAAGGTGGACCAGGGGTGACTAGAATGCGTTTGTACGATATGGGTATCAAATGAAAGGTGCTAATGGGTATTTTAAAAGGGAGTAGGCCTTAGTTCTATTGGTGGACGCCTTTTCGAGATATCGCCATAAAGGTGGGCCAGGGGTGGCTAGAAAGCGTTTGTACGATATGGGTATCAAATGAAAGGTGTTAATGAATATTTTAAAAGGGCGTGGGCCTTAGTTCTATAGGTGGACGCCTTTTCGAGATATCGCCATAAAGGTGGACCAGGGGTGAATGTTTTTGTACGATACGGGTATCAAATTAAAGGTATTAATGGGGGTTTTAAAAGGGAGTGGCTCTTATTTGTATATGTGAAGGCATTTTCGAGATATCGCCCAAAATGTGGACCAGGGTGACCCAGAACATCATATATTGGGTACCGCTAATTTATTTATATATGTAATACCACGAACAGTATTCCTGCCAAGATTCCAATGGCTTTTGATTCCGCCCTACAGAACTTTTTCGTTTTCTTCTACTTAATATGATAGGTTTCACACCCATTTTACAAAGTTCTTTCTAAAGTTATTTTGTGCAATTGTTTTTGTTTTTATAGGCCTATTGATAAATGATTCGAGGTTCGATTCGAGCTCAAGGCCAGAACAATAATTTTTTTCTAATGATAATTATTGTTATTTTTTTAATTTTTCTAAATTTGAAAAATTTTATTTTTTTTTTTGGAATAGTAAGTAGAAAATTTTTCAGACAACCTGCCATAGCTGCGCAGATAGATCCATTTCGAAGGGTGCTAAGCCTTCATCACCAGGCATGCTGCGCTAACCATTTAGCTATACAGCGGTGGTTTGTTTGACTGGCAAATTTGCTACTTCTATTCCTTTTTACCAACTATATTTATTCAGTGTTGCGCCATCTGGTGCAAATCACTGATAATGCTGGATTTTTGTTTATTGTCAATTACTTTGTTATTGTTTTAATTTTTCTAAATTTGAAAAATTTTATTTTGTTTTTGGAATAGTAAGTAGAAAATTTTTCAGACAACCTGCCATAGCTGCGCAGATAGATCCATTTCGAAGGGTGCTAAGCCTTCATCATCAGTACGCTTTAGGCATGCTGCACTAACCATTTAGCTATACAGCGGTGGTTTGTTTGACTGGCAAATTTGCTACTTCTATTCCTTTTTACCATTTATTTTTATTCAGTGTTGCGCCATCTGGTGCAATTCACTGATAATGCTGGATTTTTGTTTATTGTCAATTACTTTGTTTGACATTCCCAAGTGCTCATGGTTTAATAACAATTGTTTTTGTTTTTATCGGCCTATTGATAAATTATTCAAGGTTCGATTCGAGCTCAGGCCATAACAATAATTTTGTTCTAATGATAATTATTGTTATTTTTTTAATTTTTCTAAATTTGAAAAATTTTATTTTGTTTTTGGAATAGTAAGTAGAAAATTTTTCAGACAACCTGCCATAGCTGCGCAGATAGATCCATTTCGAAGGGTGCTAAGCCTTCATCATCAGTACACTTTAGGCATGCTGCACTAACCATTTATCTATACAGCGGTGGTTTGTTTGACTGGCAAATTTGCTACTTCTATTCCTTTTTACCAACTATATTTATTCAGTGTTGCACCATCTGGTGCAAATCACTGATAATGCTGGATTTTTGTTTATTGTCAGTTACTTTGTTTGACATTCCCAAGTGCTGATGGTTTATTCATCTACATTTATTTCTTTAATTAAACGCACTTCAGTATATGTATATAGAAGACATGTACATACGCTTTGAAATAAAGCGCGGAATAGAACTATATAAATAGAGAAATTAACTGAAGAAAGATCATACCAAGGGATAACTACATTGAAGTATCTCCAACTAAGCCACAATACATTTTCTGAAGCCTTTTAATATTTAGTGCACAAATTTATACATATATCATGAACCAATTAACATCAGCCAATTCACCGATGTCCGTAAAAAATCGCCAGTTTGCCGAAATAAAAGAAAAAATAGTCAAGGGAGACTATAAAATCATTTTAACTGCCGTAAAGAGCAAAGTTTGGAATATTTTCGGCAAAGTAGATATTGGCGACAGCTTTTTGGACAAAGTAGTAGCTCGCAAGGACTGCGTAGTAGTAGCGTTTTAACCTTTACAAAGAACACATCGAATTAGTCAAACACAAGTGCTACAAAACTTTTACAGATCGAGTTGACAATAGGCCCCGAATAGATGTTGACGAAACAAGAAAGGACGTTGTCCGATCTGTTACAGGATGGGTTGTAAAAAATTGCCGATTGTTTCAAATTGTCGAGGATGAAGGCCTGCAGGAATACACAGAGCTAATATTGTCAACAGGAGCCAAGTATGGTCCAAATGTAGACGTAGAAAAATTGCTACCACACCCTACCACTGTATCCAGAAACATAGACAAGCTCTACAAAATTGCCTACGATGAAATGAGAACAGAACTAAAGGAACTAAGTGGCGGATTTCTTGGACTCACTTCGGATATATGGACAGACACTGTTTCAAAGCATTCCTACTTATCACTAAGGGTGCACTTTATTACAAATGCAAAATTAGTCACAACATTTCTTGCTTTTAAGTCCATGGACTCCGAGCCCTGTACCAGTACGAATTGCCTATTTCAATACCCTGCTGAATACCCTGATTGTTTTTTCACGAACTTTTTCACAATATACGGAAGCTCTGGACGAATTTGATTTCTCCTTGGATAAAGCCATTATTGTTACGGATAGAGGAACTAACATGAAAACCGCTTTCCAACATCACAGCCACATATTTTGTATTACCCATTTATTGCACAATATCGTGGAAAAATCTCTTAACGAGTCAGCCGATATTATCGAAATGAAAGAAAAATGTTCACATGTCGTCAGGTATCCCAAGAAATCTGGAGCCAATGCACAATTGACAACAACCCTTAAAAGCATTTCTCCGACAAGATGGAACACAGTTTACTACATGCTACAGTCTCTCAAAAATAACTAGGTACACGTTGGAAATATTTTGGAGGAAAATCGTCAGCTGAGCCGTATTAGTGGAATAAGCTTAAATACCTTAACAGATACACTTAAAGTGCTAGCTAAATTTGAGGAAACATCAAAAGAGTTGGAAGGTGATAGCTATCCAACCTTACATTTAGTAATAGTACATGTTTACTACTTAATGCGGCATTGTGAATCAACCAACGATGAGTCAGAATGCATACACGATTTAGTAATTAAACAATGATTCATAAAATAGCTCTATTTCTGTACCCACCGACTAACAATCTCCCCAAGTTTACTGCTGTTGGGAAAAAGGAAGTCAAAGAACATTGTAAAACTTTGCTTGAAAGGCTAATAAAATGAAACTGTCACCAGAATTCTCTTTCAAACGAAAAAGAATGCCTATTTTCCGGATTTCTCCTGCCTCAAATCATACCTAGTAGTACTGACCGAGTACAACAAGAACTGATGCTATATGAAAATATTTCTGAGGTCATGCACAACGATTTTGACGTTCTAAAGTGGTGGGAGTTTAATAAACTTAAATATCCTCTGTTATTCCAAGCTAAGCCGAAAAATATTTGCTACTCCTGCTAGTAGTGCCCCTTCAGAAAGAGTATTTTCAAGCGCCAAGCAATTACTTTCATATAATGAAAAAATTATGTTTTTACATATCAATATGAAAAATATTTAGAACATATATAAAAAAAACTTGCTTACTTAAATATTATAAGTTAAATCTACTTAGTTAAATAGATATTAATATCTACCATAAGAAACTGCATTAATATGAAAAATAAATAAAATCCTAAAATGGCATATTTATGCCCTTTATTTTGTTATAATAATTTGGTTTTACACGGGCAACTAGTGTAAATTTTTACAACTCCTTAAAGTTCACCAAACTGTAGTTCTATACACAAGTACACCTGCGATACATGTAGTACTACTGAATATACAAGAATATACTGAATATACAAGTTGTACTACACACATGCGTTGACGCCATTGGTTGTAGTTGTGCTGCATGAGACGAGACCGTGCAAGTAATTGTATATTTTGCTACTCACAGTAGAGCTGCAGAGGTATCGATATAAATATCGATACATCGATACCAGGTTCGTGGTGCGATTATCGATGTTTTTTTCTAAATATCGAGTACTTTATTCCCATTTCTTATTCATTTTTCTAGCGGCAGAATTACAAGCGTCTAAAACTTTGGTAAGACAAATAAAACATGAATAAATAAAATTACATACATTATGTCAGATTTGTGTTTATTTTAGATGAATACCTAACAAGTTGGTGGCTCTGAATATTGAAAAATTCTAAAAAAAATTCAATGTGAAGGTTACGTTATTTTTTTTATATTATATACACATATATACATATATTTGTATATGTAGATATACACGCAACAGAAGACATCATTGAGTTTGAAGACGAAAATTGTGTTGCCAAAAAGCTACGAGGTACAAAGTCAAGCATTTGGACCCATTTTGACAAAATCAGTAATACTATCGCAAAAAATGTTATACAACTAGTGGTAATACGTCCAATTTTTTCACCATCTAGAACAATCGCATACAACTACAAATTTAGATTCACGTAGCTCGCCAAATAAGATTAATTTTTATATGAAAAACACATGAAGATCCATCATCACGTAAAAGGCTTTTGCCAGCACCCTGCTGAGGTTTAGCCACCGCAGACGTTCGACCTTTTCCCATAGTGGATGACAAAGGGTGTCATAACTTTGTATATACCCTCGCTTCGCTGTATAAGCTACCATCGCGGACAACTTTGCAGAATGTGTTTTATGATCGTTTCGAAGTTATGAAGACAATATTACATATATATATATATATATATATATATATATATATATATATGTATATATTATATTTACATAAATGTCTGATATATACCTGATATTGCTTATAAATTAAGTAAGCGCTTTTCACTATAACTAAAAATTCGATATATATCGCGATAAATCGATACCCTCACTCTTAAATATCGAAAATATCGAGTATGCCGAATATCGATACTTTTGCAGCTCTAACTCAGATCCTTTTGTACGCATACACATAAGTTCTCATGCCAGTGAATTGAATGAGTGCTTGTACAAAATTTGTGTGAATGTATTCTTAGGCATATTTTTGTGCATTCATGCAGGGGTCTAGTGGACGCCTTTTCGAGATATAGCCATAAAGGTGGACCAGGGGTGACTAGAGTGCGTTTGTACGATATGGGTATCAAATGAAAGGTGTTAATAAGCATTTTAAAAGGGAGTGGGCCTTAGTTCTATTAGTGGACGCCTTCTCGAGATATCACCATAAAGGTGGACCAGGGGTGACTAGAATGCATTTGTACGATATGGGTATCAAATGAAAGGTGTTAATGAGTATTTTAAAAGGGAGTGGGTCTTAGTTCTATAGGTGGACGCCTTTTCGATATATCGCCATAAAGGTGGACCAGGGGTGACTCTAGAATGTGTTTGTACGATATGGGTATCAAATTAAAGGTATTAATGAGGGTTTTAAAAGTGAGTGGCTCCTAGTTGTATATGTGAAGACGTTTTCCAGATATCGCCCAAAATGTGGACCAAGGTGACCCAGAACATCATCTGTTGGGTACCGCTAATTTATTTATATATGAAATACCACGAACAGTATTCCTGCCAAGATTCCAAGGGCTTTTGATTTCGCCTTGCAGAACTTTGCGTGGCTTCAACCGATTTCGCCCGTTTTCACAGCAAATAGTTGTCGTCGTAGAAGCTATGCCCTTACCGAATTTCAAAAGGATTGGTAAATTTTTGTTCGACTTATGGCATTAAAAGTATTCTAGACGGATTAAATGAAAAAGGGCGGAGCCACGCCCATTTTGAAATTTTCTTTTGTTGTTGTTGTTGTTGTTGTTGTTGTTTTTATGTTTTGTTGCACCATATCATTACTGGAGTTGAATGTTGACATAATTTACTTATATACTTTAAAGATATTCAATTTTTTGTTAAAATTTGACTTAAAAAAATGTTTTTAAGTGGGCGTGTTCGTCAGCCGATATTGTTGATTTTTATTTAGCACACATTAATAATAGGAGTAACGTTCCTGCCAAATTTCATCATGATATCTTCAACGACTGCCAAATTACAGCTTGTAAAAGTTTTCAATTACCTTGTTTTAAAAGTGGGCGGTTCCACGCCTATTGTGGGCGTGGTTGTAGTCCGATTTCGTTTATTTTAAATAGCGATCTGAGATGAGCGTCCGGGAACCTACGTACGAAATTTCATTAAGATACCTCACAATTTACTCAACTTATCGTGTTTACGGACGGACGGGCGGACATGGCTAAATGAATTTCTTTATTCGCCCAGATCATTTTGATATATAGAAAGAAGTCTATATCTATCTCGATGATTTTATGCCGTTACGTATTACCGTTATGCGAACAAAGTTAATATACTCTGTGAGCTCTGCTCAGCTGAGTATAAAAATAATAATTAAAAACATTAACTAAAAGCCAAACTACACAACAATCTACAAACAGTTTACCACGTTTACGTCCATAAGCTGCAGGAGAATAAATTCAATTCGCCATTTTTATTTCAAACATCTAGCATCTTTATTTTCTTCATCAAAATATACCTAAATACAAAACGGTTTAATAATGTTTCAATTACAAGGTACAACTACAACAACTTGACAAAAATTCACGTCAAGTTGGTGTTATTGGACAACTACAATACATAAGCATTTTTTCTTATTAAATTCCATTATTTTTCATTAAAAACCAAATTCGCAAGTAGGTATAAACCTCACATGCAATCGAGTATAAACCCACCACTCGTTCAGAGTATTAATAATGCGTAGCATTGAAATTGCAAACAAATTTACATATTTATTTTAAACCGGAATCAAAAATAGTATTTTTAGAGTTTAGTTGCTGTTTCTTATTTCTCATAATAACAAATTTTACAATACAAATAACGTGCCTTTTTTCACTCAAAATAACACAATTGTGCACAATCATTTAATTCCGGATTGCCTAATCAATTAAAATATGCAAACCTGATGGACGCACTCCACTAATTAGTCATTAAGGTTTTTTCTTGCCTGCTCTTTGTTGTTGCTGCCTGTGCAGCGACACTGCAACATAAATCCCTTCTTGGGTGTTACTTTCAGCATAGTGTATAAACATATGTACACACAGGGTCTTCATTTAATTGGAATAATCTAAAAAGAAAACTAAAAACAAGTTAGTCAAATCATACAATTAATAAATTACAAAATTCCTCTATGTTTACTTACCGGCATGTTTACTAAGTAATTACATTTCTCTTTTGTCATTTACATGACATTTCATCTACGCGGTATGGTATTGCCAGAGGGAACATTGTTTTTACACCAATATGGGTGTTTTAGTGGAACATGATCCGTACGATTTTTTTTTTTTTTTCAATGTTTGTAATTACTGATTTCACGAATACTTTATTGAAAAATATTGCAAAATAAATACGAATTGGAAGAAAATCGTTCAAAACTCGAAAGCTTTGAATTTTTTCGCAACAAAATTTTTTTAGCTACAATATTTTGACCGAAATCCACAAATTTAGTTGGAAAATGCGAAACTTTCTTGGGTGGCAGGAAACTTTGGGACAAATTAAATCACAAAGGTAAAAACCAAATTATAAATTTTCGATCAGATTCGAATATACAAATTTTTATTTATTGTATTCAGTAGAAATTATGAATTGATCACTAGCAAGTGTAACTTATTCATTTTCTACCTATGATTACAATGCAGAAACACGAAATTTAATATAAAGAAGAGAAAGGATGTACTCAGGGAGCATTTAGAAAGTGATCAATAAACAGTGATAAACAGTTGTGCGCTCATGTGGTCATTCTTTTTCGCTATTCCAAATGCATCACTGCACGAACTTTGGACAACCCCCCTACAAGACGGAGGTAACCAGTTCACCCACACATTCAAAGCTTTTTTCGCTCTCGACTAACACATCGACGTTTCATGCTGTCATCGAATATTAAGTTAATTTTAGTTGTGACATGTGACGGAAATTCAAAATTTTGTTGCAGAGAACACCTTTTTGTGTTGGCAGCCTTCGCCCAAAATAATACTAAGGGTAACGTTTTGCAAGACGGTGCACCACCTAATTTAAAAATTATCAAAATTATGTTTTGACAGAAATAAGAATTTATATTTTCGGATATTTCGGATTCTAAAAACGAAGCTCGAGGCGCGTCTTTTGATTCCACGTTTGATAATTTTTCATAAAAATTAGGTGGTGCACCGTCTTTTAAATCGTTACCATATTAAGTTGTATAGAATCGACCGGATGGCCTAGAAGGTTTCATGTCATACTAAATCGCTCCCGAGATGGTCGGGCTAGTACCTTAATGGTTCCCCGAACGTACCCGATCTGCATCCGGCAAAGGACCAACAAAGTCGATAACGGGGCGTGTCATCGCTACAGCAACAACAACATTATTTCTGCGTTTCATTCATACGTATGTGCATTTTTAAATAATAAAACAAATTGTATATTATTCTAATAGATAGCATATCCGCCGGGGTGTGATTCAGCTAAGAATATGCCAAAACCAGAGGAAACCTACAATTAAATGCAGATTCACGTGTCATTTGCCAAGGATTTACCGCTAAACAAGGTACTTTACACAACCAACATGCTTTGGAATACGGTACCAAACTGGTTGGATTTATTTCCCTAAAAAAGGGTGGAACTACGCATCTTGGTTCGCCAGTATTTGCTTCGGTAATTTATATTGATTTGTATTGATTAAAAATTGCAATAGTAGATAATGTAATGTGAATTAAAATTGAATAGGTAGCCGTAAGAAAACAGGCAACTGACCCGCATGCAACTGTTATTTCTGTGGCGCCACCGGGAGCTGCTGCTGCTATCCTAGAAGCATTAGAAGCAGCAATTTCTTTGATTGTTTGCATCACCAAAGGTGTGTCATAACATGATATGGTTCGCGTTAAGCACGCTCTCTTAAGGCAAAAAAATCGCGTCTAGTCAGGCCCGATTGTCCAGGAATCATCGCACCAGAAAGGGTAAGTAAATTGTCTACCATATTAAATATATAAACAACATGTATGAATTTGTTAGTGATAACACTGTGCTACACTGATTTTGAACTTTAATAGCGACCTAGTGTCCGTTGTGGGTCTTGATGAGTAGATCAAGATGCCGTGTTTCAAAATTTTCTAACACCCCGAAATTTTCAAGTTATTGTTGAAAAAATGTTTTTCTTGTACCACGCGCATTCAAAAATTCGTTACTCCGTCATTTTTCCATAAATTTTTGATTGCTTAACAGTTTTGGAAAGCTGAAAGATAGGGCTTTAAAAATATATATATTTGTCTACACTTTTTATAGCAAATTTTTGAGATTTTTTAAAAGTCATCTAAAATTTTCTCGTTCATCAAAACGATGGCAGCGATATACTGAAATCATACATTCAATCCTGACATGGCGCGATATCGATTCTACGATGAGAGCAAAATTTTCTTGTTCACAAAAAGTGTTGTCATTTCAACAATTCTCAACCGAATTTGATCAACCTGTACTTTTTTTTCTCGAAATAGAATGTTCTCTCAACCTCTTTAAGAAAAAAAATAATTCATTACAGAAATGATACATTAAAAAGCCGTCGAACTTTAAAAAATTAAAAAAAAAACGGGAAAATTTTAGATAACTTTTAAAAAATCTCAAAAATTTGCTATAAAAAGTGTGAACAACTATATATATTTTTAAAGCCCAATCTTTCAGCTTTCCAAGACTGTTAGAAAATTTTGAAACACGGCATCTGGATCTACTCATCAAAACTACAACGGACACTAGGTCGCTACAAAAGTTCTTGAGATATTTTTTTTTTTTGTAGCACTGTGTTATTTGTCATGCTTTTGTTGATAATCAACTAAAGAATGCAAATATGACAGAGTTCGAAGTTCATGTAAATACCAATTGATTTTTTTTAATTAGCATTTGGAGAGAAAAATACATATGTATGTATGCATAGAACTGCATAGAAGGGGAGGAATTAATTAATTATTATCAGTAGATTTACAAGATTTTTGTCATTTTCCCTGCGTCGCAGTTGTCATTACATTGCGTTAGGAGAGGACATCAACACCTTATTACCCACAGCCAGTTACAATTTTAGTAAATTTTGCTCTTTTCATCACTGTTTCAAAACGTGGTAAGTTATATATCGAGCATTCCATGGAGAATGGTATATTTTAGCAGACTTTCGCATTGCGGTCATTATTAATATTCAATCCTTAGAAGGTTTAATGTAGTCATATCAATAGTTCCCGAGATGGTGGGGCTAGTACCTCAATGGTGCTTGTTACCGGAACGTAGATAGGTAGATAATTTATTGAGGATTGCACAGTGACTTGCACATCTCCTTCACAGCACCTCATCCTAGCCGACTTCCTTGATGAACCCTAGCAGTGTTCTTGGCTTGAGGGATTAAATGTGGGAATGCTCTGGCCATGGTGAGCCCATAAACTTAGCCCTACGTCTTGAAATTGCGTCGCATTCTAGAAGGATATGGTCCGCCATCTGCTGATCCATCACAAAATCGGCATGTGTTGTTCGATATTATACCCGGCTTTTGCATGTGACTGTTCAGTCTACAGTGTCCTGTAAGAATAGCCGTTAGGATTCTTAGGTTATCTTTCGAGAGACCTATTAATGCCCTATATCGAGTTGTGCTGTAACCCCCTAACAGTAACTTAGATTTACTCAGGCCTGGCATATTGCGCCAGTGTTCTCTCTTTTCTCTCCCTTCTACTATTAGGGGCATTTATTGAGTGAGCCAACTGCCAGGAACGGCTCGGGATCGATGAGTCATGCAGTTGCTGCCTCTCTCTCCGGGTTGTCCGCCTGCTGTTGTTGTTATAGCAGTGCTTCGTCCCATCCAATAGGTGCGACCGATCACAAATTGTCAGCAATGTCTTCTAACGGGAGTCCAAGGAAACTTTCTGTTTCAATAGGGGTGGACCATAATGAGAGGAGTGTTAGAGGCGTTGGTTCCACAATACAGTTATAGAGATGGTTGGTGTCATGTGGGGACACATTACAAGCAGGACAATGTTTTGTATGTCGGGGTTGATTCTGGATAGGTAAGAGTTTAACCTGTTACGTTATCCAGCTCGAAGTTGAGCTAGAGTGACTACTCTTGTTTCCCTAGGGAGAGTGCGTTCCTCCTCTGCTAGTTTTGTTCTTTGAGTACAGGAATCACCGGCATAGAGGTCCGACGCCTGTTTGTGGAGTTCACTGAAGACATGCTTGTGTTTTTTAGCTTCATACGGCTGTGTTCTCAGGTGCCGTATTTCCTCATAATGTAATGAGGCCGTGAACAACAAGAGCCACAAAAGATTTATAAAAGTTACGAGGACGCTGGATTTTGGAATCTAGCCCAGAGCAACCTGTCCGATGCAACCATCCCTTGCACGTGAAACACTGACAAGAGTATTTATTTTTTTAATTTAATTTATTTATTATTACGGCTGTTTAGGCCTAAAACTTAAACTACTAAGTACAATTCATTGTTATAATCACTTATTTCTATTGAATATGCTGTTGGAATGCCATGTGATTCCGATCAGCATATTTACTAGCGTGACAAAGGGACGAATCTGGGAGCCACTCATTTAAGGAAGGTTGGAAAGGACGCGTTTCCAATCCTCCAGTGCTCCCAGCTTAAGGCAACAAAATTTGGAACTTATATTTTTCAATTATATTTGTATTTTAAGCTGTCGGAATGCATTAGTCTCCGATCAACACAGCTAAACATGTCTTTGGATGTTGGAAATTGAAAATAACGTGTATCCAATCACCCCTCAACTTTGTTTAGTAAAGACGCTGTCGGAATGCATGAAGATTCCGATTAGCACAGCTCAACATATAATGGGAGGTTGAAAAGGACGTGTTTCCAATCCCCTCTGCTCCAACTTTTGTTTGGCCTTATTTTCGTAGTTTTTGTTACACATTATATAATTTTATTGTTATATTAATGCTGTCGGAATGCGAGTGATTCCGGTCAGCAACAGTAAATATCGGCTGGAAATACCCAATTCCAGCGAAATTAGTTGTTGGAACTGTCTGGAGTTACAGGTGGCGACCGATTTTCTTTTCCTTAGGGCCGGATGCATTATATTTTGCTGCTTCCAATATTACCATTCCCTTTTCGCGCTTTAGTATCGGATATATCATGTAAAAAATAAGAGGAGAAAACTTTATCTTATTGGAAGATTAGGAAGTTCATTATTATTGGAAGGGTTTTACAATGCTCGAATAAACTTTTTTCAAAAGTATTGAAGTTATTACTACTTTTTATGTGATTGGGAAGTTCATTGAAATATTTCAGGCCCTTATATATATGACCGTCCTAAAAAGATTCTTTTCCGGCAAACGCAGCAAACTCATTTCTCAGGACCGGGATCAGGAGAAGGACCCGGATTGGGGTCGATACCTTCCCAGAAGAGGAGAGTATGGCGCAGACCCGCTGCAAGAATCTGCTGGGAGGATGAAAATTTGTGGGAGGGACGCAATAAATTAAACACTGAGTCCGCCTGCTCATTACCCTCTACTCCCCTGTGGCCTAGGACCCAGGGCAACAGTACTACGTTGTGTGCTCCTAATTGATTTAGCTTTTCTACGCACTGAAGGACCAGTGCTGACTTTATTTCGAACGCCGCAAATGCCTTTAGTGGGGCCTGACTGCCTGGATGTATGGCAATTGTTTCATTGGGGTATCAGCGCTGAAGGTTCAGCTTAGCGCACTAACTTATGACGAATACTTCCGCTTGACAATGCTCGGATGTGCTTTTAGAGTTACTGATATTTTGGCTCTGGGTCCGAAAACTCTTGCTCCAATCCCCTCTGGCGTCTTCGAGCCATCTATGTACCATACGATCTTGAGCAGACTAGTAATACATTGCACCCGGCCATACCTATACAGCCGTACCAAGAGACTGAGCAGCCCATTACATTTTGGCACAAGCGGAGCACTGCTGGACATCCAATCTATATGAAATCTATGCATTCAAAAGTGTTTGTACCAGTGGTTGGTGCACACCGAACTGGACCAATGTATGCTATATTGATGCCTGCACAAATACCAAGCTATGCTTATGTGAATAATGTTACTGCTTATGTCCATTTGCACGGTAGAGCACATACAGTACCTACTTTTATACAAGGTGGAACACCACACTATCTATATGGCGATGTAGCCACCGATCACGTTGTTGGAAGAGATTAATTAAAATATGTTATTCATAAACACTGATTCTTATATTTTTATTATCATTAAACTGTAGACTGTAGACTCATGACGGGTATTCTTACTGGACACTGCCTTCTGGCGTCACATGCCTTTAAATTAGGCTTGGTCACTGATAGCAGATGTAGGAAGTGCGGGTTGGAGGAGGAAACTATAGATTACGTTCTGTGCTCGTGCCCTGCGCTTGCCAGGCTAAGACTCCAGCTGTCAGCTGTCAGATGTAGAAGCAGCAAGTGGCTTAAGTTCTAGGAAACTTCAGGTATTTGTCAAGAGGACGGAGTTATTTTAAAACATGTCCTGGTTGTTGATAGGGTTTTTAGCTTGGCCATTAAAACAAACTTCTGGTAACACTACGGACTCATTCAGTCTATGTGAGGTCGTCATGAACCCGCCAGTTCAACCTAACCTATATTTTGTTTTGGTTTTTACTTTAGAATCAACCGTTTAAGTAAGCGATATCAGCTAACTAAGCGCCTTCAATGTAGATCCATAAAGAACATGAGGTCGCCAGAGCCTCAGCTGTTAAAGAAACAGGATTCGCCACGGGTAGGTGAGGTTCACAATTGGGTTGGAGAAGCTATATATTGCGCTGGCAACCCATTGAACGGGTTGCGCTACACAACCCCCTGAACCAAATTGGTATTTTAATCGCCTCTTACGCAGGAATGCCTACCGTGGGTATACTCCAAGCCCCCTAACCCGCTGGAGCCATGAGAAGCGTTAGTGACCTTGGGTGTCCCAAGGAAAGTTCCGTCGTGTCTGGTGTTGTTGGGTGAGCGGCCAGGCAGCAGCGTGCAACAAATGCACCATTCAGGAGGATACCCGTGCTGAGCCCAGAAAATCTGGGAAAGTGTGATGTACTGGTCGGATGCAGCAAACGAGTATATTCTGTAATAGCATATGATCAACTTGGAGATAGGTTAAGTTAGGTTAGGTTGCAAGGGCTGAGCTGAACTCTATGGTAACAGCTCACTACTTAGGCCACCAATGGACCCATTGTAATACCCTATACGGTCTCAAAGGAGGACCCCTACCCTGCCTAAAGCGGGTCAAACCACCTCGTGGAAATTATAAATTTTGCCAGAGTCTTTACTTCATAGCAAGAGACCTCAGCGCACAGTGTTTCGTGTAGAACAAGCTAGCTGGACAAAAACAAAGTTCTTATTCCAAGAAAAGTGTAATGAGAAATGAAAGAAAACAAACAAAATAACGGGATTTTTGCTTTTCTTTGATATTTTTTCTCATATATATTGAGTAATTGAAGTAAGAAGGCAGGAGTGGCCGTAAAATGCATTGATTAATTTGCAAAATTCTTGTTGAATATTAAGCTTCATATTTCTTTTAAGTGAAGACTTTTATATAATTTTTTTGATGGATTCTAAGCTGGAAGGTAAGTAAAATTTTTTAATAGTAATTCTTTCGCTATTAGAGTATTTTCAATATATTTAACATTCCGTTATTAAGAAGAAAAGGTATTTTTTCTCTATATTTTTAACTTTAGGTACAAAAAATTTACATACATCCGCCGACATCCGCGCTAAATTTTACATATGTTATAGTCACGAGTATTCTCTAATAGTCCAAAGAAAAAACCATTGCGAATCCTTTGCACATCTATTTTTAATTTTTTTTTTTGTAGATTTAGTTATCTCTACATATAAAATAGGATGTATGTACGTACCAGCTCCGACGAGATATTTGAACCTTTAAAGCTGATCTACAAACGGCAAAACCAATCCCCAGGTACAGGGAACAAACACGTAGCCACAAAAAAAATAAACGCGCAAGGTCAACAAGAGCACACCAAAAGCAAAAAGGCGAAGATCACTGACTTCAACCTGCCACAACCTACCGCACCAGTCACCAAGGCATAAAAACAGGTACATACAAAGCAATCCTAATGCAGATATAACCACACAGGAACGCTACACAAAACAACCTCATTTGGTAGCATCTACGCCAATTCCTGAATGTAATATAAATACTGCGCAACTGATAACAAATCAGAACGATCAACGACACTTAAGATTGCAGCACAACAATCATCAACTATTCACCCTCTCGGAAAATCAAAAACACAAAGCAGTTTAGTTATAACCGTACCAAGAGCGGAGTTTTTTGACATTTGTGTTCAACATTCGAAGGAAACCAGATATACAAAATTATTGAGTTTTGTTGTACTTAAGTACGATTTAAGCGAAGCAGCCGAGTATTCGATAAAAAGTTTAAGCTTACAAATATCGGCATATTCGTCGAAGCTGGATCAAAAGTGGAACACTTCTGGAAGACATAAGGAGCGATTTTTGAATAAAAACTCGGAGTGGCTTTCGGGTCCAGACTTCACATTTACAATAACGGTGGATTCAAAGTTGCCATCAGACTAACCAACCACTTCTTCAGGTAACCCCGGCCCCGGAAGACGAATGAAGGACATTGTTAGCTGCAGTGAAAAAACCAAACGGCGTCGAGTGGATGACCTCTTGCAATCTAGAAGTCCTGGTGAGTTACTTTATGCGACAGAAGTATCAACACGTATGTCCGGCAACAGAAATGTTGCTAACATTATAAAAAAATCACAGGAAACCACTCAAATATCCGGCAAAAAGATGACATGTGAGCAAGATGCTTGAGCAATGTAGAAGCTTTAGCATACTACGTAGATAGCAAGTCGACGACTCATGGGTACAAAACGACTCGGAAGTGGGTTTATCCATCATTTTATAGTCTAAGAAAAGCTAAGCAAGAATGCTATCCAAATGAAATTCATGTGGGTGAAATTAATAAAAATGTGCGGAAATTAAAGTCCAGTCCGTATTAGATAAAACTGTTGAGCGTTTAGTTTTAGCAAATCAAGAAGTTTTTGTTAGTTTATTACCTACAAACTTGACGTATACTTTAATCAGCAAGTGGGGTTGCGATGGAATCTCTGGCCATAGCACATACAAGCAAACGTTTACATGCAGTTCTGACACATGAATTTTTGTTTATATTTTCCTTCGTTCCTCTTCAATTACAGGATGAAAAAGGTAACATTGTTTGGCAGAATCTTCGACCTTCTTCTACCATGTATTGTCGTCCAATTAAATTTATTTTTTCTAAAGAAACAAAAGATTTTATTGTTTTTGAAACGAACAAAGTTTTACAGGAGATAAATGCGTTGTTGCCAACAAAGTACATGCTCGAAGAATACGAAGTTTCCGTAAATCACAATATGCTTCTAACAATGATTGACGGAAAAGTTTGCAATGCTTTGACTGAAACTTCTTCCGCACAAAAATGTTATATTTGTGGTGCCACTCTAAAAGATATGAATAATGAGTTACGGGACTTTACGCCTAACCAAGATAATCTTGATTTTGGTTTGTCTACTCTCCATGCATGGATAAGATGTTTTGAATGCTTGCTTCATATAAGTTATCGCCTCGAAGTAAAAAAGTGGCAGCTTAGGAATGAGGCAGATAAAGAGAGTGTAAAGCTGCGTTCCAACGAAATCCAGAATAAATTTAAAAGTGTACTTGGATTGATAGTAGGTAAACCAAAACCAAGTTTCGGCAATACCAATGACGGCAACACTGCTCGTAGGTTTTTCGAAAATTCTGAGGCTAGTGCTGAGATTACGGGATTGGATGTAACGCTCATCAAAAGATTCGACACTCTCCTTCGCGCATTAGCATCTGGGTACAATATAAAAATCCAAAGATTTGAAAAATTTGCGGTCGAGACTAACAAACTATACATAGATCTCTATCCATGGTTTAATATGCCTTTTACACTTCATAAAATCTTAGTGCATAGTACTGATATTATAAAATTAGCAATTTTACCTATTGGTCAACTTTCTGAGGAAGCACAGGAAGCTCGTAACAAAGATTTGAGACTATTCAGGGATGATAACACACAAAAGCAGTCGCGTGAAGCCACGAATAGAGATCTTATGAATATGTTGCTTATAACATCGGATCCTTTAGTTAACAGTTTTAGGGAGATACCTAAGAAAAAATTTAAAAGTCTGACTTCAGAAGTCTTAAATTTACTGTCCCCCGATAATGTTGAGGAGTCAATAAATACCCCAGTTATTTCAAGCTTTCACAGTAGTGTTGCTGATGCTCATGACTATTCCACAAGTGACTCATCGAATGAAAGTGATGATATCGAATAATAACATAATTATAAAATATATAACTTTTTGTTGGATCAGGTTTTATTTAATTTAAATCTATTGTCTTTTCTACTTTGTATTATACTTTACTTTTAAGTTTTTGTAATAAGTTATTTTCACATAATTAATTTAATTATTTACATTGTTGTTATTATTATTGTACTTCACTTTTACATTCTTGACTGGTACTATAAAATAATTTTGTAAAAATTGTAGTGCCAGGATAAATACTCAAATAAATACAAAATATGTATGTACATATGTACAGTCACTTACATAAATAAGTAGACACCCCTTTTTGGACAATTCTTACAATCTTCGCTTTCGCAAATTTATTTTAACTAATTTCCCATAAGAAAATTAGTCACGATCTATAACAAAAACTAAATTATATTTAAAAAATGTTTGAAAAATTTGACGAATTTTCATAAAAAATTAAAATTTTTTTTTCGGAATTTTTTAGAGTATTGAGATTTGTAGTCCATTCAATTTAAGTACAATAAAGTAATATTCCTAAGTCCTTTAAATTTTTTTAGATCTATGTCACTTATTCACATTTGTTACTGTATATGAAATAAGCAAATGTATGCATATGAAGTAAAATTTTGGAAAAAAAAGAACATATGCCTGAAAAAAAATGACGTAGTTGTAATAAATGACTGCATATGAAACGGAAAATCTCATAAAATAATTTTGTCCAGCTAGCTTGTTATACACGAAACACTGTGCAGCGAGGTCATGTAGAAACGGTTTACCAAGGATAGGCATTCTACGCCTACTAAGCGCTGGAGAGTGACAGAGAAGGTGCTGGACGCTCTCTTCCTCTTCTGTACATCTGCAGCTGCGACAATAGTCGAAGGTCGTTACCCCCATTCTAACACCGTGCGTGCCCATTAAGCAATGCCCTGTTAGAACCCTTATCAGGAACGATAGAGCTGATTTGTTTAAAATCAGAAGCGCTTCTGTGCGCCCCTTGTCATATGAGGGCCAGGTTTGCCTGGATGTCTCACACGATGATATGGCTGACCATAGTCCATTTGCGATTCTTATAGTGCTTCTGTTCACACGAAGCCTGAAAGTGGCCATGGGTATGCCTACCGAATCATTTCCCGGAAGGATTTCGTCGGTAGTACCTCTTCTGGCCAGCTCGTCTGCTCTGCAATTGCCTTCGATATCCCTGTGCCCAGGTACCCATATAAGGCTGATACTGAAGTGCTGAGCCATCTCGTTAAGAGATCTGCGGCATTCAGTGACCGACTTTGCGTTGTCGACGAATGAGTCCAGGGCCTTTAAGGTGGCCTGGCTGTCTGAGAAAATAAACACCCGTTTACCATCCTTAGGCATAGACCCTAGATGGTTCACAGCCCTGTGTATCGCCAGCATTTCCAGTAATCTGGTAGGCGAAAAGAGACCTCTAGACCCAGATCCGGCGAAAAGAGGCCTGCCCCCACCTTCCCGTCAAGCTTAGAACCATCCGTGAATATGTTGATGGCACCCGGTACCGTATGTTGTCTGGTATTCCAGTCCTGTCGCGATGGTATATATATACTATAGCTTTTAACGAAGACGTTGTTTGGCGTGCAGTAGTCAGTGCGCACCGGTATTGGGACAGGGGCGCTCGTGCCCAAGATTGTTGCGTGTCCACTAGATCCATTTGGCCAGAGACCTGTTTCCCTTATGCGTAGAGCGGCGATGACCGCTATTTCCTTCGCCACCAGGTCAAGAGGTGGAAGGTATAGCATTGTGTTGAGTGCTTCAGATGGAGTGGAGCCGAGAGCCCGGTGATGCAGAGCTCCGAACTCCGTTGCACCTTTTGAAGCGTCTTAAGATAGGTAGTTTTAGCTAGTGCAGGCCACCAGACCAAGGCACCATAAAGAAGAATCGGGCGCACAATGGCTGTATAAATCCAGTATGTCACCTTGGGGGAGAATCCCCAGGAGGTGCCAATTGCCCTCTTGCAGGTGAACAGCGCTGCTGCTGCCTTCTTGCATCGCTCCACTATATGGTCACTCCATAATAGCTTCCTATCCAGAATTATTCCCAAATACTTGACTCGACGCTAAACGCTAAAAACGTACCCCCAATTCTTGGCGGAGTTAGATTTGGTACCTTATACCTCCTCGTGAAGAGGACAAGCTTGGTTTTATCCGGGTTGACTTCCAAGCCTGTGGCTGTGGCCCAGTGCGAAATTTTGGAGAGTGACCCTTTCATTAGGTTGCAAAGAGTTTGCGGAAATTTCCCCCGCATGGTGACGCAGATGTCATCTGCATACGCGATCACTTGGTGACCTTCTGATTCCATGAGGCGGAGTAGTTGGTTGACGGTAACCACCCAAAGTAGCGGAGAGAGAACACCTCCCTGCGGAGTACCTCTGCCGACCGGTCTGCGGATCACGCATCCACCTAGCTCAGTTTTAATCTGCCTACGTGTAAGCAGATTGTATATAAACTCCACCAGGCACGCGTCCACCCCCAGATCGGTCAGCGCCGAGGTGATGACCCCCGGGAGAACGTTGTTGAAGGCACCCGCTATATCTAGAAATGCCACCAATGTATATTCCTTGAGGTCTAGTGACTTTTCGATAGCGGATACCAGTGAGTGCAAGGCCGTGTCAGTTGACCTGCCCTTAGTATAGGTATGCTGTGCTTGCTAAAGAAGCGACGGCTCAATCCTCCTCCTGATGTGGTCCTCTAGAAGTCTTTCGAGCGCTTTAAGCAGAAAAGAAGATAAGCTTATAGGCCTATAATCATTTGGTTTAGAGTGGGAGGGTTTCCCTGCCTTGAGGATAAAGACCACGTTGACTTCCCTCCACGATACTAGTACGTAATTGAGCCTAAGACAACCTATAAACATCCCTTTAATCCAGGGCCTTTTATGTTCGGCAGTATACTGGAGCTGAGCCGGAAAAATTCCATCCGGCCCCGGCGATTTATAGGGCTTGAAGGTCTGTAAAGCCCAATCTATCCTTTTATCATCTGTGATTTCGCTTATCTACTGATCATTAGGTGACCCTCCGCTGAAAATACTTGAAGACACGCCCGTAATTGCTGGGAAGTGCGTATCCATTAGCAAGTTTATGGTTTCAGCGCTGGAGTCCGTCCAGTGCCCATCCGGCTTTTGGTCGTAACTTAGCTGAGTTGGAGATTTCGATAGCACCTTCCCTAACCGGGAGGCCGCGGATGCGGATTCAATCCTGCCGCAGAAATCCCTCCAGGAGAATCGCTTTCCATTCCGGATTGCTTTTTTATATATATTTATCTTCGCTTTATAAGCAGCCCATGAGGATTCATGTCCATCATGCTTTGCTTTATTGAAGGCCGCCCTACATGACTTCCTAAGTTTATCAAGATCAGACGGCCACCATGGTGGTTTGCGAGTTTCCAAAACCTTTTTAACCGGGCAAGTCCTATCTAAAGCATTCCTGCAATTTGGACTGAAATTATTTACAAACACATCCAGCTCCTCCTCGCTTTCTGGGACTCGTACCTCCTCAGATAGCTTTTTACCTATAATCTTTTTATAGTAGCCCCAGTTAGTTCTTCTAATATTTTGTATATACTTAGGACTTGCGTGTGCCTGCGATATAGAAAAACTTTTATATCTATGGTCAGAAAAGGAGTGCTCCTTTAGAACCCTCCATGAAACGATCAGGTCACTGAAAGAGTCTGTGACCAGTGTTATGTCAAGGACCTCTCCGCGGTTCCTCGTAATGAAGGTGGGATCATTTCCCCTATTACATATACTCAGATTAGTGCCTAACAGATAGTTGAATAGAGACTCACCTCGGTCAATTGTATCTCTGCTGCCCCACTGGGCGTGATGAGCATTGGCGTCGCCTACGAGTAGGATAAAATCGTTTCGTGGATTTGCCGCTCTCACGAACTCCTTGAAATTATCCGGTGGTAATGAGCCTTGGTGATCGTGCGCTAGGTAGAAGGAGGCAAGTTTAAAGCTCCTCCCTAGCACCTCGAAGCTGACCGCTGTCAAATCCCCATCGCTATAATTGGGTAGAAGAAAAACATTAAGAGTAGACTTAGCCAATATACATGTGCGAGGCTTACCCTTTTCCTGAGCGCTATAAAGCTTATACGTTGGTGTCCGCAGTCCACAGATCCTATTGCCAGCGATCCACGGCTCCTGGACTAGAACGATGTCTACCGCACCTGAAGACAGGTGCAGTAGGAGTGCAGCTGATGCTGCTTTGCAGTGATGCAGGTTTATTTGGAGGACCCGGATCACTGCTTGTTTGTGCTCTCCTCCGTGAGCGTCGCATCGGAATCGCCATCCTCCAGAAGCTGACCCTCAGAGTACAACCCTCTGAGAGCCAAGCTTCCACTCGAACCTGACGAAGCATAGCCACCAGCTTCTTCGCCCTCGTCTACCTCCATCTCGTCTTCACTGGGGGGAGTTCAGCCACCTCCAGTTTTGGGTCAGTAGACCCGGTTTGTACTCCTGGAGCAGTTCCAGGATATCAGGGGGGTCCGTTGGCGTCACTGGAACCCAGCCTCTCGCCCTTGGTCGTGAGGGGATATCACACGCCTCCACTACCTTGAGGCGCGCGCCCGGATACACCTCCCCTATCAGCGAAACGGCGGCTTTGTAAAGCTTCGCCGACCTGGCGTCGTCACTTAGTTTTGTATTGCCCTGGAACCACCCCGCATCGGTATAAGAAGGCGGCGGACCAGGGTTATCTTTTTTGACCTTAACGGCCACAGTAGCGAGCGCTGCCTCAATCCACTTCCACTGCTGTTTCGGGATCCTGCCATCTTCGTTGCTCTCGTCCATAACACCAAAGATCTGCCGATCCTTGGCTATTTCGGCGAAAGACCGAGTCCAGCCTCCCTGCATCTTGGCCCTTTTCGGCGCCGTAGGGTTGGATTCATCCATAGACCGCTGGCGCTTTGAGGCTTCATCGCTCCCGACCCAGTCCGGCCTGAACTTCGGCAACATCTGCTTCGCCCAAGCAAGATCGCGCTGAGCCTTCGCCTAGTCCTCCGCGGAAACTTCCCCCTCCCTTATCGGCGAGGAGGCATTCCTACGCAGGATCCGGGCAGCCCAGCGCTTGTCCTGATGACTTGGCTTTTTGACTCCCTTGACCCTAGAGCCGGGCCCCCCACACCCCTGGAGCCCCCAGCAGCCAAACTGCCAGACGCTTGACGCTGAGTGGCAGCCGTGCTGGTGCCTACGAGATGGGCGGCAGCCGCCCCAAGGGCCTCCCGGTCGGTGGCCCCTCCCCGAGAGGTACCGGCCTTTGGAATACCCTGGCTGGATTTTCCCTCAGCCCTTTCCTGCCTAGATTGGCCCTTGGCGCTATAGCCGACCCCCCCCCCCCTCCTGAGGCCTCCAGCAGTTGACCCACCACACGCTTGTCGCTGGGTGGAGGGTTTGCTGGTGGGGCTCAAGGGAGGGGCGGTAGTGGCACTGATGGCCTCCCGGTAGGTACCCCCTCCATGAGATGTACTGGCCATCGGACTGCTCGAACCGGATAAACTCTCGGCCCTTTTCTGCCTATCTG